>NW_016818573.1:1872832-1907143 GCF_001698545.2 Rhinopithecus bieti
GGCAGGGCCGGCCGGCCCGTAGGTCGGAGCCCGGAGCGCCCCCAGTCCCGGCCTCGGGTTCCAGCGGTGGCCGGACCCTCCCGAGGCGCAGTGCCGGCCCATGGCCCCGACCTTCCTCTCGATCCGCCCGCCGGCGCCCCGGCCGTCCCTCCCCGCAGCCCGCCGCGTCACTGCGGCCGCCCCGCCCCTTTCCTGGGCCCGGCTGGCCCTCCCCACCCCGGCGGGGTCCGGGCAGCCCCGCCTGCAGCGGAGGAGGCAGGGAGGCAGGCCCCTGCCTTCGTTCCCCCGGGCAGTGGGAAAGAGGTCATTGCCTAAATTCTGGCACTTCTTAGTCCCTCTGTGCTGACTGGGGTCCCCAAAGACTCTTAGTTCCTATCTCCACCCTAGCCCAGCCCGCCTGTGTACAGTGACAAGGTGGAGTTTGATAAAGGGGGTCCCAGGCCCACTCTCCTCTTCTCACCCAGTCCTTAGATTTGGGACCCAGGGTAGAGGAAATGCCTCCCCACCAGTCTAGCCAGAAGCTGGCGGCTCTGACGTGCCTCCACCTAGGGCTGGGCTCCAGGGCCCTAGGCCTCTACGGTCACCCAGCTACACGCCCAGGCAGAAGCGGGCTGTCACTCTGAGTGGCTGGGCTAGCCCTTGCATGGTTCCACAAAGCCTCCCCCACCTCTGCCTTCCGGGTCCACAAGTCTGGTCACCCAGCCACCCAGAGTCTGGGCAAAGGCCTCATGAGGCACCGCAAGCCTGGGCTCATGGGATCCCACCCAGCCTGCTACAAGGTGCTGGGGTAGTGACAGCAGCACCCGGCCAGCCCCTTCCCTTGACTGTGAGGCCAAGTGCTGGAAGCAGCAGTGCCCGTTCTCTCTGAGGAGTCAGAGACCTTCAGGGCTGATTCAGAGGCTGGGGTGTTGTCAGGGCATTAGGGCGTTTGAGGGAGTGGCTTACGTGAACTGGCATTTCCATGCTGCCAGGCATCACCGCCAATCCAGAGGAAGCGCCCTCCAGGCCCAGGCTGCCCACAGCGCCAAGGGCTGTGGAAGCAGCCAGGCCTTGTGCTGCCCCCTGGTGGCACCACAGGAAGGCCCAGGGCTCTCAGCGCCAGGGCTGGAGCCTGGGGCGGAGAGGGCCCGGGTCCCACCTGAGGCTGATGGCCCACAGAGGCAAGTCAAACCCTGTTTAGTCACACCCTCCCCACCCCTAGTCTCCTCTTCCCCTCTCTCTGCCTGGCCCACCCAGGCTTAGCTGAAGAACCAGACCCAGAAAGGCTCAGAGCTGAGAGCACAACTCCAAATCATCTTTTATTAATATAAAAAGGGCATATTTAGCAAAAGACACACAGATAAAAGAGTCACTATGGCTCAGGACACAAGGCAGTGAGGTGCCAGGCCTGAGCCCCTGCTGGGGGAGAAGGAGGCTCGGGACAAAGTGGGAGAAGGGCTGGGAAGGGCTGAGCGGTGGGGACCACAGAAAGTTCCGGTGGGCAACACTGTTGGCAGGTCATGGGTGGGACTCATGGGGACCTCGCTGCTAACTCTTGTTGTGGGGGGATGTCCTTAGCGCTGCCACCTGGAGTGAGAGCCGCTCCTTGGTTCCTGGAGGGGACCCACCAAGGGACACAGGACAGGAAGCCCAGGATGGTTAGTGCAACTCGGGATGAAGGCCAGGGAGAAGCGGGTGCTCTGCAGTGGCCGGGAAAGGTCCAGACGCTGAGGTCGAGGCGCTTCCTGTTACGTGCGGGCGTTCCGCTCTGTCTCTGCCAGGCACTCTCTGACTAGGGCCCGGGCATGGATGATACCTGGTGGTGGGGTGGGGTCTCAGCAACCCTATACAGCCCCACCCACTGCCCTCCAGAGGAGGACCCCTGCCTCCCCACTCCCTTTCCCCTTTCAGCAAGAGAAATTCAAATCTAATGACGGCTAGATGAGATTACAGGTTTGGTTAATCCTCAAGGTTGCCCTGTAGAAGTACAAATTCCCAGGCTCTTCCCTGGAAATGGAGTCAATTTCAGTTCGATTCAAAACACCTCTCTGGGTAGTAATATTGGCCCTCCTCTAGGCTTGGCTCAGGTGGCCTCCGGATGTCTTTCTTTCCCTAATGGAAGACAGTCCAGTGTCGGTTTCCTAAGCAGGGCGGCCTGGCCTCACTTACCTCTCTTCAGGCGCTCCATGGCGCTCTTGCTGCCAGCATAGGTGGGCCGGATCTCTTTGCCCATCTCCTCTATGACTGACAGCAGGTCCGTGTAGGTGCTCTGGGAGCCCTGGGCGCCGGGTGGCTTCATCGCCTATGTCAAAAGAGAACAGGGCAGTGAGCTCAGGCACCTGGCGGGGAGGGGGACTCCAGTCCCTATCCATAAGCAAGCCTTTGGCCCCACTCACCTGCACGTAGCCCATGGAAGGCGGTCCAAAGTCGTTAAACAGCGGTCTAAAAGGAGCGGCGGCTCCTGGCACTGAGCCCGAAGGCGACGGGACACTTCCTGCAGCAACAGGCGCGAGTAAGAGGTCAGCGCGGGGCAGGGACGCCGCCTCCCATCTTTTCCAAGCCCAGGACCGGGTTCGCCCGATTCCCTCCAAAGGATGCTTCATTCCATGCTGATCAACTTCAGGGACAAATCCCTCCCACTGCGCTCCACCTACAAGCCCTTACGTGACCACGCCCACTTCACAGGCCAGCAAACTGAGGCTCAGCGAGGGTAGGCGGCAAGCCCAGTATTGCAGAACTCAGGCCGTCTTCTCTTCGAGACCTCGACCGCCCGGCAGGCGAGCAGGGGTGGAGCTGGATCCTCACCTGTAGGGACCGGGGTGCCCGGCCCAGGGGTGCTGGAGCCAGGGGTGCTGCTGGGGGCAGGGGCGATGGGTTTGTAGGACATCCCCAACTCCTGGGCGCGGCGGACGCCAGCCGGCCGCTCCTCGGGGGTTGGCTGCCGGGCCGCTCAGCCGCGCTCTGATTGGCAAGCGGGCTGCACGCCCCTGGTAAATAGAGGTCTGGCCGGAAGGGCGAGCGGGCACGAATGCTCCCTCACTCCCGATTGGTGGGCGAAGATGTCACTCGAGCCTCCTTATTGGCCGAGACCTGCCCCAGCAGGTCGCAACCGCCGCCGATTGGCCTCCGCCTTCCGGACCTCGCACCTGTCTGCTCCGGATTGGGCGGTGGCCACCGCCCTCCGCAATTGGCGAGTTCGCGGCCCGGGCCGGCGCGCTTTCAATCCGATTAGTCCCCAGGCCCTAGAGGCGGGGCCTCGGGAGCCCGGACCCGGGGCTGGGCCGCCGGTTCGCGCCGAGGGGGTCTTCCCGGGCGCGGGCGCTACCCTCGCGCCTCACTCGCGCTGCTTCAGACGTCTGCTCCGCTCTGTCCAGTTTCGGCCCAGCAGGGGTTGCTGTCGCCGCTGCCGTGGCCGCTGTCACTGCTACCGTGCGCGCTTCTCCGCTCCGGGGGCCGAAGGACGCAGGGCTTTGACGTCCCGAGCCCCGCGCCCCACCCCGTGCGCTTTTACGTCACCTTTCACCGGTTCAACACCCTCTCCCCGATCTGCGCATGCGCCCGCCCGAGGCCTGCGTTTGTTCCCATGGCAACGGGCCCTTCATGTTTGCCGCCGCGCACCGTTCTTCCTGCGGCTTGGCTTGTCCTCAGGTCCAAGGGCGACCTCAAGGACCCCTTTGCCCGCACTCCCAAGGCCCCGCACCGCTGCCTCAGTTAGTGACAATGGCCGTAGGGCAAACCTTCGGGATTACTTGTGTGCAGGGCCCCGGACCAAACTGGTCAAGAGCACAGACTGGAGCCAACAGCCTGGATTCGAATCTCAGTACCACCCCCACTAGCGATTTCCCCCAGGCAAGTTTCTCACCTCAGTATCCCTCAGTTTCCCCATCCGTAAAATGGGGAAAATGACAATCTCATTGGGTTGTGTGTATTAAATGAATAGTCATAAAGAGCTTCCTGTCCCACTCCAGGGCCCCCATACCTTTCCACTCCACCACTCAGACCCCTCCCCTCAAATCTCATTCCCCATAAACTTACACCTCAGACCCTCCTCCACTCACTAGCCCTTTCTCCCAGGCTCCTTCCCCAAACTCAGACTCCTCTGGCCTTGTGTACCTTCATGCTCCCAGCTTTGTAGATCTTCATCTCCAGGACAGTCATTCATTCATTCATTCATTCATCCATCCATCCATCCATCCATCCATCCAACAAACATGTTCTGGCCGGGCGCAGTGGCTCACGCCTGTAATCCCAGCACTTTGAGAGGCCGAGGCAGGCTGATCACGAGGTCAGGAGTTCGACCTCGTGATCGAACATGGTGAAACCCCTGTCTCTACTAAAAATACAAAAATTAGCTGGGCGTGGTGGCAGGCACCTGTAATCCCAGCTACTCGGGAGGCTGAGGCAGGAGAATCATTCGAACAGAGGTTGCAGTGAGCCAAGACTGTGCCATTGCACTCCAGCCTGGGTGACAGGGCAAGTCTCCGTCTCAAAAAAAAACCAAACCCAAAACAAAACAAAACCCAAGAAACCACACAAAAACCATGTTCTGACTCCCTCCTCCATCTCATGCTTTGTACTGAACCCTGAGGTTAAAGAAATGAACAGGCCATGGCCTCTGTACTCAAGGAGGCTTTATTCTCTGAGACAGGGAAGCAACATCTTCCTTACATTGCAGTAAGTCAGTGGCCACAAGGGAGAATGGGACAGGGTGCATTGGAACTTAGAGGAAGGGCCTGCCGGGTGGCCTCACAGAAATCTCTCCGGAGCAGGTGGCATTCGAGTAGGTGAGGGTGGAAGCAGAGACCGAGGGGACACTCCAGGTAGAGGGACTGGCATGTGCAAAATCTTAGGAAATGGGAGAGCACAACATGTGTTTGAGAACCAGCCTTTTTCTTTCCTTTTTTTTTTCTGCCGGAGAGTTCACTGGGAAGTGGAGGTGGAGCCGTGGACATAACCACAGGGGCAGGAAGGGCACCTTAGGTGACCTGGATGTAAGGAAGCTGAGTTGACCACGGAATCCAGTGCTTCCCTTACTCCAGCCATTAGGAAAACTCCATCAGTTTTGCCATCTATTTAACATTTCCTTTTAATTAATTCACTTTTAAAAATCTTAAATGGAAAGGAAAAGGAATAATGTCCATTTAATCGTGTGCTCACTATTTATAGTTTTCTAATACATATTCAAACGGAACTACTGTTGAAAAGGTGTTGATTAGGTCACCCAAGGGCTTCTGCTTCTACCGGTGGCACCGAGGGTGCGCGCCAGAGAACTCTGCTGTGGACAGTAGGTGAAGAGGAGCCGCTGAAAGTTACACCTCCTCTGGGAACCACCAAGCCCACCTCCCTCTGTTACAGGAAAGGGGCCTGGATCCATATCCCACTAGAGGGTTCTTGGATCTTGCACAAGAAATAATTTAGGGCGAGTCCACAGAGTAAAGTGAAAGCAAGTTTATTTAGAAAGTAAAGGAATAAAAGAATGGCTACTCCATAGACAGAGCGGCCCTAAGGGCTACTGGTTGCCCATTTTTCTGATTATTTCTTGATGATATGCTAAACAAGGGGTGGATTATTCATGCCTCCCTTTTTAGATCATATAGGGTAACTTCCTGACATTGCCATGGCATCAGTTTACAGATGGGAATGTAGCAGCGAGGATGACCAGAGGTCACTCTCATCACCATCTTGGTTTTGGTGGGTTTTAGCTGGCCTCTTTACTGCAACCTATTTTATCAGCACGGTACTTATGACCTGTGTCTTGTGCTGACCTCCTGTCTCATCCTGTGACTTAGAATACCTTAACCATCTGCAGCCCAGTAGTTCTCAGCCTCATTTTACCCAGCTCCTATTCAAGATGAAGTTGCTCTGGTTCAAACGCCTCTGACATTTCCACACCTCATACCTTCCTACTTTCTCCACTGCCCATCATATTAGTCACTGCAGCCTTGACCTCCTGGGCTCAAACAATCCTCTTGCCTCAGCCTCTCAAAGCGCTGGGATTACAGGCAAGAGCCACTGGCCTAATTCCACAAACAAAACAAAATATCATAGACTGGGTGGCTTAAACAACTAAAATTTATTTTCTCATGGTTCTGGAGGCTGCAAGTTTGAGATCAGGATGCTAGCACAGTTGGTTTCTGGTGAGGGCTCTCTTCCTGGCTTGTAAATAGCCACCTTTACAAGCTATATCTGGCTATGTCTTCATATGTGCTCCTTGGTGCAGAGAGAAAGAACAAGCTTTCTAATATCTCTTCTTATAAGTACGTCAATCCTGGAAACTGGGCAGGGAGGTGCAAGACTGTAATCTCAGCTACTTGGGAGACTCTCATGGAAGACTTGATTGAGCCCAGGAGTTTGAGTCCAGCCTGGGCAACATAGTGAGATCCCACATCTAAAAAACAGAAGGGCCCGGCTTGATGGCTAACTCCTGTAATCCCAGCACACTGGGAAGCTGAGGCGGGAGGATTGCTTCAAGACCAGCCTGGGCAACATAGTGAGACCCTGTCTCTACAAAAAATACAAAAATTAGCTGGGTGTGCTGGCAGATGCCTGTAGTCCCAGTTACTTGGGGGGCTGTGGTGGGAGGATCGCTTGAGCCCAGGAGGTTGAGATTGAGCCTTGATTGTGCAACTGTACTCCAGCCTGGGCAACAGAGCAAGACCCATCTCAAAAAAAAAAAGTGAAAAAACAAAAAAAAAAAGGACACTAATCCTATCAAATCAGAGCCCTGCCCTTATGGCTTCATTTAACCTTAATTACCTCCTTAGAGGCCTATCTCCAAACACAGCCACACTAGGAGTGAGGCTTCAGCATATGAATTTTGGGGAGACACAAACATTTAGTCCATAACACCTATGTTTGGGGGAAGGGATTTGCTTGGGAGGTGCCTGAGGGGTTTAATCTTGAATTTATTTATTTATTTTTGAGACAGGGTCTTACCCTGTCACCCAGGTTTGAGTGCAGTGATGCAAACATGGCTCACTGCAGTCTTGACCTCCTGGGCTCAAGGAATCCTCCTGCCTCAACCTCCCAAAGTGCTGGGATTACAGGCGGGAGCCACTGGCTTGGCCCTACAGTAGGTTCAGATGTCCCTCTTCCTTGGAGCAGCGGGCTATGGCAGGAGGGGCACAGAGTTCTCTGAGAGGGTTGGGTGGTAACAACTGTGGCCTATCTTAGAGAGAGGACTTTGTCTAATTCGAGGGAAGATAGCACAGATTCCTTGGTACAATGCTTCAGGGGCTCCCCTCTGGTCTCAGCCCTCAGACCCAGAGCTCATCCCCTGGATTTTGCAGCCTTTAACCATTGCAGCCTCCAAATCAGAAGTTGAAAAGTGGGGCACACCCATCTATGGGCTAAATTCAGCCCATAGATGGGCTCTCGTTGGCTTGCCTAGTGAATTAAAACTTCATTTTAGTGACCAGCATTGTATTTCTATGCAATCCTTTCAACTTTTTTCGTATGTTTGAAAGTTTTTTATTTTGAGACGGTAGACTTGCTGCGTCGCCCAGGCTAGAGTGTAGTGCCTTGATCTTGGCTTACTGCAACCTCTGCCCCCTTGGGTTCAAGCGATTCTTGTGCCTCAGCCTCCAGAGTAGCTGGGACTACAGGCGTGTGCCACCACACCTGGCTAATTTTTGTATTTTTAGTAGAGATGGGGTTCACCATGTTGGCCAGGATAGTCTTGAACTCCTGACCTCAGGTGATCCACCTGCCTTGGCTTCCAAAATGTTGGGATTACAGGTGTGAGCCACGGCAACCAGCCAATTTATTTATTTATTTAGAGACAGAGTCTTGCTCTGTTGCCCAGGCTGGAGTGCAGTGGCGAGATCTCGGCTCCCTACAACCTCAACCACCTGGGTTCAAACGATTCTCCTGCCTCAGCCCCCCGAGTAGCTAGGATTATAGGTGTGCACCACCACGCCTGGCTAATTTTTTTGTATTTTTAGTAGAGTCAAGTTTTCACCATGTTGGCCAGGCTGGTCTGGAACTCCTGATCTCAAGTGATCCGCCCTCCTTGGCCTCCCAAAGTGCTGGGATTACAGGTGTGGAGCCACCATGCGAGGCCTGTTTGAAAAGTTTTGCAATAAAATGTTGAAAAATCAATGGATGGGCTGGGCACGGTAGCTCATACCTGTAATCCCAGCACTTTGGGAGGCCGAGGTGGGCGGATCACAAGGTCAGGAGACCAAGACCATCCTGGCTAACACAGTGAAACCCCGTCTCTGCTAAAAATACAAGAAATTAGCCAGGCGTGGTGGCACATGCCCGTAGTCCCAGCTACTTGGGAGGCTGAGGCAGGAGAATCTCTTAAACCTGGGAGGCGGAAGTTGCAGTGAGCCGAGATCGTGCCATTACACTCCAGTCTGGGTGACACAGCGAGACTCCTTCTCAAAAAAAAAAAAAAAAAAAAAAAAAAGAATGGATAAACAAGGAGATACCGCTCCATTCTTGTTAGAATAGCTAAAATCTAAAACCTGGCAATGTCAGTTGCTGGCAAGGGTGTGGAGCAGCGGAGACTTGCACTTACTGTGGGTAGGGATGCAGAAGGGTACAGCCATTTCAGAAGATGGTTTGGTTGCTTCTTCCAAAAGTAAACATAGACTTACTCTATGATCCAGCAGTTGTGTTCCTGAGTGTTGACCCAACTGATTTGAAAATGTATGACCACACAAAAACATGTGCATGTTTATAGCAGTTTTATAATCTCCGAAACTGGAAGCAACGAGATGCCCTTTAATAGGTGAATGGGGTCGGGCGTGGTAGCTCATGCCTGGAATCCCAGCACTTTGGGAGGCCGAGGCAGGTGGATCACCTGAGGCCAGGAGTTCGAGACCAGCCTGACCAACATGGTGAAACCCCTTCTCTACTAACAATACAAGAATTAGCCGGCCATGATGGTGGGTGCCTATAATCCCAGCTACTGGGGAGGCTGAGGCAGGAGAATCCCTTGAACCCAGGAGGCAGAGGTTGCAGTGAGCCGAGATTGCGCCACTGTACTCCAGCCTTGCTGACAGTGAGACGCTGTCTCAAAAAAAAAAAAAAAAAAAAATAGGTGAATGGATAAACAAACTGACATATCCATACAATAGAATATTATTGGGCAATGAAAGGAAATCACCTATCTAGCCATGAAAAGACATTGATAAATCTTAAATGCGTATTGCTAAGTGAAAGAAGTCAGTCTGAACAAGCCACATACTGTATGATTCCAATTCTATGACATTCTAGAAAAGGGAAAACTATATAGTAGTTGAACAGACCATTGGTCACTGGGGCCTGGGGTAGAGGGAGTAGAACTGAATCAGTGAGGCATAGGGGGGTGAAACTCTTCTGTATAAGGAAACCTCTTGTTTTTGTTTTTTTTTGTGTGTGTGTGTGTTTTGAGACAGAGTCTCACTCTGTTGCCCAGGCAGGAGTGCAGTGGCATAATCTCAGCTCACTGCAACTTCTGCCACTCGGGTTCAAGCGATTCTCCTGCCTCCGCCTCCCCAGTAGCTGGAACTACAAGTGCACGCCACCACGCCCAGTTAGTTTCTGTATTTTTAATAGAGATGGGGTTTCACCATGTTGGCCAGACTGGTCTCGAACTCCTGACCTCGTGGTCCACCCGCCTTGGCCTCCCAAAGTGCTGGGATTACAGGCGTGAGCCACTATGCCTGGCCAACTTTTTGTGTGTTTTTTTTTGATTCAGGGTCTTGCTCTATTGCCCAGACTGGAGTGCGGTGGTGTGATCGTGGCTCACTGCCGCGTCCAACTCCTGGGCTCATGCAATCCTCCTTCCTTGGCTTCCCAAAGTGGATTACAGGCGTGAGCCACGGTGCCCGGCTGAAAAAACTTTAATGTATGCAAATTAAAAAAAATTCATCTTGGAGGTCAGTGGATCCCAGGATGGAATGCAGAATGCAACCAAAGAAACTAGCTATACTACAAATGTATGCAACAACTTCACTGTAGGGGCTGGGGGAATAAGGTGCTGACCTAGAAATGAGGGAGTCTGTAAGACTAAAGGCAAAAGGAACTGCACATAAGCACCGCACTGGAGTTGAGAAAGTGGTGTCCCACAGGAGTATGGGTTAACAGTTCCAAAACCACTGCACATGTAGCTGGAACTGAACAATTAAGTAAACAGAGGATAGATGATGGGGGTCACTGTTGGAATGAAAAGTTACAGATAAGCAAGTAGGGTGGCTAGAATGATCCATGTGGTAATGGATTGGAGTTGGAAGCATCAGGATGAACTCATGTACAGCTTAACAGAGATTCAGTTGCTTACGTACAGGAATATTTATAAATGTCTTTATACACAGAATAGAATGCACACACACACATATCTCCTCATGTTATCAGCAGAGAAGACCTGGAAACAATTGTCCCTCCCTGCCCCACACCCACTAGCAACAAGCACCCAGTGTAGTGTTCAGATCTACGTTTCTTTTCCTTTTCTTTTCTTTTTTTCTTTTCTTTTCTTTTTTTTTTTTGATGCGGAGTCTTGCTCTGTCGCCCAGGCTGGAGTGCAATGGCCGGATCTCAGCTCACTGCAAGCTTCGCCTCCCGGGTTTACGCCATTCTCCTGCCTCAGCCTCCGGAGTAGCTGGGACTACAGGCGGCCGCCACCTCGCCCGGCTAGTTTTTTTATATTTTAGTAGAGACGGGGTTTCACCATGTTAGCCAGGATGGTCTCGATCTCCTGACCTCGTGATCCGCCCGTCTCGGCCTCCCAAAGTGCTGGGATTACAGGCTTGAGCCACCGCGCCCGGTTTTTTTTTTGAGACGCAGTCTCTCTCTGTCACCCAGGCTGGAGTGCAGTGGTGGGATTTCAGCTTACTGCAACCTCCATCTCCTGGGTTCAAGCCATTCTCCTGCTCTGGGACGGGGCATGGTGCCTCCTGAGTGGCTGGGATTACAGGCACCTGCCACCACGCCCGGCTGATTTTTTGCATTTTTAGTAGAGGCAGGGTTTCACCGTGTTGGTCAGGCTGGTCTTGAACTCCTGACCTCAAATGAGTTGCCTGCCTTGTCCTCCCAGAGTCCTGGGATTACAGGTGTGAGCCACTGTGACCGGCCTCTGCCCCCATTTTTTTTTTTTTTTTTTAAGAGTGACAGGGCTTCGCTCTGTTGCCCAGGATGCAGTGTAGTGGATTGGGCACTATCCTAGTTCACTGAAGCCTTGAACACCCAGGGACAAGTGATCTTCCCGCTTCAGCCTTCCAAGTAGCTGGAACTACAGGCGCACACTACTACACCTGGCTAATTTTTAAAATTTTTTTGTAGAGATGGGGTCTCACTATGTTGCCCAGGCTGGTCTTGAACTCCTGGGCTCAAGTGATCTTCCCACCTTGGTGTCCCAAAGTATAGGAATTACTGGCATTAGGCACAATGCCACACCCCAGATCTTGGTGTCTAATACCATTCTCCACTAAAATGAACCAGGGCTCCTTGGAGAAATGACTGATTCTGGGACTGGGGCAGGAAATATACCAAATAATCCTAGAGCCGCTTGTAGTGCCAAAACATAAAAAGTGCTAAAAACAAACATACACAATGATGGGGACACAAAGCCAATTGAAAGACTCCCTATGGATCTATCTATTTATCTATCTATCTATCTATCAATCATCAATCATCTACCGAGATATCCTATTGTTCTGTTTCTCTGGAGAACCCTGACTAATATACAGGGGAATCGGGGCATGTGGTATTGGGAAACTCTCTGTGCTATCTTCACAGTCATTCTGTAAGCCTACAGCTCTTTTGTTTGTTTGTTGTTTGTTTGTTTGTTTATTATTTATTTTGAGATGAATCTCACTCTGTTGCCCAGGCTGGAGTTCAGTGACACAATCTTGGCTAACTGAAACCTCTGTCTCTCGAGTTCAAGCAATTCTCCTGCCTCAGTCTCCTGAGTAGCTGGGATTACAGGCGCCTGTCACTATGCCTAGCTAATTTTTGTATTTCTGGTAGAGTCAGGATTTCACCATGCTGGCCGGCTGATCTCAAACTCCTGACCTCAGGTGGTTCACCCGCCTTGGCCTCCCAAAGTGCTGGGATTACAGGCATGAGCCGCTGCACCTGGCCTAAATCAGAAGCTCTTATAGCTTGGGGCTGCTCTGACTGGCAAGAGTCGGAGGAGTTGGGCAGCAGGTGCCCTCTGTAGCGGGGCAGGGGTTCTGGACTTGCCGTAGTTTCAACCCTTCCCACTGTTCCTTCCCCAGCCCACTGCAGCCTCAATCTCACAGTCTTAAGGGATCCCTTGCTCCAGCTGCTGTCTGTTGGGAGGTGTGTGTGAGATCTGGGGGAGCTGGGAGCACTTCTTTTGCCAGCAGACACATTGCCCCGATTCAGACACTACACAGCCACTCCCAGTTCTCTAGCCACAGAGCCTGCCAGGCTGAGGCCTGGGGAGGGGGTGGGAGGCTGACCCTGAGTGGGGTTCTGATTACCCTCTTCCTCATGGCCATCACTACCCCTCAGCCCCTGCAGCAGGGACAGACATCTTTTCAGGCAGCAATACCATCTGTACCAGCCGTGAGGGTGGTGGAAGGAAGGGTGGGAGTGTGGACCCTGGCTCTCAGAGAAGCCACTGAGCCTGGGGCAACTTATCCTCATCCCCAGTTCTGCCAGATTGGCAGAGGCGATTACCTAATTGAGGATTAAGGATTAATTGAGATCTGCCAGGAGAGTGGTGCTGAGGCCCCTGCGGCCAGCTCTAGCACCTCGGCATCCAGTCTCCAGAATGTGCAGGGCACATCTCCAGGCCGCCTGCCTGCTTTGTCCCAGGGCCATCTTGTTGGCAGGCACCGTGTGAGGACCAGGCACAGGCACTGGGAGCTCTCACCCCTTCATGACGAGGAAGGACAGGGCTTGTTTGCTCCCACCAGGCAGGAGCTGCAGATGAGGCCTGCGCCATAGCTAGAAGAGGCCGAGATCTGGCCTGGGCCTGTCCTGACCCTGAGGCACCCTCCATAGTTGGCACTGTGGTTTCAGAGTCCCCGGGCCTGGGTGCAAGTCCCACCGCCCTTCATCCTGATTGTGTGTGGCTTTATGCCAGTCCTGTGTTCTCCTGGAGCCTCTGTGCAGGCAAAGGCCCTGGATTAACCTGGGGATAATGGAAAGTCATGGCCAGGTCCTGAACAGGGGTGTGACAAAACGCAAGTGGCATTTTAGGAAGAATAACCTGGCAGTGTGTAGGGATAGAGGGCAGTGAGGCCACGTGGTCTCTAGCAGGTCACTTAGACTTGGTGCTATTGTCTATGTTATTTTTAGTTAAAAAAGTGTTTTTTAGAGACAGGGTTTTGTTCTGTTGCCCAGGCTGGAGTGCAGTGGTGCAATCATATAGTTCACTGCAGCCTCAACCTCCTGGGTTCCAGTGATCCTCCCACCTCAGCCTCCCAAATAGCTGGGACTACAGGCATGCACCACCACACCTGGCTAATTTTTGCTTTATTTTTTTAGAGATGGGGTCTCGCTGTGTTGCCCAGGCTGGTTTCAAATTCCTGGCCTCAAAGTGCTGGGGCTGCATGCATGAGCCACTTCACAAGGCCCTCGTGCTATGGCCTTGAGGTTTGTGTCCTCTCCAAGATGCATGTTGAAACTCAATCCCCAATGGAACAACAGTAAGGGGTGGGGCCTTCAGAAGATGATTAGGCCACGAGAGCTCTGCCCTTATGGATGGGATTAGTGCCTTATAAAAGGGCTGGGGGTGGCGGTGGGGTGGGGGGAGTAGCCAGGCCCTCATGCCCTTCCTGCCTTTCTGCTACGTGAGGCATCCTCTGGAGGAAGCAGCTCAAGGCACCACCTTGGAAGCAGAGGCCTGGCCCTCTTCAGACACCCAACTGCCCGCACCTTGACCCTGGACTTCTCAGCCTCCATAACTGTGAGCAATAAATTCACGCTGTTTATAAAACACCAGTCTAAGGTATGTTGTTATAGCAGCAGGAACAGATGAGGGCACTCAGCCTGTCAATTTCGTCAATCTGGAAAATGGGGCCCTAAAGACTGGGGTATGCTTTGGGTGTCCGGGGTCCTCCAGGGGAAAGATGCTGAGATGGAGTTAGGGAGGAAGGTAAAGGGGGAGGAAGCAGGACTGGGCAGGCAAGCCTCTGATTCCATGCCGATCTGTCTGCATTGGCTGCCCCAGAGGGGAGCTTGGAGCAAAGACTGCCCATTAGAGGAGCCTCGCGTTAGGGAGAAATGTCCAGATCCTGGTTCCCCACGCTGTGCTCAGTTAGTGGCTGGGGGCTCCCTGGAGGAGTGAGGTTTCAGCCCAAAAGCTGAGGTGTCTCCTGAAGGGGCCAGTGACTGAGCCCTTCTGCTAACTCACCCACTCCATCCTCTAAGTTGAACTACACGTTCTTGAGGGGAGCTCTGAGCAGTGTGCCTCCAAGGCTACTGCAGGAAAAGTGACATCAAGCTTGGGAAAAGTCTTTCTGCGGTACTTTCTCCATGCTCAAATGTCATCATGGAGCTAGCAGGAGCTGTTCTCAGGATACACGGCAGGAAATGTGGAGGCCAACACATGCCTGAGCTCGGGACAAGAAGGCTCTGTTTACTTGCTAGGGATGTTTCCTGACACTTGCTCTGGGCTGGGTCCAGGATCCAGAGAGGAAGAAGAGAGGGTCCCCATCTTCCTGGAGCTCACAATGGAAGGGACTTGTGATCCAAGAGGACACTCCCGGTCCTTGATTTTGGGGGCCAAATACTGGAGCCTCCAGGATGAGCAAGTGAGAGACAAAAGCCATCTCCCCAAGCTTGGAGATATTTTACTGTCAGAGAGACAGAGACGAGGCCAGGCAGCTTTATTAGAGAAGTGGTGGTGGGGGTGAAGGCAGGCAAGGGCGCTGCACACCGGTGGGATGGGGAGGAGAGGGGTGTCCCTGCTGGAGGCGATGGGCTTCAAGGAACATGCTGGTGGGCAGAGGCTGTGGTCCTTGAGTCCTGTCTGCTGCCTCCAGCTTCTGTACAGGCTCACCGAGACATCATTCGCACAAACTCTGCCAGGATGAAGCCAGGGTTTTGGGTCTGTTCTCTGGACTGCACTAGGAGTGAGGACCATCTGCAGGCCTTGGGGTGGGTGGGAGTGTGGTTGAGGGGAGGGTCTGCAAGGGCATCCTCTGGATCTGATAGGGAATAGGTCTCAGGGCCAGGAAGAGGGGGCTTCGTCTTATGGGGGAAAAAACAAACACACCCTTGTAATGGAACTTGTTTTCCTTTTTGCTTTGACAGGTGGGAAGCTCAGGAGCAACTCTGGGGCCTACTTATGGGAATGCATTTCCACATAGTAATTTTCCTTGGCTTCTATTACTATTTAATCATTTTCCTCCTTTATGGAAATGCAGCATAGAGGAAGAGCTGGGTTCTGGATCAGGCTGCCCAGATTCAAATCTTGGCTCCATCTACCTGCTTTTGCTTAGTGCCTAGGCTTTCCTGAGAAAGGACTTTCTTCTCCTGCCTATGGGGATAACAATTCCTTCCTCTCGGGTTCTGCATGATGATTAACTAGGAGAGGACATTGGGGTGCGTGTCACAGGGTCTGGTGCACAGTGGTGATGCTTGCTGTGCGGTTTCTTATCTGCTAGGAGCCTTCCAGGGCGTGTGTTGCTATGTGCGGCAGGGGGTAGGTACCTTCGAAGTCGACCAGGCCGTCCCCATTGAGGTCCACGTCCTGGAGGATCTCCTCCACCTCCCGCTGGCTGAGGCGCTCCCCCAGCAGGGCCTTGAGGGCCGCCCGGAGCTCGCCCACGCTGATGCGGCCGTCCCCGTTGGTGTCGAACTGTGGCGGCGTTGGTCGTGGCGTCTGGTCACTGACAGTCATTCACACGCGCAGCCCCTCACTCATGGCAGACACGCAGCCCCGCCCGCCCTCAGCCCCAGTGGCCGCACCTCCCGGAAGGCGTCCCGCAGCTCCCTGACGCCGATCATGTCTGCAGTCTCTGCCAGCAGCTTGGGGCCCATCAGCTCCACGAAGTCTTCAAAGTCCACCTTCCCGCCACCTGGGGGTCCCGTCCATTACAGACCCAGGGCACCAGAGACCCCTGCCCCGCCCCTGGCCCTCCCTCCTCTGCCCCCTGCCTTTCCTTCGTGAATGGATCCTTTCCTCCTTCTGCATCTGAAGCCTGGGCCATCTATATTTCCCAATGGGAATCGCCCTCCAAACAAGGCACGGATTTGGCCAAAGGTGAAAGGAAAACCACTCTCAAAACCTCTTGGGCCGGGCGTGGTGGCTCACGCCTGTAATGCCAGCACTTTGGGAGGCCGAGGCGGGCGGATCACCTGAGGTCAGAGGTTCCAGACCAGCCTGACCAACAAGGTGAAACCCTGTCTCTACTAAAAATACAAAAATTAGCCGGGCGTGGTGGCCGGTGCCTGTAATCCCACCTACTCAGGAGGCTGAGGCAGGAGAATTGCTTGAACCCAGGAGGTGGAGGTTGCAGTGAGCCGAGATAGCGCCATTGTCACTCCTGAGCGACAGAGCAAGACCTCATCTCAAAAAAACAAACAAACAAACAAAAAAAAAAACCCAAAACAACAACAACAACAACAAAACCCCCCACAAAACTTCTTGGAACTTTCCTTAATTTTCCTGAAGAGTTTGGTTGGGTTCAAGTCCTGGCTCCAAGGGACTTGCTGTGTGACCTTAGACAAGTCCCTTAACCATTCAGTTGCCTCATTTACAGAATGGGAATCACAGTCCTTGCTGTGCCCACCTCCTAGAGGCGGGTGAGATTCTCCAGGGGCAGAGAGCTTGCCTTGAGAATGACCAAGGTCATGGGCTCTGGGGACAGCCAGTGCAGTCGCCTCTGTATCTGGGTTTGGCTTCCTGGGCCCAGCCAAGGCATCTGGAGGACTGGGGATGGGGATAGGTCCGAGGCACATACTGATTTGTTGTGAGATCTCAATGAGCTCCATCTCGGTGGGCATGTAGCCCAGGGTCCGCATGCAGGCACCCAGCTCCCGGCAGCCGATGTAGCCGTCCCGGTCTCTGTCAAACTCCTGGAAGGCGACCTGCAGCTCTGCCAGGCAGGGTGGGGTCAGTCCTTCCCCATATCCCCTGATCCTGGCCTGGACCCACCTACCCTTCTCCCTTGGTCTAATCATCCCTCCTTCTGAACATCAGATTCTCTTTGCTGCCTCAGGGCCTTTGAACGTGCTGTTCCTGTTATTTGTTCTTTCAGCACATATTTGAAGAGTATCTACTATGTGCCAAGCTCTGCTCTAGGCACTGGGGATACAGCAGTGAAATTTTCAAAAGAAAGAAAGAAAGTGGGGAAACAAATCACGACCGCTTGGAGATTTGGTCTTTTGTCACCTACTAAAGGAAGCCATCCCTCTACATGTGGGCTCCCCAGCCCGTTTTTTCCTTTCCTGGAAAGCACGTTCACAATTTATACTTGTAGCCGACTAACTGACGTTGGTCTCCAGAGGGCACTGGCCATATCTGCCTAGCCGGCTGTGTTTCCCAGTGCTTAGCCAGGGCCAGGCACACAGTGGGCACCCAGGAAGTGTCAGCTGAATGAGCAAATATAAAAGGGGCCCTGTCACCTGCCTGGTGAGTGAGACCAAGAAATGACAGCTGGGTGGGGGTCTGTCATCCCCTCCCTGCTCAGTCTTGTCCCCATTTCCCTGAACCGGTGCCCTGTAGCCTTCTTGCTCCTACTTCCTCCTGGAAGCACTGAGGCCCCCACCCGATGCCCCCCAACCCTGTGTCCCCTCCCTATGCCCCCCCATGCCCACCTCCCCTCCAGGGAACCAGTTCCTTCTCCAACCCTTTACCTTCAATCTCCTCGGGCCGCAGCTCCCGGTCCTGAAGGGCACAGAGGGGTTAGGAATTCCCCGCTCCTCCTGATGGCTGTGCCCTTCCTTCTTGCTTCTCAGCGTCCCACCCAGCCCCACACTGCAACACGCACACGCAGGGCCTGTGTCTGTCTCACTGCTCAGCCCTGGTTCCCACCCAGTCCTGCTCACTGGCCTGGGCGACCGGGTGCCCCCTTCCCTGCTTCTGGCCTAGGTCACTCCTCGGGCGGTCCCCACCTACTCCGTCACCCTCTTCTGGGGCAGGGTGCTCCCTTTGCTGGTGGTGGATCTGGGGTTTGGGCAGAACCTCAGACTTGGTCCCACCAGCCTCAGTGTCACTGTTGATCTCTTCCGTTTCTGGGGTCATTACGCTCTCCTCTCTCTGCACCCCCACCCCAGATCTGTGTGCCTTTGCTCTGATGTCCCCACCCAATCCTCTTCCCCCCAGCTCCAGGAGAGGCAAAGCGAGGGGCAAGGGCAGGTGGGCTGGCAGGTGAGGGGCTGGCGTGACGGGGTAAGGGCAGGCAGGTTGGCGGGCGGGCGGCCGTACATACGAGTTGGGTGGCGGCAATGCTGGGCCGCAGGAAGATGCAGGCAGGCCCCACCAGGCTGTTGAGCACTGAGTAGCCCTGGATGCCTGGCCTGGGGGCCCCCTGCTCCGTGGGGCTGGAGCTGGGGCTGGGGCAGGAGCCCCTTGGTGGGGAGCCGAGCCACTGCCAGGGGTCCTGCAGCAGAGCCGGCCATGAGCTGGGGCAGTGGCCACGGAGCTCCGGGCCTGATGGCCCTCCCCACTCCTCTCACCAGCTGCTCCTGCCTTTGGAGCCCAGCACAGGACAGTAGGGAAGGGGCTGGGGGGTAGAGAGAGGACCCTCACCCGTGAGCACTTTAGGCAGAAACAGTCCATCCTCTAACTGTTCTATTGGGCAAACTGAGGACCAGAAAAGGCAAGAGACTTGGCCAAGGCCACTGAGAAAGCCAGCGGCAGAGAGGGACCTTGTGCCCAGCTCTGTCTCCTAGATGGAGGCTGGCTAGCAGAGAGCGGGGACCTGCAGCCAGGATGGGGCAGCTGGATGGGCAGCTGGGGGATCTGGTGAGCCTGGCAGGGAAGACCCAGCGGTCTGTGGGAGCCAAGATCAGGGTGGCCAGAGGCTGTGACTTCCAGGAAAAAAATCTCCACCTGGGGCAGTGTGCAGCCCCCAACCCCGCCCGGCCCTCACAGGGCTCTGCCCATCCCATCTGACCCTCAAGGTCCGTTCTAGCCTCCTGGCCTGGGCTCTCCCCTGACCCTCCTACCTTAGGGCCCCGGCGCCGGGGCCTCTTGGCACAGTTCCCCATGGGCCCTGAACCATGCCAGGCCTGGAACCCCAGGGGTGGCCCGGGCTGGGCCTCAGCGGATGCTGCTGCCCGCGGACTCCTGCCAGCCCCCAGCTGCTCCCGGTGAGAGCCTGGGAGTACTGCCGGGGATTTTCCCGGGGTTTTGTGGGGAAGACTGGGGGCGGGTGGGCAGGCGGGGGACCTGGGCCCGGGGCTTGGGTCCTAATCCGGGATTATCTTTGAGCATCTCCACTGCTGAGGGGGGCCACTTGGGCCCAAGGCCCCCTGGAGAGCACAGACGCCCCAGACTGCGTCCTGAGGGTCTTCCAGACACCCCTTCTCCAGCACCCTCCCCCAAGCCCTGCCTCTAATCTCTCCCAATCAGGGGAGGTTTAATGTCTTCAGAAGCAGGGCTGGGTCCCAGGAGAAGGAAGGCAGGCGCACAGTGTGCCAGGGTGGGCTGTGCCCTCCGAATGGCACAGAGGCCGGTTAGTATGGACATGCGGGCCCTCCCACACTGCCTCTCAGAAAGAGGAAGCCACTTGGCCCAGCCCAGGAAGCCCCTGCTTCTCTCTGCCAGGACCCCAGCTGGGCCCTGGGCTCCTCACCTCGGGGGAGCCCCACTTGCTTGCCCTTGGCACCCCCTGCCTGGACTGGTGCCCCGCCCTTGGATGAGGAGCAGAAGGGAACCGCCTCGGTGTGTGGGCAGTGGCAGGGCTCGGTGAGGGTGGAGATTGGGAAGGGAAGCCACCCCAGCCCTGACGACCTGAGAGACTCCCCCATTGGCCTCTGCCTCCAGGTCGCCTCCCTGGACTGAGTCCCGGGTCTGTCCTCTGGGGTCCCCGGTTGGGGTGTGGGGTCCCTGCTGTTCACTCCTGGTCCCCTCACACCCCTGCCCACATTACCTGCCCGTAGGCTGCCTGCACCTGGGCCTCGAGCTCCTGGAGGAGTGCTCGTCTCTGGGTGGCTGCTGGGCTGCCAGGGGCCTGGCTGGTTCCTGGAGTGCCCTCAGAGGGGTTGGGGTCCCCCGCTGGGAGGCTGCCCTCTGCTGGGTCCTGGGGCTGGGCCATGGAGATGAGGGCCTGGTACTTCCTCCTGGCTGAGGGACGCTGCTCCCCTCCGGCCTCCCCAGTCCTGCGGGAGAGTGGCCTTGTGGGCAGCTGCAGGTGTGGCCCAGGTCCCTGCTGCCCTTCTTTCTGTCCCTTCTCCATAAACTGGGAGAGCCCCATGTCCCCAGAGTCTCCCAGAGTCTCATACCCTCCCTAGCTCCCCGTGGCCCCTCGTGTGGCCCTGTCAGCCTGGTGAACTCCTCATGCTGGCACAGACTGTGCCCGGGGCTCCACCTGATCACCCTTGTGGGCCCGGTGGCCGGCCCTCCCGCTTGCCTGTGGCTTCCTCCCCCCAGCCTTCTGCCTCCATCTCTGGCTCACAGGCCCCCTGCTGCCCCACACACCCTCCTTGCTCACTTTCCATCTCACCCCCGCCCCTCTCTGCCCCCTGTGCCTCTGTGTCTGTTTTGCCTGCAGCCCCGTCTCCATCCCCTCTGACCCGCCACCTTCTCTCTCAGTCTGGGTCCAGTGGTGTCTCTGCTGTCTCTGACCCACTCAGCCCATCTCTCTAATGGCTCCTTCCCTCTGTTGCTGCAAGCCCTTTCTTGTGTTGGTCCGTCTTTCTGTCTGTCCTTCCTTGTTCTTCCTATTCTCCCCACCATCCCGCTCCCAGGAGAGCTCCAGAATTCTGGAAAGGCCTTCCCCACCTCCCCAGCCCAGAGCCCCAGGGTCCCTCAGTGCTGCCCACCTCCCTGCCTCCCTCCCTCCTCCCCAGGGTCCCTCTGTGCTAGCCTCTCTCTCCTCCCCAGGGTCTCCCTGCACTGCTAACCCTCCTCCCTCCTTCCCAGGGTCCCTCTGTACTGCACCCTCCCTCCCTCCCTCCTCCCCAGGGTCCCTCTGCATTGCCCATCTCCCTGTGTCCTGCCAGGACCTCCACCTGGTCCTGCTGACCTTCAACCTCTTGCTTCTCAAGGAAAATGGGTGGAGGTGAGCCGGGCAGCCCCTGCTGGCCTCTCAGGCTTCCTTGCCATGCCCCCAGCCCACTCCCCACCCAGCTGCCCACTCTTCAACTCCCAGAATGAGGTCATCATCCTGCCCCAGTTCCATTCCAGGTCCCTCATGATTTATTCACCTGCCCGCTACACTGGCCTTTGTCCAAGGGAACCAGATCCCACTAGGTGCTGCCACCTGAGCTGGTGGCTCTGGCCTCTCTCGGCCACACACGGCCATCTATTCATGTATTCTCTCAGCAAACAGCTGATGCTGGCTGGGCCAGCTGCTGGGGCTATGTGACAGACCCCATCTGTGTAGAGAAGCCCACTCTCAGGCATGTCTAACCAGGAAAAGAGCCACCAGACACTCTCCAAGTGCTTGGGGTCATTGGCCCAGGCATCAGGGAGGCTTCATGGAGGAGGTGAGGGGATAAGGCAATGCTGCAGGCATTGCCTATTAATGTTTAACCTGTGCCTGGCCCTGGGTGAGAGCCAGGGTCCCTGGCAGGGATCAGCCTTGAACTTGGAGTGCCCCAGGAGCTGGAACCTGGCAGGTGTGTTGGATGGAGGCCCTTGGGAGGGAGGAAGGGGTTAGGGGCCTCTGGAGAGGATATGGGTGGCAGGAAGTCAGAGAAAATTTTAGAGAGGCTGAATCTGCAGCAAACATTTGTCCAGCACCTGCTCTGTACGTTCCTAGGTGCTGGAACCAGTCCCTGCTTCCTGGAACGTTTCACCTGCTGGGAGATGCACATTCAGCAAACCAGAATGACAATGGCCAGGGAAGTGCAGGAAGGGCCAAAGTTGTCAGGAGGGAGGCCTTGGCTGGGTGTGGTGGCTCACGCCTGTAATCCCAGCACCTTGGGAGGCCAAGGCAGGCGGATCATTTGAGGTCAGCCTGGCCAACATGGCAAAACCCTGTCTCTACTAAAAATACAAAAATTAGCTGGCACGGTGGCACATGCCTGTAATACCAGCTACTCAGGAGGCTGAGGCATGAGAATCACTTGAACCTGGGAGGCAGAGGTTGCATTGAGCAGAGATCGTGCCACTGCACTCCAGCATGGGTGACAGACTGAGACTCTGTCTCGGGAGAGAGAGAGAGAGAGAGAGAGAGAGAGAGAGAGAGAGAGAGAGAAATAAAGAGAAAGAAAGAAAGAGAGAAAGGAAAAAAAAAAAAGAGGGAGGCCTTGCTTGATGGGAGTTGAGGAACTGACATGCTAACCAGGAGCAGAGAATGATGGGAATGGCTGAGCAAAGGGAGGGGTTGGCCTCACAGAGGAAAGCCTCCACATCTGAGGGCAGGCTGGGGTTGAGAGGTGAGTGGAAAGGCTGGTTGTGATCATTCCCATTCCCTCAACCTTCAGTGTCCTTCACTCCCACCTCTGCACACGGAGAGCAGGCGCGGCCTGGTCTCCCAGGTGGTAACATCTCTGGAAACATTCCTCGGAGACAGGAATTCTCCTCTGCAAGACCGTAGAAAGGGCCGGCAGGCCTGGGTTCCCCCATGCACACACTGTGTCACCCTGGGAAAGGTATGTCACCTCTTTGAGGCTCAGTTTTCTCATCTGAAAAGTGTTGGTTGACCTAGCATCTGTCTCCCAGTGCCATTGTGGAAATTAGATGACAGGACCTGACAGGTTCCTGGCACATAGGAAGGTGCAGAATGTGGTGGGCACCACACGTAATGAATGATTCCATGTCTAAAGAACCATCTTTGAAAGTGGAAACTGGTGAGAAATGTATGTCCCAAAGTATAATCCAAAACAGTGGGGTCTGTAACCACTCAGAGTATAGAGGGTAAAAGAGTTTTCTATCAGGGAGCAAAAGCCTTGTGTCTAAGTGGAGGAGAAAGCCTGGCTTGGAGATCCCCCTGGCTTGTGTTCAATCAGCAGCATCCTGGAGCACTCAGCTTGGTGCCCTCTACTTGCCCAGCCTGACTTAGCCAAGCTGGGGTCCTGGCTCCAGTGTCTAGGATGGGTGGATCAGGGATTTGACTAATGGGTAGACAGAGGGAAGGATGGGTAGAAGGATGGTTGGTTGGCTAAAATGGGTGGTTGGATGGATGGGTGGATACTTTGATGAACTGGTGTTTAAATGGACAGATGGAAGGAAAGATGAATGGATGGACAGGAGGACAGATAGTTGGGTTAGTAGATGAGAAGTTGGATGGATGGACAGGTGAGTGGCTGGCTGTCTGGAAGGATGGGTAGGTGATTTGATGGGCTGGTGGTGCAATGGTTGGTAAATGGATGGGTGGATGATTGCATATAGTTGGTTAGGTAGATGGTTGGATAGATGGATGGATGAATGAAAGATGGATGGATAGACAGGTGGCCAGTGATTGTATGGGTAAATGGGTAGTTGGATGAATAGGTGGATAAATGGATAGGTGAATGTCTTGATGGACTGGCTATTGAATGTTTGATTGATGGGTGGATGGATGACTGGGTAGATGAGGGTTTAGATGGATAGAGAGATAGATGGAAGTGGATAGATGGCTGGGAGGATAGACTGCTGGTGAAGGTCGTCTGTGTGTGTGTGTGTGTGTGTGTGTGTGTGTGTGTGTGTGTTTGGAGACAGGATCTCACTCTGTCACCCAGGCTGGAGTGCAGTGGCACAATCATGGCTCGTGGCTTACTACAGCCTTGACCTCCTGGGCTCAAGCAATCTTTCTCTCAGCCTTCTGAGTAGCTGGCACTATAGCCATGTGGCACCATGCCCAGCCATCTTTTTTTTATTTATTGCAAAGATGACATCTTGTTATGCTTCCCAGGCTAGTCTTGAATTACTGGCCTAGAGCAATCCTCCTGCCTTGGCATCCCAAAGTATTGAGATTACAGGCAGGAGCCAAGGCTCCCGACAAAGGTCCCATATTCTTCATTAGAAGAGTTCATTAGCGTACAGACTATATTCTGCCTATTTTGGTGTCTCCCATGGTGTCTAACCCATTCATTGCCTGGCATATACTAATTAATGCATGAATGAAGACTTGTGTCTATCTATCTCCCTCCATACTTTACTGTGATTCCTCTAATGGCAAAGATGATGGCTCCTTCTCCCCTGTTTTTCCCACAAGTCGAACCTAGAACTTGGTACCTGGTAAGCACTCCAAATAGAACCATGTTGAGAATCTACTTTGTAACCGTCAGGATAAAGTAAAAAAGACGGACACTGACCACTGTGGGTAAGGATGTGGAGAAGTTGGAACCCTCAGTCTCTGCTGGTGGGATTGTAAAATGGTGCAGCCACTTTGGAAAGGAATTTGGCAGTTCCTCAAAATGAGATATCACATGACCCAGCAATTCCACTCCTAGGTATATATCTAGTCAAGGGAACCAAAAACATAAGTTTGGGGCCAGGCAAACATAAGTTTGGCTCATGCCTGTGATCCCAGCACTTTGGGAGGCCAAGGCAGGAGGATCACTTGAGGCAGGAGTTCAATGCCAGCTTGGGCGATAAAACAAGACCCCATCTTTACAATAAATATAAAAATTAGCCAGGCACAGTGATGATTGCCTATAGACCCAGCCTCTCAGGAGCTGTACTCTAGCCTGAGTGACAGAGCAAGACCCTATCTCTAAAACAAAACAAAACAGAGCAAAACAAAAAAAACTCCTATAAATTCGCACAAAAACTTCTACAGAAATGTTCCTAAAAGCATTATTCATAGTAGACCAAAAAGTGAAACAACCTAAATGTCTATCAACTATGAATGAGCAAAGGCCAGGCACGGTGGCTCACGCCTGTGATCCCGACACTTTGGGAGACCGAGGTAGGTGGATAACCTGAGGTCAGGGGTTCCAGACCAGCCTGACCAATATCATGAAATCCCATCTCTACTAAAAATACAAAAATTAGCTAGACATGGTGGTGTGCACCTGTAGTCCCAGCTACTTGGGAGGCTGAAGCAGGAGAATTGCTTGAACCCAGGAGGCAGAGGTTGCAGTGAGCTGACATTGCACCACCACACTCTAGCCTAGGAGACAGATACTCCATCTCAACAAACAAACAAACAAACAAACAAACAAACAGAAAAAACAAAAAAAACAAAACCCCGAAAAACAAACTATGAATGAGTAACCAAGGGTGGTCTATCACTACAATGGAATATTACTTGGCCATAAAAAGAAATGAAGTGCTGACACATTCTACAGCATAGATGAACCTTGAAAACATTATGCTAAGTGACAAACAGACACAAGAGGACAAATACTGTGTGATTTATGTGAAATGTCCAGCATAGGCAAATCCATAGTGACAGAAAGTAGATTAGTGGTTGCCAGGGGCTGGGGGGAGGAGGAAAGAGGAGTGACTGCTAATGGGCATGGGGTGTCTTTTCAGCATGATGAACGTGTTCTGGAATTGATAGGGTGATGACTGCACAACACTGAATATGTGGAAAACTACAGAATGCAGGCTTTGCAAGGGTGAATCTTATATAACAATAAAGCTGTTTAGGCTGGACGCAGTGGTTTACAGCTATAATCCCAGCACTTTGGAAGGCCAGGGTGGGCGGATCGTTTGAGCTCAGGAGTTCAAGACCGGCCTGGGCAACATGGTGAAACCCCGTCTCTACTAAAAATACAAAAATTAGCTGGGCATGGTAGAATGTGCCTGTAGCCCCAGCTACTCGGGAGGCTGAGGTGGGAGGATCGCTTGAGCCCAGGAGATCGAGGCTGCAGTGATCCAAGATCGTGCCACAGAACTCCAGCCTGGGTGACAATGCAAGACCTGGTCTCAAAACAAAACAAAATCTGTTTATATATACTTTAAAACCCACCAAAAAAGTGCTGATGTGCACATGCTGTGGAGGTGGGGGATGGACTGGGAAAAGCTGTGCTTCTGGGAGGAAGAGGAGGCAGCCCCAGGGCAGCCACGGAGCTAGACCACAGGGAAAGCCTGTGGAGCCAGAGGGCTGTGGCTAAAAGCAGCCACCCGGAACACCACAGCACCCTGGCGGCAAGCCATCTGGAGGTTCAGCCCGTCTGGTGGCGGGAGACGGGCAGCCCGCTGGACAACAAGGGGTCCTCTCGCTCTCTCAGGTCTGTGATGCTTCTGCACAAAGGAGGAGCGGGTGCTCCAGGCCAGAGCAGGTTCCTCTGAGCCTTGGTCTCCTCATCTGTATAATGGGAACAGGACTCCCTCCCTCCCAGGTTGCGTGGAGATGAAATGAGATAATTTTCTATGAAAGCTCTTTGTAAGCTGCTACATGCTGGGCAGATGTTCCTCCAGCTGTGAGTCAGGGATGAGAGCCCAGCCCTGGCGCCACCTCCTCCTCCCCCCAGGCCCAGGCAGCTGGGAGCTCAAATGAGGAGGAGGGGAAGCGCGCCCAACCCTGAGCGCTCCGTGCAGGGGGTGTCCCTGATCAGGGAGATGTTTTTATTTTTTTTCCCAGGCTTTGGGTGGGCGGTTCTGTACCTGAGAAGGACACCTTCTTTCCTCCGTATGGCTCTGAGCCTTCCAGGGGCGGGGCAGCCAGGAGGAGACCCGGACTGGGGGCCAGGTGAGCTTGCAAGGAGGCAGCACTGGGCTCCGCCTGGTGAGACGCAGCCCTCCCGGGTCCAGGAAGCCCCGCCCATCCCAGCCCCTGGCCAGCCGCGTTTGAAGGCTGCATTTGCCTTCATACTCAGTCAAGAAATGGTTTGCAGACTATGTGGGGGAGAAAAATAACCTTTTCCTCAACATTCATGAGTTGTTAGTTGGAATGGACCCCTGTAACAGAAGACCAAAAGAAAACACAACAATCTTGCAGGAGAAATCTCAATGAAGAGTAACTCCAAGCAGTGATGAGATTTCACTCGCATGGTGTTTTCAACAAACAGCAATACATTTTAGAGAAATGACAGGAAAAAAGAAAAAAGCAGCTTTAGGCTTCCAAGAGCGACTACTGTGGGAAGGTAAATCTACGGCAAGAAACTAATGGTGGGGAGTTTATTTGCAGGTTCTGAAAGCAGACAAGGAGGGTCTCCAGGGATTATAGGAATGTTATCAACTTACATAACTGCGTGTTTTACAGCCTCCTGTCCTGCAGCCTGTCTTTCCCCAAACCCCGTGTGGCAAGTGGTCACTTTGTTGGTTGGAACCAGCTTCTGATAGACCCCAGCAACTTATAGAAGTGAACTTTCCTCATGACCATGCTAAAGTCTCCAGCCCGGAAGGAGCTATAGCTTCATGACCATAACATGCGGCCTATGTGCTGATGTTAGGGAGCCTCCGGGAGCCAGGGTGACACCATTTTTAAATCATGTCCATCTTGGTATTTTATTTATTAAATTAGAAACGGAGTCTTTCTCTGTGGCCCAGGCTGGAGTGCAGTGGCGTGATCTCGGTTCACTGCCACCTCTGCCTCCCAGGTTCAAGAGATTTTTCTGCTTCAGCCTCCCGAGTAGCTGAGGTTACAGTTGCCTGCCACCACACCTGGCTAATTTTTGTATTTTTAGTGGAGACGGGGTTTCACCATGGCCAGGCTGGTGTTGAACTCCTGACTTCAAGTGATCTGCCTGCCTTGGCCTCCCAAAGTGCTGGGATTACAGGCATGAGCCACCACGCTGGCCGTTTTGTTTTGTTTTGTTTTAAATAGAGACGGGGTCTCATTGCATTGCCCAGGCTGGTCTCCAATCTATGGCATCCTGGGCTCAAGCAATTCTCATGCCTTGGCCTCCCAAAGTGAAATCAAGACTATTAAGACATTGGCTGAGCACAGTGGCTCACGCCTGTAATCCCAACACTTTGGGATAAATGTGCTTTGATAAAATAACACTTTAATGGAGTGTCAAGGATAGTTTTCTTCAAATCAATAAAATAATTTTTGTCATTCTGTCAGCCCATCTGCATGTAGGGACAGCTTAGTTTAGCCTTTGCATAGACAAGACATATACATATATATAAAACCTAAAACAAAGACGGCGCACCCTTACTGTTGCTTTCTGAGGATGCCCTACCCTGTAATGGAGTAGCTTTCAATAAACTCTCTCTTCTCACTGTACTCTTTGACTCATCTTGAATTCCTTCCTGCGTGAGATCCAAGAACGCTCTCTTGGAATCTGGATCAGAACCTCTTTTTCCTGTAGCATCTTCTGGTGACCACCACTAAGAGACTGACATGGTTTGGCTGTGTCCCCACCCAAATCTCATCTGGAATTGTAGTTCCCATAATCCCCACGTGTCATGGGAGGTTCCCGATGGGAGGTAATTGAATCATAGGGGTGGTTATCTTCGTGTTGTTCTCATGATAGTGAGTGAGTTCTCACGAATCTGATGATTTTATAAGGGACTTTCCCCCCTTTTTGCTTGGCACTTCTCCTTGCTGCCACCATGTGAAGAAGGACATGTTTGCCTCCCCTTCCACCATGATTGTAGGTTTCCTGATGCCTCCCCAGCCATGCAGAATTGTGAATCAATGAAACCTCTTTCCTTTATTAATTACCCAGTCTCAGGTGTGTCTTCATTAGCAGTGTGAGAACAGACAAGACCCTATGCCAGGGAAATTCAGCCTGTGCAGCACCAATTGGCCACCTCTGGAAAGTGGGGTCTGTCTTGGTGTCATATTAGGCAAGGCTAATATTTAAGTTAGAGTCCCGGTCCATGGGGTTGGAGTCCTTGCCTAAGGGGTTAGAGTCCTTGGGGCATAATAAAAATAGAAGGAACCCTGCAAGACATTTGCCAGTGTGTGCCGTGAACTAATCTACCTTGTCCCCTTTGCGGGGTGTGGGAAAGCTACAGTTCTTGTCATTTCCCAGCTTGTTGCCTTTACTTTACTGTGGACTTATGGCAGCACTGCATGGCTGGCCCACAGGTTCACTCACCTCTGATTACCACTTCCAAAGCTGTTTTTCTCTTTTCTTTTCTGCCTGCTTTGAATCTACTATTATTAGGCTACTGGTGTTGAGATAAAACTTGCTGTTCAAGGTTACATGGAGATTTTGTTCTGACTAAAATGTAAACATGAGAAATGCCTTTGAATCTGAAGGAAAAAAAAGGTGAAAAGGGCTTTTTAAAAACCAAACTTCTGGCTGGGTGCGATGGCTCATGCCTGTAATCCCAGCATTTTGGGAGGCCGAGGCGGGTGGATCACAAGGTCAGGAGATCGAGACCATGGTGAAATCCTATCCCTACTAAAAATACAAAAAATTAGCTGGGCGCAGTGGCGGGTGCCTGTAGTCCCAGCTACTCAGGAGGCTGAGGCAGGAGAATGGCGTGAACCTGGGAGGTGGAGCTTGCAGTGAGCCGAGATCGCACCACTGCACTCCAGCCTGGGCGACAGAGCAAGACTCCATCTCAAAAAAAACAAAAAACAAAAAATAAAAAAACCCCAAACTTCCATGAAGTCTGCTTTACCCAAAATGTTGGTCCACAGCTTTCTTTGGATAGCTTGTCAGATGTCTGGGTCATTCTCAGTTAAGAAAAGTTTATGAGGCCGGGCGCGGTGGCTCAAGCCTGTAATCCCAGCACTTTGGGAGGCCGAGGCGGGCGGATCACGACGTCAGGAGATCGAGACCATCCTGGCTAACACAGTGAAACCCCGTCTCTACTAAAAAATACAAAAAACTAGCCGGGCGAGGTGGCGGCGCCTGTAGTCCCAGCTACCCGGGAGGCTGAGGCAGGAGAATGGCGTAAACCCGGGAGGCGGAGCTTGTAGTGAGCTGAGATCCGGCCACAGCACTCCAGCCCGGGTGACAGAGTGAGACTCCGTCTCAAAAAAAAGAAAAGTTTATGATATGGGAAAATATGTTTCTACAGTTGTGGGATGGTTTTCTCTGTAAAATACTAACATCTGACAAACAGTTCAGGGTTTCTTGCTTCCTAAGTTCTCGGAGTCACGGATGGGTGAGTGCTCTTTGTTGTCCCTTCCCTTTCCTTCATTGTCTCTTTTCGTGCTCAGCCTGCTGAGCCCCAGGGGACACAGGGATGCTCATGTTCCTTTATATTCCCTGGGGACTGGGGGTTACAGCCCCCCCCGCCCCCAAGAGTTGTTGGATCCTGTGGGCTATGCCTGCCAGAGAGCCTGGAGTTGTAGGGTCCTCTGGCTTGGGTGCCACCCTGTTGCATGGGGCTTTTGGCCTTTATGGGTCCAGGGCTGCCATGTCGCCCTGTCAGATAAACTGAGGCTCAGAGGGATGTATGCCAGCACCTACTGATTCTCCATCCTCCTTGTCCCTTTTTTTGGCCACATGTTTGCTGTCTGTGCCTCACTAGTGACACATGTCGCCCTGCACTTCCATACCCTGGAGCTTATACCTAGCATTTCCCTTCTGGTCTTGATGATTTTCGTTCTTTGGGTTGTTTAATTTGGCATCTCTCTGGGTGGCACTGGAGACCAAAAGCCTCCCAGGAACTAGTCTCATTGAGAAAAAGAGTACTTTTGTCCAATTCAGAAGTTATCTAAAAGTCAATTAAGGCCTTGTAGATTACTTGTTAAACAAAGTAGAAAGGAACAGTAAGTAAGGGAGAGAGAAGTGCAAAGAAAGTTATGGACATGCAGATGTATTTTTGGTAAGGAAGATTATAAAGAAAAGAGAATAATTTTGTATGAAAAAGGATCTTGTATGGTAGATTTTTCCCCTAAAGTAAAATGACTGATTATTTAGGAGGTTTAGGACAAGGCAGAAAGTCCAAGCATGTTGTAGACAGTCTGTGTAAGTCATGATAAGCTTTGTGAAGGGGAATTTATGAAAGTGATTTTGGATGTAACTAAGTTGGTTATAATTAAAAGGAAATCATTTATCATAGTCCTTCTAAGATTGGTCCCCTATGTTACAACAAGGTGTTTTTTTTTTTTTTAAATATGGGTTTGCTCTCAATAAAATGGCAAGATATTTTACTTGTATTTTATAACCTATTTCTTTTGAAAACTCAGAATCATATCTCAGAAGTTCAACTTTTGCTATGTCTCGTTTTTCTCTCCTTGAGCAGGATAACTTGGTTCTGTACTCTTGGCTTTTCTTGGTATGTCTAAGTTTCTAATGTAATCAGAAAACTTCTCACACTGTTTCTGAGAGTCAGGTATTCCCCTACTATATGCATAGCTTTGAACACACTCTTCCTGTGTCCGGTTAAATTCAAACACTTTTTTCATTGAGTTTGAATTCCAGTTTTTGTAAATGGGCTTCCCAGAAGGAGAAACAGTCACTGCAGAAGGGTTTTATTTGCTTTTTTGGTAGCTGGCTTAAGAAACAAGATTTTGGCTGGGCATGGTGGCTTATGCCTGTAGCCCAGCACTTTGGGAGGCCAAGACAGGTGTATCACGAGGTTAGGAGTTCGAGACCAGCTTGGCCAATACGGTGAAACCCCATCTCTACTAAAAACTTAAAAAAATTAGTTGGGTGTGGTGGTGCATGCCTGTAGTCCCAGCTACTTGGGAGGCTGAGGCAGAAGAATTGCTTGAACCTGAGAGGTAAAGGTTGCAGTGAACTGAGATCACGCCTCTGAATTCCAGCCTGGGTGAGAGAGTGAGACTCCGTCTCAAGAAAAAAAAAAAGGAAACAAGATTTTGTAATTCCTCTGTTGTCTTTATTAGGTTTTGGATTGCTAAAAAAAAAACCCTGAGATTTAAAAGGTTTTAGGTTTTATCCACTCTGTAATGGATAAAACCTTTACAATGTAGGTGTCAATATAGTGAGACCTATTGACAATGTAGTGGTCAATATAGTGAGACCCCATCTCATGTTTTTGTTACTGTTTTTTTTTTTTTTGAGACAGAGTTTTGCTCTTGTTGCCCAAGCTGGAATGCAATGGCATGATCTCAGCTCGCCACAACCTCCACCTCCCAGGTTCAAGCGATTCTCCTGCCTCAGTCTCCTGAGTAGCTGGGATTACAGGCATGCACCACCACGCCTGGCTAATTTTTTGTATGTTTAGTAGAGACAGGGTTTCTCCATGTTGGTCAGGTTGGTCTTGAACTCCCAACCTCAGGTGATCTGCCCATCTCAGCCTCCCAAAGTGCTGGGATTACAGGCATGGGCCACCATGCCTGGCCAGTTACATGGTTTTTAATTACCACTTTGGTTAAATGAGTAACTATTTATTTAGCAATGACCTGTGCTTCTGTTTTGATCAAATGTTTTAACCTTTTAACATCTTTAACAAACATCCTCAAAATCAAAATCTTGTTAAGTTTCTAACTTAGTTTTATTGCTGGGGCTTATTAAAGCTATAAAAGTTAATTGCTGCAAGGTTGTAGAATTTTGTTAACACCTTCTAGTTAGACCATGAAGACCAGTATCACCACTTTCAGCCCCTTGAAAAAGGTCCTTATGAGGTGGTATTAACTAATCCTTGTACTGTTAAATTATAGGGCTTTGACTTCTGGATATACACATCTCATCTAAAGAAGGCATCAACTCCTGCCAAGTATCTGATGCCAAACTCAAGTTAACCAAAGCCTTGTCTTTAGAACTGGGCAAAGGTGACAAAGTAAACTGCTCTCATGAAACACAGGAACAGGCCCTGTATTCAAAAACATTAAGATCCATTTAATAACTTTTCCTCTATCTGGAACAATCTAATTTATTATATGCCTTGATGCTAAATAATTTAAATGTTTGGCTACTTGTGAACTTCCTTTCTTGCCATTCTCAAAACTAGGCAGGGCTGGCCAGGTGTGGTGGCTCACACCTGTAATCCCAACACTTTGGGAGGCTGAGATGGGAAGATCACTTGAGGCCAGGAGTTTGAGACCAGCCTGGTCAATATAGTGAGACCCCATCTCATTAAAAAAACAAAAAACAACTAGGCATGGCTATGACCTTTTGTTTAAAATGTTGTTAATTTCTTATATTTTGTTTTACCTCCAGAATTTGAAATGATTCAATCCCTCCAGGCCCAGAGACTATCATATGAGATTGTAAAAGCTGATTTTGAGGGATAAAATTAGTTCAGACCCTCCAAATCAAAGGAAACTTCAGGGAATCACTAGCTGGGTACACCTGTCCAAGATTAAACTGGTTTTGTTTGTTTGTTTTCTGGAGTTTTGCTTTTGTTGCCCAGGCTGGAGTGCAATGGCACAATCTCAGCTCACTGCAACATGAAGCTAATCAGGAACTAGTTCTCGGCTCACTGAAGTTAATCAAAGATTAAACTTCAGGGAATCACTAGTGGAGTACACCTATCCAAGATTAAACCTGTTTTTTGTTTGTTTGCTTGCTTTTTTTTTTTTTTTTTTTCCTGGGGATTGCCCAGGCTGGAGTGCAATGGCACCATCTCAGCTCACTGCAACCTCTGCCTCCTGTGTTCAAGCAATTCTCCTGCCTCAGCCTTCTGAGTAGCTGGGATTACAGGTGTGCACTACCTTCAAAGATGGGCACACAGATGCCTAAGCAGCTGAACAAAATGCTTGTGTTTTGTATAATTAATTGCTACAAGCCAAGATCACAATGGCTCAATGCATGGAGTTTACAGATAAGTTAATTTTATAACCTTGCATTTTGGCTTTTGAGTTTTGGCTCTTACATTGCTTAAAGGGGGTCCTAAAGTTGATGAATGCCTCTCTACCTCCATTCCCACCTGACCTAGAATGTTTAATTGACAGTACATCTTTTGACTCTAAGTCTCTTGGCCATAGAAGTCCTACCAAGGGATATAATGGACCCAGGACAGGTAGCACACCACCCTGGCATCGATATAGGACAAAATAAAAGCTTGGCCAGGCCGGGTGTGGTAGCTTGCACCTGTAATCCCAGCACTTTGGGAGGCCGAGGCAGGCAGATCACCTGAGGTCAGGAGTTCGAGACCAACCTGGCCAACATGGTGAAACCAAGTCTGTACTAAAAATACAAAAATTAGCCAGACATGGTGGCGTGTACCTGTAATCCCAGTTACTAGGGAGGCTGAGGCAGGATAATTGCTTGAACTCGGGAGGCAGAGATTGCAAGGAGCCAAGATCGCACCATTGCACTCCAGCCTTGGTGACAGAGCAAGACTCTGTCTCAAAAATAAATAAATAAGAAATAATAAGGCCGGGTGCGGTGGCTCACGCCTGTAATCCCCGCACTTTGGGAGGCCGAGACGGGCGGATCACGAGATCAGGAGGTCGAGACCATCCTGGCTAACACAGTGAAACCCCGTCTCTACTAAAAAAAAATACAAAAAACTAGCCGGGCGAGGTGGCGGGCGCCTGTAGTCCCAGCTACTCGGGAGTCTGAGGCAGGAGAATGACGTAAACCCCGGAGGTGGAGCTTGCAGTGAGCCGAGATCNG
>NW_016818573.1:1907320-1941867 GCF_001698545.2 Rhinopithecus bieti
AAAAAAAAAAAAAAAAAAAAAATAAATAAATAAATAAATAAAAGCTTGGCCATTGATGCTGCCTCTGGCATGCCTTGACAAAAAAGGGGGCATATATACTAAAGAAATAAATAAAACCCTAAAATCCTCAACAGAATGGACCCCTCTCTTGGTCAAAGGGAATTAAAAGAAACCTTTAAAAATGTAAAAATGACTGGACATGGTGGCTCACACCTGTAATCCCTGCACTTTGGAAGGCTGAGGTGGATGGATCACGAGGTCAGGAGATCGAGACCATCCTGGCTAACACGGTGAAACCTCTTCTCTACTAAAAATACAAAAAAATTAGCCGGGCATGGTGGCGGGCACCTGTAGTCCCAGCTACTTGGGAGGCTGAGACCTGGGAGGTGGAGCTTGCAGTGAGCCGAGATCATGCCACTGCACTTCAGCCTGGGTGACAGAGTGAGACCCCATTTCAAAAAAAAAAAAGAAAAGTAAAAATGTAGTTCAGGCCATGATGGGAAGCTGGGGTTCAGATCAGACTCGCTATACCTTTTTCCCTTGGAATTCAGGCACAGCTGACCAGCATTAACATTAAAACAGAGATTATAAGACTGACAGAATAGATTCCATGGAAATAAGATATCAAATTATAAACAGGATCTAAGACCATGCCAGGCAAGGATTAAGTTTCTATCCCAAGGCAAACAGAGTCATATATTCCATGCATGTTTGTTCAATATACATGTGTCAGGACCACCTCCATAGACATTCATAACTTCCCTGTTCAATCATGAGGCCTCATCTTACTAAAAACTTAGAAAGAAGGCCCTAGGAGTGGTGGCTCATGCCTGTAATCCCAGCACTTTGGGAGGCCGAGGTAGGCGGATCACTTGAGGTCAGGAGTTTGAGACCAGCCTGGCCGACATAGTGAAACCCTTTCTATACTAAAAATGCAAAAATTAGCTGGGCGTGGTGGCACGCGCCTGTAATCCCAGCTACTCGGGAGGCTGAAGCATGAGAATCATGTGAACCCGGAAGGTGGAGGTTGCAGTGAGTTGAGATCAAGCCACTACACTCCAGCCTGGGTGACAGAGCAAGACTCCATCTCAAAAACAAAACAAAACAAAACAAAACAAAACAAAACAAAACAAAACAAAACAAAACACCTTGGAAAGAAGGATTCCTCAAAGATCAGTTACAACCAAAATGGAGGGTCCCCTATTAGGTATTGTTAAGCACTCCCTCTGCTGTTCAACTTCAGGGACTCACTGGCTGAGTACACCTGTCCAAGATGAAACCTGTGTTTGTTTGTTTGTTTGTTTGTTTTTGTTGTTTTGGGGATGGAGTTTTACTCTTGTTGCCCAGGCTGAAGTGCAATGGCATGGTGTCAGCTCACTGCAACCTCTGCCTCCTGGGTTCAAGCGATTCTCCTGCCTCAGCCTCCCAAGTAGCTGGGATTACAAGTGTGCACCACTACGTGCGGCTAATTTTTGTATTTTTAGTAGAAACAGGGTTTCGCTATGTTGACCAGGCTGATCTTAAACTGCTGACTTCAGGTGATCCACCCGCCTCAGCCTCCCCAAGTGCTGGGATTATAGGAATGAGCCACTGCACCCGGCAGATTAAACCTGTTTCTTATGAGTCCCCACAGGTACCTGAGAAAGACGCCACCACCCACACTTAAGGTCGGGTCTAGAAGAAGATCTAAAGAAATAAACAGGTAAGTAACATCCTTAGTCCCTCCTACTTAACAACTCCCATCCCATACAGGTTTGCACTCCCAAGAGATACCTATGGCTATGTGGTCACCCATTTAATCAACCTACAAACAACTTGTCTCTTATTTGGGATCATGAAACCCATAGTTACCAGTGTATTGATAATGTTTTGTTCGGGGTCAATGTACCCTGGGACAAGCAAAGCCCTCAATATAAAATTATATAACATCACTGACCCGAGATCTAAGCAGGCAATTTGCCTTGTATTGGCTGGGGTTGGGGTTGCCATCAGCTTAATGGGCCCCTGGGAAAAATTTGCCTATCACCAGGCACCTCTTCAAAATTTTGCTTCTTCATTCTACACAGTCTCATAAAACAGGGGACACTTTAGATTAATCAAAATTCTCCCTTGATTCCCTCAAATATGTAGTAATGGATAATAGATTAGCACTAGATTACTTACTGCTTGAACAAGGGGCAGTGTGCACTATAATAAAAAATCTGACTGGGCGTGATGGCTCACGCCTGTAATCCCAGCACCTTGGGAGGCCAAGGCAGGTGGATCACTTGAGGTCAGGAGTTCAAGACCAGCCTGGTCAACATGGTGAAACCCCGTCTCTGCTAAAAATTCAAAATTAGCCAGGCGTGGTGGCGCATGCCTGTAATCTCAGCTACTTGGGAGGCTGAGGCAGGAGAATTGCTTGAACCCAGGAGGAGGAAGTTGCAGTGAGCCAAGATCGTACCATTGCACTCCAGCTTGCACAACTACAGTGAAACTCCATCTCAAATAATAAATAAATAAATAAATAAATAAATAAATAAACCTCCTGCACTTATGTAAACACCTCAGGTCAGATAGAAGAAGATATACAGAAGATATATGAACAAGCTGCCTGGTTGCATAAATATAACAAAGGCACCATTCCAGCTATCTGGTCAATCATTAAAATCGTCCTCTGGAATCTCACTTGGTTTTTGCCCTTCCTAGGGCCTTTGGTAGCTTATCTTGTTATTACTCATCTTTGGCCCTTTCTTGTTTAACCCCTTGGTAAAGTTCATGTCTTCTGTTAATAGATTACGACAGTTCCACATAAAGATGGTGCTGGCACAAGGCTTCTGACCCATTCCATCTTTGAGCCAGGAAATAAACACATCCCGCCTTTAGGTCCCGCATCCAGAGACTTTTCCTCCTCCAATACTAGGGGGTCCACATGAATGAGGACCTCCCCTGGCTCCTTAGAGGCCAACTGCAAACCCTTATGAGAGAATCCTGTTGCAAAGATCAAAACCCCCCCATCAGCATGAAGAAGTTTCTAAGAACCGTCTTCACTCTTCTCTCCTTTAGATTAAGGGTTCTCTCATAAGTAGGTAGGGAGAATTCTAGGGAAGCAGGAGCCTGGGAGAGTCCGAGTGACACCATTTTAAAATTAAATCCATCTTAAAACTAGCAAGGCACAGCCAGGCGTGGTGGCTCACACCTGTAATCCCAGCACTTTGGGAGGCCAAGGTGGTCAGATCACAAGCTGAGGAAATCGAGACCATCCTGGCTAACACAGTGAAACCCCGTCTGCACTAAAAATACAAAAAATAAGCTGGGCATGGTGGCGGGTGCCTGTAGTCTCAGCTACTCGGGAGACTGAGGCAGGAGAATGGTGTGAACCCAGGAGGTGGAGCTTGCAGTAAGCTGAGATCCCGCCACTGCACTCCAGCATGGGTGACAGACCAAGACTCCATCTCAAAAAAAAAAAAAAAAAAAAAAAAAAAAAAAAAAAAAAAAAATTACTAGCAAGGCACTTTCCACACTAGTCATGACCCATGGTTCTAAGACACTTACAGCTAAGGAATTGGTTTGGTACTGCCTGCAAGAACACATTCCTGCAGCCACAAAAAGTCCAGACGTCCCAATACCTGTAACAACATGTGCTTTCAAGATAATTAGTTATGCTTTGATGCACTCACACACTAAAATGTCAAGGATAGTTTTCTTTAAACCAATAAAATAATATATTTTGTCGTGCTGTCAGCCCACTCACACTTAGGCTCAACTTAGTTTAGTCTTTATATAGATAAGAATCCTATATAAGAAGAACTTAAAACAAATATGGTGCATCCTTTCTCTTGCTTTCTGAGGACGCCCTACTCTGTAATGGAGTGGCTTTCAATAGGCTCTCTCTTCTCACTGCACCCTGGGACTCGCCTTGAATTCCTCCCTGTGCGAGGTCCAAGAACCCTCTCTTGGGATCTGGATCTGGACTGCTTTTTCTGGGAACATAGGCATAATGACTCACTGCGTCTGCGCAGCTGGGACCTCTCCTCTGTATGTCATCATGCCCCCTCTCCCCTCTCCATCACCCCATAAAACCCTCCTGTCACTTTCCTGTGGGGAGATGCTGCTTTGGAGAATCCTGTCTGTGTTCTCCTTACTTATACCGAGTAATAAAACCCCTGTTCACATAAACCTGCGTTCTTGAAGTCGTTTGTTACCCGCCAGGTGAAAGAACTGCAGTTTTTCTCTGGTAACACATCCTTGGAGCTGAGAATCTAGAGTTGTCTTTAATTAAGGAGAATTTATATCCTGCCTTTAGGCAGGAGAGGAGGATAGGTAGCGCTCTTTCTCCGTTCGTTGCTTCTTTTCTTTTCTTTTCCTTTTGAGACAGAGTCTCACTCTGGAGTCCAGTGGCCCGATCTCAGCTTACTGCAACCTCTGCCTCCCAGGTTCAGGTGATTCTCTGCCTCAGCCTCCCAAGTAGCTGGGATTACACGCATGAGCCACCACACCCAGCTAATTTTTGTATTTTATTTATTTATTTATTTATTTTTTTGAGATGGAGTTTCACTCTTGTTGCCCAGGCTGGAGTGTAATGGTGCGATCTCGGCTCACTGCAACATTGCCTCCCAAGTTCAAGAGATTCTCCTGCCTCAGCCTCCCAAGTAGCTGGTGGCACCTGCCACCACGCCCAGCTAATTTTCATATTTTTAGTAGAGATGGGGTTTTCCCATGTTGGCCAGGCTGGTCTTGAACTCCTGAGCTCAGATGATCCACCCGTCTGGGCCTCCCAAAGTGCTGGGATTACAGGCGTGAGCCACCGCACCCAGTCAATTTTTGTATTTTTGTTAGAGATGGGTTTCCCCATGTTGGCCAGGCTGGTCTCAAACTCCTGATCTTAGGTGATCTGCCCACCTCGGCTTCCCAAAGTGCTGGGATTACAGGCGTGAGCCACAGTGCCTGGCCTGTTGGCTCCTTCTTAATTGCCTTCAGCTCAATAATTTTATGTCAAAGAGGCATATTTGGGGGTGACAAATTCTGGTTTTCTTCAACTACAAGTCCTCAAAGAGGAAAGAACAAGAGTGGAGCAGCACAGGCTCCTGGAGCCAGACCTGGGTTCAAATCCTGTTCACTAGCTCTGTGACCTTGGGCATGTCATTTAACCTCTCTGTGCCTCAATTTCCTCTTCTACAAAATGAAGATGAGCTGGGCGCGGTGGCTCATGCCTGTAATCTCAGCACTTTGGGAGACCCAGGCAGGTAGATCACCTGAGGTCAGGGGTTCGAGGCCAGCCTGGCCAACACGGCAAAACCCTGTCGCTACTAAAAATATGAAAATTAGCTGTCACCTGTAATCCCAGCCACTCGGGAGTCTGAGGCAGCAGAATCGCTTGAACCCAGGAGGCAGAAGTTGCAGTGAGCAGAGATCACGCCACTGCACTCCAGCCTGGACGACAGAGCAAGACTCTGTCTCAAAAAATAAATAAAGGCAAGGCGCGGTGGTTCACACGCGTAATCCCACCACTTTGGGAGGTCGAGGCAGGCAGATCACCTGAGGTCGGGAGTTTGAGAACAGCCTGACCAACATGGAGAAACTCCGCCTCTACTAAAAATACAAAAAAATTAGCCAGACATGGTGGCGCATACCTGTAATCCCAGCTGCTCAGGAGGCTGAGGCAGGAGAATCGCTTGAACATGGGAGGCGGAGGTTGTGGTGAGCTGAGATTGCGCCATTGTACTCCAGCCTGGGCAACAAGAGCGAAACTCCGTCTCAAAAAATAAATAAATAAATAAAATAAAAATGAAAATGAGCCTTAGGGTTGTTATACATGTAAAGCCCTCAACCTATTATTCAGGCCCTAAGAGTTTTTTGTTATTGTCATCACAGAGAGAGGATGTGTAAATGGGTATGTCTATTTATCGGAACTGCATTCATCCATGCAATAAGCATTTTTGAGCACCTAGGGTGCACTGGTGCTGGGGACCTAGGAATGCGCGAAGTCCTCAGTCCTGGCCCTCTGTGTGGTTTGGGGGTGGGCATGGGAGTGCGTCAATGTGTGATGTTAGGTCTGGGTGCCTCTTGCAAAGCTACTGCCCTGCAGGCAGGGTACATCCATGCAGATGGGCAGGTGGCCCTTTCCCGGCCTTGTCCTCATCACGCCTGACGTCTCCTTGCCCTGACCTGCTCCCTGACTTGGCACATTCCTGGCGTGGGGCCGGGAGGGCTGTGGGGGCGGGGCAGAACAGGGAGTAGGAGGCCTCCTGCGAGTCAGTAGGGTCTGGACCGGGTAGGAGGCGGGGCCCAGGCTGAGTCATCAGTCTAACCCAGTCTCTGGGGTCTGACCCCCTGGGCTGCCTGCCCCTGGGCTCCTTAGCTCCAGCGATGGGCGAAGCTCTTTCACGGTCTTCATCCTCTTGTCTGTCTCTCCTAGTGCCGCCCTACACCATCGTCCACTTCCCGACCCGAGGTACAGCCCCAGCTCCTTCAGGAGGACGAAGGGCACACGCCGCTGCCGGGCCGCTGAGCCCCCTCCCTGGGCCAGTGCTGGGGCCGGAGGGGAGGGGGCGGGGCCAGGGCCGGAGGGGCGGGGATTGTGGGAGTGGAGCCTGGACCTGCCTTTCCCGTGTCTTCAGCCCCACGGAGTCATGTTTCGAAGGTGGCAGGAATCTGGCCCAGGGAAATTCTACCTCCTCTTTAGCGAACTTGGGGGTTCTAGGAAAGCCAGGGTCCCAGGAGGGTGTGGCAACCAGGGAAGAGTGTAAAGGAACCCTGGGTGCTGCCAAGGCGCAGCCCACCCCAACTTCCGGAGGCAGCTGCATTCTGTCCCTCGGTGGGGCTGAGCTACCCGCCCGTCTCTCCAAGGCACTGTTGGGGCCATGGTCCCCTCTCTAAGAGGCACCCGAGCTAGGGTTTCTGTCCTGTCTCCGTGTCCTGCCCCCCACCCTTCTCGTCCCGTCCCAGGTTGCTGTGAGGATGGGTCTCTCCCTGTCCCCACATTCCCGTCCTGTCCACTCCCCCTGCCCCAGGGCGCCCCGAGGCCATGGCCTGCTGCTGGCAGGTCAGGACTAGAGTTGGAAGGAGGTGGTGACCAAGGAGATGAGGCTGCAGGTCCTACTCGAGGCCTCCTGTGTGAGTGACCATACCAAGAAGGGGCTGGGCCTTAGGGGTCAGGACTAGAGTGGAGGGCAACTGAACTCAATGCCCCTCATGGAGCCATGCCACCTCCAGCTGGGCTTTGCCCTCCTCCTGTGAACGGGAGTGGTCCCAGGTGAGGGTGTGCGGTGAGCTGTGCACCTCCGCAAGTACCAGGAAGGATACCTCACCCTGTACCAGTCCAGGGCTATCCTGCGTCACATTGGCTGCACCTTTGGTGAGTCCTGAGGCCTGGGGTGGCCCAGTTCAGAAAGGTACCTGACAGGTGCCTGGGGCCTGAGGTGCTGCACCTGTAGCCACCAAAGTCCTGCCCAGCTGAGAGGCAGGAAGGTGCAGGGCCTGCGTTCCAGAAGGACTCTGGGCTGTGGGGCTTGGGCTGTGGGTGCACATGAGCAGGGCAGGGGCTGTGCGGCTGGGCTAGCCCCCAACCAGGCAGCACCAGGTGGAGTCGCTGCGGCCATCTCCTAGACAACAGCTTACAGGAGTTTGGGTGCAGGCCAGAGGCCACTTTGGGTGAGGCCAGGGGCTTCCAAAAAGACCTTCCTGTCCATTTCTTCCCACTCTGGTCATACCTAAATCTAGAAAGCCCCCACACAAGGGTGGCAGGAGCCTGGCTCAAGAAGATGCTGTGTCCCCTTCAGCCAGGTTGAGGGTCCAGGAAAGTCTGGGGTCCCAGGAGGGCGTGGCAACCAGGAATGGGGGTGCAGAGGAACAGGAGGAGCAGCCAAGGTACAGGCCCATCCCAGCTTCTGCATGACCCAGGAGAGAGAACAGAGAGAACACCCCCGTTGGGGTCTGCCACCTCTTTATGCCCTCATGTCCAAGTTCTCTTCTGGTCCCCACAAAAAGTCAGACTCGGGCCTAGGAAGACACAGAGCAAAGGCTTGGTCCTCTCTTTGGGGAGACAGATCTGGGGGGTGGGGAGGGCTTGGCATGTTTTGGGCAGGGAATTCCTGAGTGCCAGGGTGTGGCCCCAAAGACAGGTGTGGGCCTACGGCCTTTTCACCTTGTGGAGGTGGGAGTAGCAGAGGCTGGGAGAGAAGGGCCTCCAAAGCCAGGGTCAGAGAGAGGGTCCTGGAGGCCCAGGTCTGACGCCTGTGGGCTTTGTGGGGAGAGGACAGAATCTCAGCCCACCGCCTGTCTGCTGACTAGGGCTCTACGACAAAGACCAGTGGGAGGAGGCACTGGTGGACACAGTGAATGACAGGGTGGAGGACCGTCGTGGGCGGGCGCTGCAGCCGCCTTATCCACCAGGGTTCTGAGTGAGCCAGGGTGCGGCTGGTGCTCTGGGACAGTGTGGTCAGGGGCAGGAGGTCACCCTGGTCAGTCTCACCGCACACCTCCAACGGGAGTCACTCCTGTTCAGAGGAGGAGGGCAAAGCCCAGGGTGTTTGGGAGCTGCCAGGCACCTGAAGCCTTTTGAGACCCTCTGGCCCAGAACCAGGGTTGACAGGCATTCATCATGGGCAACCAGGTGAGCGCTGGCTCCAGCCCCTCCCAGATCATTGTAGGTCCATTTCTTAGAAGGGCAAACTGAGGCCCAGAGTGGGCCAGTTCACTGCAGCAGAAGCAGCCAGGGTTCTGGCTCCTGAAGCTGCTCTCTCCTGAGGCGGCTCAAGCTCCCTCATACCCCCTGCCCTGCAGGTTTCCTTCACCGACCACAACCTGCTGGACTTGCTGCTGGCCCACCAGGTCCTGGTGAGGCAGGAGAATAGGGTCTGGAGGCAGGGAACCTAAGGCTGTTTCATGCCAACTTCCTAGAACTAAATCGAAAGGAAAACCCTAACTTTCCAGCCTAAGTAACAAAAGGACCAGAGGCTACTCCATTTGACATTTTCTGCACAGCAGATGGGAAATTGGCTGTCCCCAACAAATCAGACTGGTTGTGAGTGGAGTCTTCATTTGCAACTTTGTAACTTCACTCCAGCCTATGAATGGTTGCTGTCCACAACCAGACTGATTGCCGGTGAAGTCTTCGTTTTCATATAACTTTGTAACATAACCCTAGCAAACGTCTCATCTAATCAGATGTTGGCACAGGAATGTGACCTTTGTAACTTCACATCCTCTGATTGGCTGCTTTCTGCAACCAATCAGATTGTGGGCTCCCACTTCGTTTACATGAGGTGAGCATGAAGTGACCAATGGGAAGCTTCTAGGGACTATTTGGACCCAAGAAGATTCTGTATCCGGGACCTTGAGCTGCTGCTGGACCCTCTATCACGCTGTGGAGTGTAGTTTTGTTTTCAGTAAATCCCTGCTTTTAGGTCGGGCGTGGTGGCTCATTCCTGCAATCCCAGCACTCTGAGAGGCCAAGGCGGGTGGATCACCTGAGGTCAGGAGTTTGAGACCAGCTGGCCAACATAGAGAAACCCCGCCTCTACTAAACACACACACACACACAGACACACACACACACACACACACACACACACACACACACACACAGCTGAGTGTGGTGGCACACGCCGGTGATCCCAGCTACTCGGGAGGCTGAAGCACAGGAATCACTTGAACTTGGGAGGCAGAGATTGCGTTAAGCAGAGATCACGCCACTGCACTCCAGCCTGGGTGACAGAGCAAGACTCCATCTCAAAAAAAAAAAAAAAAAATTCCCTGCTTTCATTCTTTTGTTGCTTTGTTCTTTCTTTGCTTTGCTGGGCGTTTTGTCCAATTCTTGGTTCGAAACACCATGAACCTGGACAACGTGCAGTCACAACCCTCTACCAGTGACACTGGTGCCCGGCCATCTGGGTACGCTCCCCCTGCTCTCAGCCTATGTGGCACGCCTCAGCGCCTGGCCTAAGCTCAAGGCCTCCCTGGCCTCCCCTGAGTATGGGAACTGCCCCATATTTGGAGGCTACAAGATGTGAGCCCACTTAGCCTCCCCATAGGAGCAGACTTGCCCTTGGGAATCAGTAAAAGCAATGAGAGGAAAGCTGTGCTGAGTTCACTGAGGGGCTGGGTGGACAAGGGACCCTCTACTCCATCCCAGGCTGCCTGCGAATGACTCAGGCATAGGCAGGACCGGAGGCTACAGATGACCCTCCCAGGGGTTGAGTGGACAGGGGCCCTGGTGACCTTGGCAGAGGCCTTGTCTGTTGGATGAAGGAGTGGGAGTTGACTCTCAGGGCACTAGGGAGCCACTGCAGGCTTTGGAGCAGAGATGGTGACTTTTAGGAATCAGAGCCTGTGACAGCTCAGGAGGCCTTGGGCACTACCTAACTCAACACCTAATAGATAGGGAAACTGAAACCTAGAGAGGGGAATGGACTGCCTAGGTTCACTAAGCAAGTGGGTAGATGGGCCGAGTTGGCGTCCTGGGTCCTAAGCTCCCAGGCTGGAGGCCTGGCTGCCCCTCAAAGGAGCCTCTGCCTGACTGAGATGCTTAGCAGAGGCTCCATGGGGAGGGGTCTTATGCACTTTGGATTTGAGAGGCTGACTGGTAGTTCTGTCTCTGGTGAAGGAGAGCTAACCCCTTTTGGGAGGCATGCTCCAGGAAGAACCCCCTCCCAGTCCCCAAGAAGAAAGTGCTGCACACCCATCATCTCAGTGAAATCCTGAAGCTTCCGCGACCCGGAAGACAGACTGCTGCCTGAGGGGGGCGCTGTTCCGGTGGGTGTTGTAACCCTGCCCCCAGGAGCCTACCAGGAAGGGCCCAGGGCCTGTAGCCTGTGGCCTGTGAGCCTCCTCAGTGCCCCGAGCATTCAGGAGGGCGTGTTCAGGTTCCAGCCTCACCTGGGCCAGGGCTTGGAGTATGCTTGGGATGCCCTGGTGCCTGAGGGCAGGCAGCCCTACCAGTGGCTTGACATGGGGAGGGCTGGACTCCCTGGACCACAGTGGTTCACTGTGCCACAGAGTAGGGCTGGGGGACACTCAAGCATCCTGCAGGTTCCAGAGCAGCAGGAGGACAGGAGTTGCTCTTTCCAAAGTTTCGCACAGGAGCTGGATGCACTGGCTCCCACTTGCAGTTCCAGCTACTCAGAGGCTGAAGTGGGAGGATTGCTTGAGCCCAGGAGGTAAAGGCTGCAGTGAGCTATGATTGCGCCCCTGAACTCCAGCCTGGGCAAAAGAGCGAGAGCCCATCTCTAAAAGTATTTTTTATTTTTTGAGACAGTCTCGCTCTATCACCCAGGCTGGAGTGCAGTGGTATGATCTTGGCTCACTGCAACCTCCGCCCCCCGGGTTCAAGTGATCCTCGTGCCTCAGCCTCCCAAGTAGCTGGGATTACAGGTGCATGCCACCACACCTGGCTAATTTTTGTAGTTTTAGGAGAGATGGGGTTTGGCCATGGTGGCCAGGCTGACCTCGAACTCCTGACCTCAAGTGATCCACTCGCCTTGGCCTCTCAAAGTGCTGGGATTACAGGCGTGAGCCACTGTGCCTGGCTAAAAATATTTTTAAAAGAAAGCTTCCTGCAGACAATCACTTTCACACTCTTCAGGGTGACTGCGCTGGGCATTTTGACTGTGTAGCTCTGAGACTGCAAGAAGGTGGATGGAGAGGCTCCCTGTGGCCAGGAAAAAGGACTGGGCCTGTGTCTGGGTGCCTCAGGACTGGCATGAGGCCACATGTGTGAGCTAGTGCTGCAAGGTGTGGAAGTGACCAGATGGTCATTGGTGACAGGCTGGGAACCTCTCTAGCTGGAAAGTTGACAGGTGACACCCAGGACATGTGGTTGGGACTCCCTAGCAGCATATGGGAGGGAGGAGAGTAAGCTTCCTCCAGGCAATGTCCCAAGCACTTGACATATATTAACTCATTTAATCAGCAGAAAAAATCCACCTGGTGGATTGCTATTATTATCTCCATTTTATTTTTTTAATTTTGTTTTTTTTTGAGACAGAGTCTTGCTCTGTCACCCAGGCTGGAGTGAAGTGGCGCGATCTTGGCTCACCACAACCTCCTCCTCCTGAATTCAAGAGATTCTCCTGTGTAGGCCTCCAGAGTAGCTGGAATTACAGGGGCCTGCCACCACACCCGGCTAAATTTTGTATTTTTAGCAGAGATGGGGTTTCACTATTTTGGCCAGGGTGGTCTCCAACTCATGACCTCAAGTGAGGCCTGCTTCGGCCTCCCAAAGTGCTGGGATTACAGGGGTGAGCCACTGTACCCAACCTATTATCTCCGTTTTAGAGACGAGGAAACAGAGACACAGAGAGGTAAAGTAACTGCCCAAGTTCACATAGCTGGTCAGAGGCCGACCCAGGATTTGAGCTAAGGCTTTCTGGCTCCGCGCCTGTGCTTGAATCACCTGTGCCACAGGTGGGGGCTGAAGCTGCTGGCTTTTTTCTTTTTTTGGTTGTTGTTGTTGTTTTTTGTTTTATTCTTAAATTCTGGCACAGAGTGACTGCAGGAGGCCGGTAACTCTGTTTACTCCCCCTCATTATATGGGGGACAGGAAGCCCAAGAGAAAAGCTCGGCTTCAGCCAATCAGGATGGGGGTGGGAGGGGGACCAGCTTTGGTTTGAAGGTTGGAACATTTGGAACTAGTGGCTGGATTTGCTCCCTGGCTGGGGAGGGGGTGCATGCAGGTTACAGATAAAGAGCTGCTGTTCTCAGCTGGAGCCTCTGGCCCTGGCCAGATGCTGTTCAGGAGCAGGCAGAAGGGGCAGATCCAGGGGGCTGGCATCCGTTCACCCAGGGGTTTGCCCTTTGGTAGTAGCCCTGGGACTGAGAGGTCTGGGGTACCAGCATGGGGAGGGAGGGCTAAGGGGTGTAGAGGGTGACCCCAGACCTCAGGGGCAAAACGTGAGGATGCTTACAGGCCTTGGCATCAGGTCTCGGCCCACAGGTCTGGTCCCCAGTTGCACCATCTGGGCAGGGCAGCTGCAGAAATTTGGCTCCATCCCTCCCTGCCCCTCCCCGTGCCTCCCCAGCTTGTTCCCTGCTTGGCCAAGGTCCCAGTTGGCTGTGGCTCAGACTTGGGCTCCATTTCTCTCCACCCTCATAAGTGGCCTGAGAACCCTTCCTAGCCCTGCTTGGGGACCTGCAGCTAGATATTGGGGCTCATGACTGCCTTTAGCCAGCTGTGTGACCCTGGAAAAGTGGTCAGCCTTCTCTGGGTCTGTTCTTTTTGTTTGTTTCCAGACAAGGTCTTGCTCTGTCACCCAGGCTGAAATGTGGTGGTGTCATCACGGCTCACTACAGCTTTGACCTCCTGGACTCAAGTGATCCTCCTGCCTCAGCCTCTGGAAGAACTGGAACTACAGGCGTGCACCACCATGCTTGGCTATTTTTTTAATTTTTTTTTGTAGAAAGTGGGAGGGTCTCCCTGTGTTGCTCAGGCTGGTCTCGAACTCCTGGGGTCAAGTGACCATCCTACCTCACCTTTTCAAAGTACTGGGATTATAGCTGTGAGCATCTGCGCTTGTGGGCCTGTTTCTTCCTCCAGCAGCCGAATCCATCACAAAGTGCCATCCTGTTACCACATACCTCCTGCATGCCAGACCCTGTCATTTTACTGATGAAAAAGCTGAGGTCAGAACTGGAATTTGTACCCAGGAGGCTGATTACCAAGCCTTCATCCTGTCCCAAACAGCCTCAGAAAATATTCTCAAAAGTGCTCTGGCTGGGTGCAGTGGCTGGCTCACGCCTGTAATCCCAGCACTTTGGGAGGCTGAGGCAGTGTATCACCAGAGGTCAGGAGTTCAAGACCAGCCTGAACAACATGGTGAACCCTTATCTCTACTAAAAAAGTACAAAAATTAGCGGGGTGTGGTGGTGGGTGCCTATAATCCCAGCTAATCAGGAGGCTGAGGCAGGAGAGTCGCTTAAACCCGGGAGGTGGAGGTTGCGGTGAGCCGAGATCACGCCACTGCACTCTAACCTAGCCTGGGCGACAGAGCGAGAGTCCGTTTTAAAAAAAACAAAAAACAAAAAATAACAACAAAAAAACACCCTCTGGATGCAGTGGCCAGAAGTGGTTATTTAAAAATTTAATGTATAGTTAAATGTTAACTATCCTGACTGAAATTCAGTTGAAGCCCCAGGAATTTCAGAAGCAAAAGCAGGACCACGCACACCTCTGGCCCGTTTCGCAGTTTGCCTTCACAGCCGGCACAGTGGGAAGCCAGCTCTGAAATATGTGGGGTGAAGTCGGGGTGCTCAAGTACAGCCGGAAGTCTCCTCTCCCTGCACCTGCAGAGACGGTTACCTCTGGGAACTGCTGGCTGCTTTTCTGGGAGTTGTTTTTGGCAATGAAACCACACTTGAACTCCAGACCTCCCCGCTGGAAGACTTTGGACAGGGTCAGGGTGGGACCTTTGCACTTCCAGATGGGAGTTTCTGCTGCAAACAAGGTCAGGAACATGGCCCTGGATGATGCAGACGTGAGTGCTGTTTGCTTCCCCTTAAACTTAACGTCATGAGCTTTGTCCTTCCTTAGAAGCAGCATCTAGGACAGAAAATACGATAAAAGCCTTGGCCCGCCTGCCTGGAGTGCCCGTCACAGGTTCCTGGCTTAAAGTGTGTCCCACCTTAAAATGAGAAGATGGTGACCTCTCGGAGGTTCAGGCTCAGTAGGTTTAAGTCTTCAGGTAGCACCAGCGACTAGGCCACTCCTGTGGAGGACTGCCATTGCCAGCGTTTGAAGCAGTTGCTTTCTCCTGCTATTCCAAAAATAGGACAACTGCGACCTTTAGCTTATAAATCCAGCCAAAGCAACAGTTGCACACACAACTGGGATGGCCACTCAGCTCTCTTCCTCTACCGCCCTGGCCCAGCGTCCCCTGCTGGTACCAGGCCCTGCTCCCTAGATGCAGGGATTGACCCAAACTCTGCCAATCAAAGAGCCTCAGCTCCAGCAACAGCAATTGGTCCAGCAGGGAGAGCACGTGAGCAGAGTCGGGCTTATCAGAGTCCCGCCTGACCCATCCTGCCTGGCCCATCCCAATCACAGCTGGCCATGGGCCAGGAGCTCCCTCTGAGATGGGAGCTTCTATTCAGGTCAAGAGGCTGTGAGAAGGTGAATTCAGAGTGGACTGTGATGTTGGTTACAGCTGAGAGAGTGGAGCAGGTGTGTGTATGTATGTGTGTGTGTGTGTGAAAGAGAGAGAGAGAGAGAGAGAGAGGTGGCGGTGCAGTTTTTAGGTGCCTGGTTCCATTCCATGAGAGTCCAGTTCCACTTTCCCTGTTTAGGTCATGTGGAGCCCATAAATGCCTCCCTTTGGGAGTTGAGTTTCTGTACTTTCAGCTGAAAGAGATTGCAGCAGGTTCAAAATGGGTCCACAAATCCTTTGACAATTTCTCCCTCAAAATTTGGAACCTGGCCAGGGCATTGGCTCACACCTGTAAACCCAGCACTTTGGGAGGCCAAAGCAGGAGGATGTCTTGAGCTCAGGAGTTCAAGACCATCCTGGACAACATAATGAGGCCCCATCTCTAGAAACAATTAAGAAACAAAATTAGTCAAGTGTGGTGGCATGCACCTGTAGTCCCAGTACTCTGGAGACTGAGGCAGGAGGACCACTTGAGCCTGTCTGGGAGGTTGAGGCTTCAGTGAGCCGTGATTGTACCACTGCACAGCCTGGGTGACAGAGGGAAACCATGTCTCCGCACTCAAAAAAAGAAGAAAAATAAATCCAATTCCCTACCCCCTGAGTACAGGCTGGACTTAGTGCATGGAAGTGATGGTGCACGACTTCCAAGACTAGGTCATAAAAGACGTTGTGGCTTCCATCTTGCTCTCCTGAATCACATGCTCTGGGGAAGCCAGCTGCCATGTCATGAGGACACCCAAGCAGCCCTGTGGCGGTCCAGGTGGTGAGGACCTGAGGCGTTCTGACAAAGCCAGCACTACATCACTCTCCATGTGAGTGCACCAGTATGAAAATGGATCCTGCAGCTCCACGTAAGCCCCAGGCACCATCTTCATGGCCACCTCATTAGAGACCCCAGCAGAAACCCCTAGCTAAAGCACTCCCAAATTTGTGACTCAGAAACGAATATAATAAATGCGTGTTGTTTTAAGCGGCTGAGCTTTAGGGTAATTTGCTATGCAGCAACAGATAAGTAATACAGAGTTCAAACCAAGCCGATGCCATCAAGTCTCAGTAACAGAGGTGAGTGGCTTACGAGGCTCACCAGACAAGGCAGATGCTGAGATTTCATGAGCCGTTTTCCAGAGTCCAGTTTTTTGGGTTGGGGTTTGCAGTTGTTTCTTAGTTCTCTTGGCAAAGGTGTTTGTCAGTGGGATAAAAGCACATCCTTCAGACAGGAGTCTTTCCTTTGATGGTCCCTGATCCCTGATTGTGAGTCTGTGTGGCTGCAGCTCATGCACGCTGGAGAGGAAGGAAGGAGCAGGGTGTAAGAGAGCAGGTGCTGGGCTTGGCTTCAGGTCCCAACTCTGCCCCTGACCTTGAGCTAGACACCTAAATGAGATAATGCATCTAAAACATTTATCGCAGTGTCTGGAACACAGTAGGTGCTCAATAAATGGCTGAAAACATATTTTGTAAAAAACCAGCTTCAGCTGGGCATGGTGGCTCACACCTGTAATCCCAGCACTTTGGGAGGCCGGGACAGGTGAATCATTTGAGTTCAGGAATTTGAGACCAGCCTGGCCAACACGGCGAAACCCTGTCTCTACTAAAAATACAAACATTAGCTTGGCATAGTGGCTCACGTCTGTAGTCCCAGATACTCAGACACAGGTGTGAGCTACCTTGCCCAGTCCCCAATTTTTTTTATTTTTATTTTTGAGATGGAGTCTTGCTTTGTCTACTAGGCTGGAGTCCCGGCGCGGTGGCTCACGCCTGTAATCCCAGCCCTTTAGGAGGCTGAGGCGGGTGGATCACCTGAGGTCAGGAGTTCAAGACCAGCCTGGCCAACATGGTGAAACCCCATCTCTACTAAAAATACCAAAAAACTTAGCCAGCTGTGGTGGTGGGCGCCTATAATCTCAGCTACTGGAGAGGTTGAGGCAGAGAATTGCTTGAACCTGGGAGGCAGAAGTTGCAGTAAGCCAAGATCATGCCACTGAACTCCAGACTGGGCAACAGAGCGAAACTCTGTCTCAAAAAGAAAGAAAAGAAAAGAAAATGGGGACATGTAGGTTGAGGGATGCAAAGTAGCAAATCTGTAGGATGAATAAGTTCAGTGATCTCATGCACAGCATGAGGACTATGGTTAGTAATAGTATATGGTACACAGAATTCTTGGTGAGTAGATTAGAGCTGCTCTTGCCACAAGGGGGAAAATATGGATAACAGTGAGATGAGGGATACGTTCATTTGTCCCAGTAGAGTAACCATTTACTATATACATGTATCTTATAACATCATGTCGTATACCTTAATTATATATTAAAATTTATTCTTTTGGCCAGGCACAGTGGCTCACGCCTGTAATCCCAGCACTTTGTGAGGCCAAGGAGGGTGGGTCGAGAGGTCAGGAGATTGAGACCATCCTGGCTAACACGGTGAAACCCCGTCTCTACTAAAAATACAAAAAATTAGCCAGGCGTGGTGGCAGGCACCGGTAGTCCCAGCTACTTGAGAGGCTGAGGCAGGAGAATGGCGTGAACCCGGAAGGCGGAGCTTGCAGTGAGCGGAGATCGTGCCACTGCACTCCAGCCTGGGTGACAGAGCGAGATTCTGTCTCCAACAACAACAACAACAACAACTATATATATTTATTTATTTATTTTGAGATGAAGTTTCACTCTTGTTGCCCAGACTGGAGTCCAGTGGCACGATCTCAGCTCACTACAATCGGCTCGTAAGCCACCGTGCCCAGCCTATGTGTCCCCATTTTCTCATCATACCCAGCCCCAACCCTGGTAGTGTTGGGGGTAGTGTTGGGCCCCAAACACTGTTTGATTCTCTTTCTCTCTACAGTTGACTTTTTAAAAAAGATTCCACATATAAGTGAGATCATGAAATATCTGTTTTTCTGTGTCTGGCTTGTTTCACTTAGCACAATGTTCTCCAGGTCCATCCATTTTGTGGAAATAGCAGGAGCTCATACTATTTATTTATTTATTTGTTTGTTTGTTTATATTTATTCTGAGACAGAGTCTCGCTCTGTTGCCCAGGCTGGAGTACAGTGACGTGATCTTGGCTCACTGCAAACTCTGCCTGTCGGGTTCAAGCGATTCTCCTGCCTCAGCCTCCTGAGTAGCTGGGACTACAGGCTCCTGCCACCATGCCCAACTAATTTTTGTACTTTTAGTAGAGGCGGAGTTTCACCATGTTGACCAGGCGGGTCTTGAACTCCTGACCTCAGGTGATCCATCCACCTTGGCCTCCCAAAGTGCTGGGATTACAGGCGTGAGTCACTGTGCTCAGCTGGAGCACATCCTTTCAAAAGGCTGAATAATATTCCATTGTGTATATGTACCAGTCTCCTTATCCATTCATCCACTGGGCTCCTAGGCGGTTTCCATGTCTTGTCTATTGTGAACAATGCTGCAATAAACATGGGAGCTCGGTTTCTGAGCGTGCTTATAAAGGTCTTTTGGTGACGCATATGCTCTTTCCCTGGAGCTTTGTATTAGTTTTCCTCAGAGAAACGGACCCAATGGGATGTGTGTGGAGAGAAAGAGAGGGAGAGGCAGAGACAGAGAGAGGGAGAGGCAGAGACAGAGAGAGGGAGAGGCAGAGAGAGGGGGAGGCAGAGACAGAGAGAGGGAGAGGCAGAGACAGAGAGAGGCGGAGTTAGAGACAGAGAGAGGGGGAGGCAGAGACAGAGAGAGGGAGAGGCAGAGACAGAGAGAGGCGGAGGCAGAGACAGAGAGAGGCAGAGGCAGAGACAGAGAGAGGCTCCAAGGAATTGACTTATGTGCTTGGTGGAGGCTGGGTATGTTCAAAAAAGTCCAATGCTGCAGGACAGGCTGGCAGGCTGGAGACCCCGGGAAGAGGTGATGCTGTGGCTTGAGGCTGAGAGCCTTCTCTGGCAGAATTCCTTCCTGTTCAGAGAACCTCAGTCGTCTCTCTGAAGGCCCTCAGCTGATTAGATGAGGCCCACCCCCATTATGGAGGGTCATCTGCTTCACTCAAAATCTACTGATTTGTCAATCTCATCTAAAAAATGCCTTCAAAGAAACATCTAGAATAATGTTTGGCCAAATACTTGGTGTTGGGGCCTGACCAGGTTAACACATAAAATCACCCATGACTAGTATATACCTTGGAAGTTTAACAGCTGATAGTTTTTCAGTGTGGCTGAACAGTTTAACAGTCCCTCCCATCTGCAGTGTGAAGAAGTTCCATTTGCTCTCACTCCTGTTGACACTTGGAATTGTTATTGTTGTTGTTGTTTTGTTTTGTTTTGATTTTTGTTTTGAAACGGAGTCTCTCTCTGTCGTCCAGACTGGAGTGCAGTGGTGTGATCTCCGTTCACTGCAACCTCCACCTCCCGGGTTCAAGCAATTCTCTGCCTCAGCTTCCTGGTAGCTGGGATTACAGGTGCCCACCACCACGCCCAGCTAAGTTTTGTATTTTTAGTAGAGACAGGGTTTCACCATCTTGGCCAGGGTGGTCTTGAACTCCTGACCTCGTGATCCACCCGCCTCGGCCTCCCAAAGTGCTGGGATCACAGGCGTGAGCCACTGTGCCTAGCCTGACAATTGGAATTGTTAATGTCCTGTGTGTGGTGGTATTTCACTGTGGCTTTAATATACATTTCTGGCCGGGTATGGTGGCTCATGCCTGTAATCCCAGCACTTTGGAAGGCTGAGGCAGGCAGATCACCTAAGGTCAGGAGTTGGAGACCAGCCTGGCCAACATGGTGAAACCTTGTCTCTACTAAAAATACACAAATTAGCCGAGCATAGTGGCACATGCCTGTAATCCCAGCTACCTGGGAGGCTGAGGCAGGAGAATCACTTGAACTCTGGAGGTGGAGATTGCAGCAAGCAGAGATCACACCAGTGCACTCCGGCCTTGGCAACAGAGTGAAACTCCATCTCTAAAAAAAAAAAAAAATAAAAAAAAATTGCATTTCCCTAACAACTAATGACACCGAGCATGTTTTCACCTTTGTATATGCTTAAAGGGTATAGAATAATGGCATACAAATTGTCTTAAGGCTACTTTTTTTTTAATATTAGGGACTTGACTATGAAATATGGACACAGATAGGCTAGTAATTTATTGTCCCTTTGAAGTGTTTTTTTTTTTTTTGGTAGAGATGGGGTCTTTCCATGTTGCCCAAGCTGGTCTCGAACTCCTGGGCTCAAGTGATCCACCTGCCTTGGCCTTCCAAAGTGCTGGGATTACAGGCGTGAGCCACCACACCTGGCCCCCTTCAAAGTCTTTTTTTTTTTGAGACAGGGTCTCACTCTGTCACCCAGGCTGGAGTGCAGTGGTGCTATCTCGGCTCACTGCAACCTCTGCCTCCTGGTTCAAGTGATTCTCCTGCCTCAGCCTCCCGAGTAGCTGGGACTACAGGTGTGTGCCACCACACCTGGCTCTTTTTTTTTGTATTTTTAGTAGAGACAGGATTTCATCTTGGTGGCCAGACTGGTCTCAGAAACTCCTGACCTCAAATGATCTGCCCGCCTCGGCCTCCCAAAATGCTGGGATTACAGGCATGAGCCACTGCGCCCAGCTCAAAGCCTTTACATATTTGCTCAACATGTATTTAGTTTGGCTGTGTTTCTTTATTTTAAAAGGCCGCTTTTATTTAAAGAAAACAAAAGATTGTTTTCAGAAATAGATTCACCTTCCGGGGCTAAAAAAGTCCTAACCATTTCCTACTTCTCTGTCATACTTGTTGTCGCTTCAGGTTGTATATTAATCAGATACAAATTCCACTGAGGTTACAAAGTCCCGCAACAGCAGCAGCTAAAACAAGCTAGCAGTATGTTTTCACTCAGCAACACGTCCGGTGTCCTCTGCGCAGAGCAATGGGCACTCCGTGGTGTTAGGGACCCAGGCTCCCCGCTGCTCTCTCTGCCATGCCAAGGATGCCATCCCTGTCACCTCCATGTTCCAGCCCCGCGGGATGGGGGGTTCTCTGAACAACACCTTTTGAAGAGGCATCTTCTAGGTTTGCAATGTAGATAAGTCACTTGTTGGCAACACGCAGCATACCCCATGCAGCACGGGGTTTCTGATTTGCAACTGGCCGTGACTTCTAGTGAATGTGCGGCACAGAAACACTCAACGGAGACTCCACTGTTATCACGAAGCTGTTTTTTCTCCCTCTTGAGTACTTCAGTGGGGTGGGGCCAATTTATATTTAACCAGTTATTTCAGGAATCAAGGAGGGCGGGGAGGCACACTGACTGCTCCATTACTGGTTCATTCTGGGGAAGTCTGGGCCCAGCTCCAGCTTGCTGAGGCCACGCTACAGGGTCCACAGTGTCGATTGTCCCTGACTCTAACCAGCGTCTCCCAGAGCCTGCAAATGTGCCACACACAGCAGCAGGGGTGGGGCTCACTCTTCATACTCACTCTTCGACTTGTATTGGGCTGATTTTGATTGAAAGCAACAGAAACCCAACTCAAAGGCGAATGTGCTGATTCAGTTAACTGGAAGATAAGGGAGGCTTCTGCTTTACGCACGTTGGATCCAGGAGCTCCATCAAATTCATTATCATTTCTCACTCTTCCTCCCCATCAAACATTCTTTTTCTCCCTCTCTCTCATTTTTTTTTTTTTTTTTTTTTGAGACAGAGTCTCACTCTGTCGTCCAGGCTGGAGTGCAGTGGTGTGATCTCGGCTCACTGCAACCTCCATCTCCCAGGTTCGAGCAATTCTCGTGCCTGAGCCTCCCGAGCGGTTGGGATTACAGGTGCCCGCCATCACGCCCGGCTAATTTTTGAATTTTTAGTAGGGACGGGGTTTCACTGTGTTGGCCAGGCTGGTGTCGAACTTCTGACCTCAAATAATCTGTCCGCCTCGGTCTCCCAAAGTGTTGGGATTACAGGCGTGAGCCACTGCATCCGGCCAGCACTATTTTTCTCTACACTGCTTACTTCTCTGTGGCTTCGTTCTCAGGCAACCTGTTCCTGCAGGGTGGCAAATATGGCCAAGTCACTTTAAGGCTTTCTTGGATGCAAACGGAGAGCAACTCTTTCCTGACAGCATGAGTTCTGGGGTTGCCTTTCATCGGCCTGGCTCCCTGGGTCCTGCCCCTCCCTGAATAATTACTTTGGCTAGGAGAATGCAGTTCCTATCGCCTTGGCAGAAGTGGTCTCTTTCAGTTCAATCACATGGATTTGGTTCCTCCCTAGAAAGAGAGGTTCTGTTACCAAAGGAAGGGGCAAAGGCTGCTTAGCTGACAAAGATGGCCTCTGTGCCTTCTTTGCTGTGCCCAGACGATGCCTTTGTCCAGCTTTTTCCTGTACTCCTCATTATAAAAACAATATGTAATGAAGTGGAGAAAACTTATTTCTCAAAAATTCCTGGCCAGGCACTGTGGCTCACGCCTATAATTTCAGCGCTTTGGGAAGCTGAGGTGGGAGGATCGTTTGAGGCCAGGAGTTTGAGACCAGCCTGGGCAACACACTGAGATCCCATCTCCATTTAAAATATGTATATAAAAAAAAAATCCTAAGGGAAGACTGGAGATAGGCTGGTGGGTGGTTTGGACAGAGAGGGGCCATCTCTATGCCTGGGGCCTGGATGTCCTATTGACAGCTTTTCCTGGGGCCAGGCAGGCAGGGGTGGAGGGCACCAGCAGGAGGAGATGGAGGGCTGGGCTATGCCAGGCGCTGCCTCCTCTCCATGCCCCACCCTGATCCTCCATCACGGGCTGATACCCTGCAATGCCCAGGAGGACTGGAGTGAGAAAGTGGGTTCTCCATGATGGAGATTGAAGAGGGGAGAAAGCTACAGGCTTGGTTTGCTCTGCGACAGAGGAGGGAAGTGGCCTTGAGCTGCCGAGGCCTGGGAATTGGGATTCAGACTGAACTCTAAGTAAATCTGCAATGGGCAGGAGGCCTAAGGGATCATTTATTTTCTGAAAATCAAAGATGCAGGCCAGGTGCGGTGGCTCACACCTGTAATCCCAGCACTTTGGGAGACCGAGGCGGGTGGATCACGAGGTCAGGAGATCGAGACCATCCTGGCTAACATGGTGAAACCCCGTCTCTACTAAAAATACAAAAAACGAGCCAGCCATGGTGGCGGGTGCCTGTAGTCCCAGCTACTTGGGAGGCTGAGGCAGGAGAATAGCGTGAACCTGGAAGGTGGAGCTTGCAGTGAGCCGAGATCACACCACTGCATTCCAGCCTGGGTGACAGAGTGAGACTCTGTCTCAAAAGAAAAAGAAAAAAAAGAAAAAGAAAATCAAAGATGCACTGGGGTGTTTTCCAATACCAGCAATCACTTCTCTGACTCTCCAGTGTTTGAGAAAAAAAAATCCCTCAGAGCAGTCTGACCTGCATGAGGTGCACGAATGAATCAGGCCGGGAGAGACACTGATGTGGAATTCAGGAGCACACCCCCGGCCGGGAGGTAATCATTTAAAGCATTTTGACTGACGAGCTGCCTCACCCATTATCTTCATGCTCGTGGAATTTGTGGTACAAAGCACGACGTATAGCCAATCAACAGCTTCTGTTAGTTTACTGATACAGAGTCTCACTATGTTGCCCAGGCTGGCCCCAAACTCCTGGCCTCAAGTGATCCTCCCACCTCGGCCTCCCGAGTAGCTTGGAATAACTCCTATTATTTTAATGTAAATTCCTGGTAAAGGGGCCGGGCCATGGTGGCTCATGCCTGTAATCCCAGCACTTTGGGAGGCCGAGGCAGGTGGATCACTTGAGTCCAGGAATTCAAGATCAGCCTGGCCAACATGGCAAAACCCATCTCTACAAAAAATGCAAAAATTAGCCAGGCGTGGTGTTGTACGCCTGTAGTCCCAGCTACAGGGGAGGCTGAGGTGGGAGGATTGCTTGAACCTGGGAGGTGAAGGTTGCAGCAAGCCGATATAATGCTACTGCACTTCAGCCTGGGCAATAGAGTGAAAACCTCCTCTAAAAAAAAAAATTCTCGTAAACAACGTAGGGATTGCCTCTTTTCTTTTTCCTTAAAAACCAGCTTCTAACTGCTGCTAATCAGAGTGTACATTTAGGGCAACTTGAGTCTGTGCTCCCAGGTGGCCATCCTCAGGCTTTAGACTCTATACTTAATAATATTTTCAGAATCTTGTTTTTGTTGTTGTTGTTTGTTTGTTTGTTTGTTTGTTTTTAGACAGAGTCTTACTCGGATGCCCAGGTTGGAGTACAATGGTGCAATCTCGGCTCACTGCAGCCTCCACCTTCCGTGTTCAAGCGATTCTCCTGTCTCAGCCTCCCGAATAGCTGGGATTACAGGCTCCTGCCACTGCACCCAGCTAATTTTTGTAGTTTTAGTAGAGACGGGATTTCACCATCTTGGCCAGGCTGGTCTTGAACTCTTGACCTTGTGATCCACCCGCCTTGGCCTCCCAAAGTGCTGGGATTACAGGCGTGAGCCACCGCACACGGCCTGAATCTTGTTACTTAAAGTCCACATTTTGGCACCCCAGATGGAACCTGAAGGGAGCCTCCAGTGATCCCACCACTTCACCAGCAACCAGAGCCTTGGTACCAGCATGAACAACTTCCCCACCCTACCTTGCCGAAGCCAGCAAGGATTTCTGATAAGGCCTAATTTCTGATTAGGGTGGAATTCCTCCCAGGCTTGGTTGTGAATTCAGACTTGCTTCAAGCTACACATATTCTTTACTCAGTGGGGGCTGGAGTTGAAACTCTCCTGAGAGGTGGGAGTTTCATCTGTTATTCTCTAGAGACTCTGCTGATCACATATTCATGATTTTCAGTTTTCTCTGAGGTTAAGATTTTGTTTGTCTTACTCATTCGAGTTTGCAACCTTTTTTCTCATTTCAAAGTTTGATCAGGGAGAAAATAGTTTCTCTCCAAAAAGAGAAAGTAAAATCTTTGTGGCTTCAGTGTCAAATCTGTAATCTTCTAAACTGGCCAGGTTCTGAGGCTTGGTTTGATGGTCTAAAACTGACTGTTCCCCCTGAAGTAAAGATCCGCATTGAAAACATCGGCTGGATTTGTGTTTAACACTGTGGCGCCTCCTCATGAAAATATTTAGAAAACTGGTCGTGCATAACTTGTGGTGACCCAGCTTATAATGGCCAAAAATGGAGAACTTTGAAATGCCTACATGAGTTCATCTGCATGCACAACTGGAAAAAGCTGGTTTTAGGACCAGAGAAATGGGGCCAGGTGTGGTGGCTCACACCTATAATACCAGCACTTTGGGAGGCTGAGGTGGGCGGATCACGAGGTCAGGAGTTCGAGGCCAGCCTGGCCAACATGGCAAAACCCTGTCTCTACTAAAAATACAAAAATTACCCAGGATGGTGGCATGCGCCTGTAATCCCAGTTACTTGGGAGGTTGAGGCAGGAGAATCGCTTGAATCCGGGAGGCGGAGGTTGCAGTGAGCTGAGATCACACCACTGCATTCCAGCCTGGGTGACAGATCGAGACTCTGTCTCCAAAAAGAAGAACCAAACAAATGGAATGAGAGACTTACTTCCAATAGCACCTGGAAGCTTCTAAAAGACGTTCTTAGAGAAAAAATTGCCTCCATTCAAGACGTAGACAAAAGGATATTTGAAACTAGTTCTAAATTAAGAAAGACTTCGGAGGCTTTTCCTCTTTCACCTCCAACTGCCCCTTCATCCTCTCCCCTGCGATTTGAACTCACCTCTCTCTGCTAGTTCCCTCGGCTCCCATACATCTCTCAGGCAGAGATTTTTGGAATTCCACAATACACACATTTCCTTCTCTCGAAAGGGGAGAATGTATCTAAATTTGGAACAAAGAAAACAAATGGAACCATTTCACAATGAGAATGACTCTACTGACATTATAAAATACAGATCCAACATTTGTTTTCTCTAAACCAGGACGAATGAATGACACTGATGATTTATGGACCCAATATAGGACAGTACCCTTTAAAAGCCCTGCTGGACTTCACAGTCCCTTGGAGATGTAAATCTTATCAGGTATTTGAAATGTGAACTTCCAGGGAATTGGCTAAGCTGCATTCTAGTTGAGATCAGACCTGAAACAAGTTAAAATCCTTTCAATGTTCAAACTGCCTGCTTTGCTTCTCCTGCAGGCCTTACAAAGCACTGGGATCCACTGGCTATGATTCTGGGCATTCATGGTGGCAGCCCAGGTTGGACTCCTGGTCAGGGAACTAGTCTTGTTTGTTTTAAATTATTGGCGTGACTCTTCACCTTTTGGGTAGCCACCTGTTATGGGTCCTCTTCCTTTCCATGGGCAGCTTCTGATTTCCTGCTTTTTTTTCCCATCTGTGGGGCATATGGGGATTTGGAGCCTTTATGCATAGGTGGTGGGCTGAGGTGACATCCTGGAATGCAGCTGGACAGAAATGTGAGTCACACTCCATTTGCAGCTTGTGATGTCGGAGGCATTTGAACCACAGCAACTCCATTTTGAATAGGGACTGGGTAAAATGAGGCTGAGACCTACTGGGCTGCACTCCCAGATGGTTACGGAATTCTAAGTCACAGGATGAGACAGGAGGTCGGCACGAGATACAGGTCATAAAGACCTTGCTGATAAAACAGGTTGCAGTAAAGGAGCCAGCCAAACCTCACCGAAACCAAGATGGTGGCGAGAGTGACCTGTGGTCGTCCTCACTGCTACACTCCCACCAGCACCATGACAGTTTACAAATGCCATGGCACTGTCAGGAAGTTACCCTATATGGTCTAAAAAGAGGAGGCATGAATAATCCACCCCCTGTTTAGCATATCATCAAGAAATAACCAGAAAAATGGGCAACTAGCAGCCCTCGGGGCTGCTCTGTCTGTGGAATAGCCATTCTTTCATTCCTTTACTTTCTTAACACACTTGCTTTCACTTTGTGGACTCACCCTGAATTCTTTCCCGTGTGAGATCCAAGAACCCTCTCGGGACCCCTTTCCAGTAACAGTGAGAGTTTTCCTTCTCTGAGCTGCCTTTAGGGTGGTTCGGGATCTTGTGAGGGTCACTTTGCACTTCTTTGGAGATGTCTTATGTGTCCTTGGCTAAGTCATAACCTTGGTTAAGGGTTACTGGTTTTGGTGAGTCACTTGAAAAGGAACTTTTGTTTTTTTTTTAAGGTGAATAAAATGTTTATAAATGATAGCCTTCAGGTAAAGTAGCCTTTCTTCTTTTTCAGAGCTATTCATGCTGAGTCCAGGCATGGAGAATGCTATCTTTGACCTATTCATTAGAGAGCTTCACCCTGAAGTCAGTTATGTAATCAAGAAACAAGCTAAGGCCGGGCACGGTGGCTCATGCCTGTGATCCCAGCATTTTGGGAGGCCGAGGTAGACGGATCATCTGAGGTCAGGAGTTCGAGACCAACTTGGCCAACATGGTGAAACCCTGTCTCTACTAAAAATACAAAAATTATCCAGCCATGATGGTGGGTGCCTGTAATTCCAGCTACTCGGGAAGCTGAGGCAGGAGAATCACTTGAACCTGGGATGTGGAGGTTGAGGTGAGCCGAGATCGCCCCATTGTACTCTAGCCTGGGCAATAAGAGCAAAACTCCACCTCAAAAAAAAAAAAAAAAAAAAATTAGCCAGGCATGGTGGCGCACGCCTGTGATCCCAGTTACTCGGGAGGCTAAGACAGGAGAATTACTTGAACCCTGGTGAGGCAGAGGTTGCAGTGAGCCAAGATTGTACCACTACACTCTAGCCTGGGTGACAGAGCAAGACTCTATCTCAAAAAAAAACAAAAACAAAAACAAAAAACTCTGCTTCTTCTGTGTGTCTTTACGTCTATCTATCTATCGATCGATCGATATTTTTTTTGAGACAGAGTCTCGCTCTGTCACCCAGGCTGGAGTGCAGCAGAATGATCTTGGCTCACTGCAACCTCTGCCTCCCAGGTTCAAGCGATTCTTCTGCCTCAGCCTCCCGAGTAGCTGGGACTACAGGTGTGCGCCACCACGCCTGGCTAATTTTTGTATTTTTAGTAGAGACAGTGTTTCACCATATTGACCAGGCTGGTCTCGAACTCCTGACCTTGTGATCAGCCCGCCTCAGCCTCCCAAAGTGCTGGGATTACAGGCGTGAGCCAGTGCACCCGACCATGTCTATGTATTTTTATATGTCATGTGTTTGTGATATTTCACTGCCAAAATATATGAAAGAGCTCTCATTAAAAAAAAAGAAAATGTTTAAATCAAATGTTTCATCAGAAAAACAGAACCAAACTCAAACATCTTTTAGTTCACATGACTTGGGTACATTTTTGGTAACTAAGACTAGTTTAATATTGTTGGCTTGGCTGGGCGTGGTGGCTCATGCCTGTAAACCCAGGAGTTTTTGGGGCCGAGGCTAGAGGATCACTTGAACCCAGGAGTTTGAGACCAGTCTGGGCAACATAGCTAGATTGTGTCCCTACCAAAAAACAAACAAACAAAAAATTCTCCAGGCACAATGGTGTGCACCTGTAAGTCCAGCTACTCAGGAGGCTGAGGTAGGAGGATAGCTTGAGCCCAGGAGACTGAGGCTTCCGTGAGCCATAATCATGCAACTGCACTCCAGCCTGGATGACACAGCAAGATCCTGTCTCAGAAAGGTGAGATCCTGGAATGTGGCTGGACAGAAATGTGGACTGGACCCCATTTGCAGCTATAATAATATAGTTGGCTTAATAAAAACAGCTCCCAGAGAGAATAAGAAAACAAAAAACAAAACAAACAAAAAAACCAGCTCTGTCTTCTGATCAGCAAAATTCCCATGTATGTAAGCCGAGGTCGCGCCACTGCACTCCAGCCTGGGCGACAGAGTGAGACTCCATCTCAAACAAAAAAACAAAAACTGACAAGGGGGAAAGTAAAGTAAATTTTTGTTCTAAGGTTGAATGCCAACATTCAACAGGGCTCTTACGTGGTGACTGCCTAACATTTGAAGGTCGTAAGAATGATTAAGAAAGAAAAGAACTTAGGAGGATGGCAAGCTTTATTTATTGAACTATTCAAGCATCATTGTTGAGAATGAATACATTAAATATATGTCAATGAGGTAAAAGTTTAAAAAGAAACTTTTCATAATTTCAAACATCTTTTGCAGAAACTTAATGCCGTTATGTTAACAACATATTAAGTAATTCATCATCATAAAATGTCTGAGTTGCTTATATGGTATAGAAAAACTAAATATATTTAGATCTGTTAATAAACAAAAAACTGATAAAGCATCTTTCTAAAAATTATGAGATGGTTTTCACCTACAAATACTGGTATAAAACAGTTTAAGGCCAGGCGCGGTGGCTCACACCTGTAATCCCGCACTTTGGGAGGCAGAGGTGGGCGGATCACTCGGATCAGGAGTTTGAGACCAGCCTGGCCAATATGGTGAAACCCCGTTTCTACTAAAAACATAAAAAAATTAGCCGGGCATAGTGGTGGGCACCTGTAATCCCAGCTAGTCGGGAAGCTGAGGCAGGAGAATCGCTTGAACCTGGGAGGCGGAAGTTGTGGTGAGCTGAGATCACTCCATTGCACTCCAGCTTGGGTGACAGAGCAAGACTCTGTTTCAAAAACAAACAACAACAACAACAACAAAAAACTGTTTAAAATTACATACTTCCTAGGTTTTTCACTGGAAATTAGGGTTACTAAGAGTTAAAATTTGGCCGGGCGCGGTGGCTCACGCCTGTAATCCCAGCACTTTGGGAGGCCGAAGTGGGTGGATCACAAGGTCAGGAGATTGAGACCATCCTGGCCAACAAGGTGAAACCCCGTCTTTACTAAAATACAGAAAAAAATTAGCCGGGCCTGGTGGTGCATGCCTGTAGTCCCAGCTACTTGGGAGGGGAGGGAGGGGAATTGCTTGAACCTGGGAGGCAGAAGCTGCAGTGAGTGGAGCTTGTGCCACTACATGCCAGCCTGGTGACAAAGCGAGGCTCCATCTCAAAAAACAAAAAAAAGAGACTTAAAATTTTAGTTAATACATGTAAGTAAAAATACTAAATATAAGAGAAACAATTTAATCTACAGAGTGTATACAGAAAGTAAGACATATTTTTGGTTGGAAGGCTGAGGCAGGAGGATTGCTTGAGCCCAGGAGTTTCAGGTGCAGTGAGTTATGATCATGTCACTGCACTCCAGCCTAGGTGACAGAGTGAGAACTGGTCTAGAAAAAAAAAAATGTGTTTTGGTAAATAAGTTGAAAAGAGGGAATAAGTTTTAGTTTTTCTTTTGCATGAGAAAACTTTGTGTGGTTAAACTTGTAGGGTCCAGACTCACAGGGTTGGTGGGTTTTTTCCCCTGTGTGCGGAGACAAGAGATTGTAGAAATAAAGGCACAAGACAAAGAGATAAAAGAAAAGACAGCTGGGCCCGGGGGACCACTACCACCAAGACGTGGAGACCGGTAGTGGCCCTGAATTCCAGGCTGTGCTGATATTTATTTGATACAAGACAAAGGGGCAGGATAAGGAGTGAGAGCCATCTCAATGATAGGTAAGGTCATGTGGGTCACGTGTCCACTGGACAGGGGACCCTTCCCTGCCTGGCACCCGAGGCAGAAAGAAAGAGAGGAGAGAGAGAGAGAGAGAGAGAAAGACAGTTTATGCCATTATTTCTGCATATTAGAAACTTTTAGTACTTTCACTCATTTGCTACTGTTATCTACAAGGCAGAGCCAGGCGTACAGGATGGAACATGAAGGCAAACTAGGAGCATGACCACTGAAGCACAGCATCACAGGGAGTCGGTTAGGCCTCCGGATAACTGCGAGTGGGCCTGACTGATGTCACGCCCTCCATAATAGGTGGAGGAGTAGAGTCTTCTCTGAACTCCTCCAGGGAAAGGGAGACTCCTTTTCCCGTTCTGCTAAGTAGCGGGTGTTTTTCCCTGGCACTGATGCTACCGCTAGACCACGGTCCACTTGGCAATGGGCATCTTCCCAGATGCTGACGTTACTGCTAGACCAGGGAACCCTCTGGTGGCCCTGCCCGGGCATGACAGAGGGCTCGCACTCCTGTCTTCTGGTCACTTCTCACTCTGTCCCCTCAGCTCCTATCTCTGTATGGCCTGGCTTTTCCTAGGTTATGATTGTAGAGCAAGGATTATTACAATATTAAAGAGTAATTGCTACAAATTAATGATTAGTGATATTCATATAGAATCATGTCTATGATCTATATCTAGTATAGCTATTCTTATTTTATATATTTTATTACACTGGAACAGCTCGTGCCCTCGGTTTCTTGCCTTGGCACCTGGGTGGCTTGCCACCCACATAAACTGACAAGGGGGAAAACAGGTTGGGCATGGTGGCTCACGCCTGTAATTCCAGCACTTTGGGAGGCCAAGGCAGGTGGGTCACTTGAGGTCAGGAGTTTGAGACCAGCCTGGCAAACATAGTGAAACCCTGTCTCCACTAAAAATACAAAAATTAGCTAGGCGTGGTGGCACACACCTGTAATCCCAGCTACTCAGGAGGCTGAGGCATGAGAATTGCTTGAACCCAGGGGGTGGAGGTTACAGTGAGCCAAGATTGTGCCACTGCACTCCAGCCTGGGAGACAGAGTGAGACTCCATCTCAAACAGAAAAACCAAAAACTGACAAGGGGAAAAGTAAAGTAAATTTTTGTTCTAAGTTTGAATGCCAACATAAAAAAGGAAGTATAGGATAAAACTGAAGGCTTAAGCAAGTCGTAGAAGATTGATGGAAGATTAATCTCGTGAGAGAAATTTTGTGTGTGATCAAGTTGGTTAAAATTGGAAGGGAATTATTTATAAGTTTTTTAAAAAAGTGAGCATTAATATCAAAAGCACTGATGCAAGGCCAGAGGCTGAGCCTGTGTGGGAATAACAGGTTTTTCCCCTGCAGTGATCTGCTCTTTAATAGAAAATCCCAAGAGGTAATGAAAGATTTATGGAAATCTTACTTTGTGTGGTCAAAGCTGACTGAGATTTGTTGAATTTGTTTATAATATTTTATTAAAATTAGCTTTCATATTGATAATACATTAATATAAGGTAAAATTTGGTTTTCTCCTTAGAACAAGAATTTAGTGTTGTGTTAATAAGAGATAGTAGGTCAGGCGCAGTGGCTCACGCCTGTAATCCCAGCACTTGGGGAGGCTGAGGCTGGTGGATCACAAGATCAGGAGTTCGAGACCAGCCTGACCAACGTGGTGAAATCCCACCTGTACTAAAAATACAAAAACTAGCCAGGCATGGTGGTGGGCACCTGTAATCCCAGCTACTCGGGAGGCTGAAGCAGGAGAATCGCTTGAACCTGGGAGGTGGAGCTTGCAGTGAGCCAGGATCATGCCACTGCACTCCATCCTGGGTGACAGAGCAAGAGTCCATCTCGAATAAATAAATAAATAAATAAATAAGAGATAGTAAAAAGATTTGTTTACCTTTTGAATAAACTGCAAAAAAAAAAAAAAAAAAAAAAAAAAAAGAGTGGGAGAGTTTGCCTCAGGCTGTCTTTATTGGGTATTTCAATTGTTTAGGAAACTGAGTCTCCTCTCTAATCCAGGAGTAAAGGTTTTTGCTTTTTGAAATCTTCGAGTTATAATTTTGGCTAAATTAATAACTTAAAAAAAGTTTTTTCTTAGAGGCCGGGCGTGGTGTCTCACGCCTGTAATCCCAGCACTTTGGGAGGCTAAGGTGGGTGGATCAGTTGAGGTCAGGAGTTTGAGACCAGCCTGACCAAAATGGTGAAACCTAGTCTCCACGAAAATTAGCTGGGCGTGCTGGTGCATTCCTGTAATCTCAGCTACTCAGGAAACTGAGGCAGGAGAATCACTTGAACCTGGGAGGTGCAGGTTGCAGTGAGCTGAGATCGCGCCATTGCACTCCAACCTGGGTGACAGAGTGAGATGCCATCTCAAAAAAAAAAACAAAATTGTTAGAGATGGGGGCTCACTTTGTCACCAGGTAGGAGTGCAGTGGTATGACCATAGCTCACTGCAGCCTCAAGCTCCTGGGCTCAAGGAATCCTCCTGCCTCAGCCTCCTGAGTAGCTAATAGTATTAGCCTGGGCAACATAGTGTGGCCCTCTCTCTATTTAAAAAAAATATTAAATATTAACAAGGCTGGCTAATATTTGACATTTTTGTTTTTATAGAATCAGAGTCACACTATGTTGCCCAGGCTGGTCTCAAACTCCTGGGCTCAAGTGATCCTTCTGCTTTGGCCTCTCAAAGTCCTAGAATTACAGGCATGAGCTACTGTACCTGGCCTAAATTAATGACTTTAATTTTATATTAACCTGTATCCTATTTTGATCATGTGTTTTAAACCTTACTTATTTTAATATCAAGTGTTTTGAACCTTTAATATTTGACATACTTCCCAAAATTAAATTTCAAATTTTAAAAAATATTTGACATACTTCCCAAAATTAAATTTCAAAAAAAAAATTTTTTTTTTTTTTGAGACAGTGTCTCACTCTGTTGCCCAGGCTGGAGTGCAGTGGCGTGATCTCAGCTCACTGCTACCTCTGCCTCCCAGGTTCAAATTCTCCTGCCTCAGCCTCTCAAGTAGCTGGGACTACATGCCTGGCTAATTTTTGTATTTTTGGTAGAGATGAGGTTTCATCATGTTGGCCAGGCTGGTCTCAAACTCCTGACCTCAAGTGATTCACCCGCCTCAGCCTCCCAAGTTGCTGGGATTACAGGTGTGAGCCACCACACATGGACACCTAAATTAAATTTCAAATTTAAAAAATTTTTGACATATTTCCCAAAATCAAATTTCAAATTTTAAAATTAAGTCTTTTTGATCTTATCTATCTTGGACACAAGAAATAGGAATCCCTGGAAGTCCGAGAGAGAAATACTGGGCTTATTTGGTATGTTAAAATCATATACGGAGCACTGTCAAATAAGAAATGGTGTTTAACTTTCTTTTTTTTGAGATGGAGTCTCGTTCTGTAGCCCAGACTGGAGTGCGGTGGCACAATCTCGGCTCACTGCAACCTCCACTTCCCAGGTTCAACCAATTCTCCTGCCTCAGCCTTCTGAATAGCTGGATTACAGGGGAGGGCCATCACACCCAGCTAATTTTTGTAGTTTTAGTAGAGATGGGGTTTTGCCATTTAATCAGGCTGGTCTTGAACACCTAACCTTGTGATCCGCCTGCTTTGGCCTCCCAAAGTGCTGGGATTACAGGCATGAGCCACCATGCCCAGCCATTGTTTAACTTTCTTTGAGTTATATTTGTATAAATGTGTTATTAATGTCTTCCAAAATTGTATGAGATTCTTAAAATGACATGTCTTGGTATATGTTTTCAGTGATAATGTTGTTAAATTTTTGTATGTCACAGAAATAACCAAGTTTCCTTGTCAGTTGCATCTTTAACCACGGCTAGTCTAAGTTTTTTGTCATCCACAGACAATTATTATTTTACTTTGATTCTCAAAAAGTAGTTTAAAATCAGTTACAGTCCAAAATTGACTTCTTTTTTTTTTTTTTTTTT
>NW_016818573.1:1944091-1960593 GCF_001698545.2 Rhinopithecus bieti
TCACTGCAAGCTCCACCTCCCAGGTTTACGCCATTCTCCTGCCTCAGCCTCCCGAGTAGCTGGGACTACAGGCGCCCGCCACCTCGCTCGGCTAATTTTTTTGTATTTTTTAGTAGAGACGGGGTTTCACCGTGTTAGCCAGGATGGTCTTGATCTCCTGACCTTGTGATCCGCCCGTCTTGGCCTCCCAAAGTTCTGGGATTACAAGCTTGAGCCACTGCGCCCGGCCAAAATTGACTTCTTAAGGAAATTCACAGAAAAGGATCCTGACAAGTACTCTTGAGTACAGGTTTCCAGTAAATTTATTTATTTATTAAATATTTGTTTGCTTGTGCATGTTTTTTGAGACAGGGTCTCACTCTGTCACCCAGGCTGGAGTGCAGTGGTGTGAACACAGCTCACTGCAGCCTCAACCTCCTGGGCTCCAGTAATCCTCCTACCCTAGCCTCCCGAGTAGCTGGGACTACAGGCATGCACCATTACGCTTGGCTAATTTTTAAATTTTTTGTACAGACAACCTTTCTGTGTCACTCAGGCTGTTCTCAAACTCCTGATCTCAGGTGATCCTTTTGCCTTATCCAAAGTGCTGGTAAGATAGAACAGGGAATTAGGGTAACAAAGGGTAAAGGCATAAGCGAGAGAACAGCGGGGCAGCCAGTTCTAGGCAAGATTAGGCAGCACACAGGCCACATCCTCACTCCTGTGATAACAAGACAGAAGTCTCCACTTCTGCCTCTGATTGACCACAGGCGGAGTCTGCACTTCAGCCTCTGATTGGCCACGGGCCAATCCCTTGCAGGGTGTAACCAATTGGAAGCCTCTACAGGGCACCTAGGGTGTTACCATATTCTTTTGGCTTAATGAAAACCCTAAAGAACATTGTAATCAGGGCTGCTTGAGCCTGCTCCCACTCTGTGGAGGGTACTTTTGCTTTAATAAATCTATGCTCTCATCTTCTGATGCTTTGTTTGTTCATTTTGTTCAGTTCTTTGTTCAACATGCCAAGAACCTGGACAACTCACAGTCAAGACTTTCCATCCGGTAACACTGAGACCACAGTCATGAACTACTGCACCCTGCTTTGGTAACTAAATTTAGAGATCAAACCACTGAACTAAGTAAAAACTTCCAGAACCCTAATAAAGAACTGATGCATTCATGAAGGTTGTGAACCCAGCATCAAGGAGAACAAGAATTAATTACGTAGGACTGAACTGATAGAGGACTAAAATGATTTTTATGGCTTTTGTTTGTTTGAAACATTGCTGATTCTTCTTATATTTTGTTTTCTAGAAACAAGAAAACTTTTTCTTTTGAGCTATTTATACCTCACAGCCATTGGGCAAAGTATACTTTTGTGAGCAAAATTGAAATATTTACCTTTCTCTCTACCTGATTTCTCCAAAATTTGAACACTATTTGTGACTATTCTTATTTTATTGCAATATAGTTATTTGCATAAGTTCTGTAAGACTATGTTTTCTTTTGTACATTGAAGACACTGGTAATTTTACCAAAGCTTTGACTACAATGGCATATTTTCAGATATGACCAGACTGTTTTGAGGAGTTGAGGTTGACTGTATAGAGCCAGTAAAAAGCCCTTGGAAAGATTGGTCTGGTACCTGGTTTTTGTGGCTCCCTTACAAGCTTCCTAACCTTGTGGTGCGGGCGGCAAGCCACGCAGGTGCGGAGGCAAGAGACCGAAACCACAAGCTGTTCCAGTATAATAAAGAAAACAATTAGGGCCGGGCGCGGTGGCTCAAGCCTGTAATCCCAGAACTTTGGGAGGCCGAGACGGGCGGATCACGAGGTCAGGAGATTGAGACCATCCTGACTAACGTGGTGAAACCCCGTCTTTACTAAAAAAATACAAAAAACGAGCCGGGCGAGGTGGCGGGCGCCTGTAGTCCCAGCTGCTCCGGAGGCTGAGGCTGGAGAATGGCGTAAACCCGGGAGGCGGAGCTTGCAGTGAGCTGAGATCCGGCCACTGCACTCCAGCCCGGGCGACAGAGCGAGACTCTGTCTCAAAAAAAAAAAAAAAAAAAGAAAACAATTAGAATAAGAATAGTTATATTAGAAATAGAATATAGACATGATTGTATATGAATATTATCAATCATTAGTTTGTAGCATTACTCTTTATTTCATTATTATATTAATCTCTGTTCTATAATTATTACCTGTTCTATACGTATTACCTACGGAAAACCAGGCCATACAGAATTAGGAGCTGAAGGGACACGGTGAGAAGTGACCAGTGCCAGGAAGGCAAGAGTGTCGAGCCGCTCTATCACGCCTGACAGAAGGGCCACTAGAGGGTCCTTGGTCTACAGCGTGTGTAGCTGCAGTCCTGGGAAGGCACCACAAGTTACTTAGCAAGGAACCTTAGCGGTCTAGCTGTAGTGCAGTGCCGTGGGGAAGGCACGCCAATGTACTGTAGCAGACCTTGTCTAGCTGTAGTGGCCAGGTGCCTGGCGGAACGGCAGCCCATTACTTAGCAGACCTTGGGTCTAGCTGTAGTGCCCAGTGGCGCTGGGAGGCACCCATAGCTTAGCAGGACCTTGGTCTAGGCTGTAGTGCCAGTGCCTGGGAAGGCACCCATTACTTAGCAGACCGTTGGTCTAGCTGTGCGAGTGCAGTGCCTGGGAGGCACCCATTCTTGCAGACCTTTGGTCTAGCTGTAAGTGCCAGTGCCTGGGAAAGGCACGCATCTACTCTAGCAGGACCTGTGGTCTAGCTGTCGTAAGTGCCAGGTGCCTGGGAAGGCACCCATTAACTTAGGCAGACCTTCGGTCTAGCTGTAGTGCCAGTGCCTGGGAAGGCACGCATTACTTAGCGCAACCTTGCGTCTAGCTGTAGGTTGCCAGTGCCCTGGAAGGCACCCATATAGCTTAGCAGACCTTGGTCTAGCGTGTATGCCAGGTGCCTGGGAAGCACGCATTACCTTAGCAGACCTTGGTCTAGCTGTGTGCCCAGTGCCTGGGAACGGCACGCCATTACTTAGCAGGACCTTGGTCTAGCTGTGTGCCAGTGCCTGGGACAGGCGACCCATTACTTAGCAGACCTTGGTCTAGCTGTAGTGCCGCAGTGCCTCGGGAAGGCACCCATTACTTAGGGCAGAACCTTTGGGTTCTAGCTGGTAGTTGCCAGTGCCTGGGAAGGCAGCCATTACTTAGCAGGACCTTGTCTAGGTGTAGTCGCCAGTGCCCTGGGAAGGCACCCGATTACTTAAGCAAGACTTGGTCTAGGCTGTAGTGCCAGTGCCTGGGAAGGCACCCAGTTACTTAGCAGACACTTTCGGTCTACGCTGGTAGTGCCAGTGGCCTGGGAAGGCACCCAGTTACTTAGCAGACCTTGGGTCTAGCTGTAGGCCTGTGCCTGGAGAAGGGCACCCATTACTTAGCAGACCTTGGTCTAGCTGTAAGTGCCAGTGCCCGTTGGAAGGCACCATTACTTAGCGAACCTTGGTCTAGCTGTAGTGCCAGTTGCCTGGGAAGGCACCCATGTACTTAGCAGACCTTGGTCTAGCTGTTGTGTAGTGCCAGGTGCCTGGGGAAAGGCACCCATTACTTAGCAGGACCTTCTGGTCGTAGCTGTAGTGCCAGTGCCTGGGAAGGCACACATTACTTAGCAGACCGGGAAAGGGAGTCTCCCTTTCCCCAGGGAAGTTAGAGAACGCTCTGCTTCACCACCTCTTGTGGAAGGCCTGACATCAGCCAGGACTGCCCGCAGCTATCCGGAGGCCTAAATGTCTCCCTGTGATGCTGTGCTTCAGTGGTCACACTCCTGGTCCACTTTCATACTCCGCTCTGTGCACCTGGCCCTGCCTTCTAGATAGCGGTAGCAGAATTAGTGAAAGTATTAAAGTCTTTGATCTTTCTGAGAAATGCATAGAAGAAATAATGACATAAGCTGTCCCCTCTCTCTGTCTCTGCCTCAGCTACCAAACAGGTAAGGGCCTCCTGTCTGGTGGACACGTGACTCGCGTGACCTTACCTATCATTGGAGATGACTCACGCTCCTTACCCTGCCCCCTTGCCTTGTATACAATCAATAGCAGTGCGGTCAGGCATTCAGAGCTACTACCGGTCTTCGCGTCTTGGTGGTAGTGGTCCCTCAGGCCCAGCTCTCTTTTCTTCTATCTTCTTGTCTTATGTCTTTATTTCTACAATCACTCAACTCCACATACGAAGAGAAAAACCCATAGGCCCTGTAGGGCTGAACCCTACATTGTGGTAAGGAAAGAATGTCACTGTCTGACAGGGCCAGAAACCTCAAGATATTTGGGACCTTGAGAAGAGAGGAATTCACCCAATTCATACAGGTACTACAGGCACAGGCTGATCATGAATCCTTGGCTTGGCTTCAAAGCCTGGGGAGGTTTTCAAAAATCCAACCTGAGATTCTTTATGAAAAGCTCCAGCAAAGCCAATTAAAAAGAGCCTATATGGCCCCTCACTATTCTTATTGCACTTTTTGCAAATAATCAGGCCAAGTGTAATACTAAAACTTATTTAGCAAGAAAATCAGTCCTACTAAGATTTCTATTTGATAGAAATGCAGAACTGGAGAGAGAGAATTAATCTTTCAAAAGTAAACTGTGGCATCCCTGTTATTAGATTCCAGCCCTGACCATTATTTTTGAGATTTTATTGTTTTCCTATAATTTTGACTAAATCTTGATTTATTTCCTGGCCACAAGTCTCTAAAGAAGGACTGGGTTTTAATTTCCTTCATGATGTTTTTAGTTGAGTCCCTGATGGAATAGTGTTTTTTGTTTTGTTTTGTTTTTTGTTTTTGTCATTCTGACAAACTCTGGTTGTGATTCTTTTTTTGTTTTTGTTTTTGAGATGGAGTTTTGCTCTATACCCAGGCTGGAATGCAGTGGTGTGATCTCAGCTCACTGCAACCTCTGCTTCCCTGGTTCAGGCGCTTCTCCTGCCTCAGCCTCCTGAGTAGCTGGGACTACAGGTGCCTGCCACCACACCTGGCTAATTTTTGTACTTTTAGTAGCGATAGGGTTCACCACGTTGGCCAGGCTGGTCTTGAATTCCTGACCTCAGGTGATCTGTCTGCCTCAGCCTCCCAAAGTGCTGGGATTACAGACATGAGCCACCGCATCTGGCCGGTTGTGATTCTTATGTACACTTATATTTGGGCTATCGATCTCTTGTTGTTTTACTCCTTTTTTTTTTTCTTTCTTTTTGAGACAGGGTCTGGCTCTGTCACCCAGGCTGGAGTGCAGTGGTGTGATCTTGGCTCACTATAGCCGCTGCCTCCTAAGCTCAAGGGATCCTCCTACCTCAGCCTCCCGAGTAGCTGAGACTACAGGCACACATCATCACTCCCAACTAATTTTTGTACTTTTTTGTAAAGACAGGATTTTGCCATGTTGCCCAGGCTGGTCTCGAACTCCTGAGCTCAAACAATCCATCCACCTTGGCCTCCCTAAGTCCTGGGATTACAGGTGTGAGCCACCACACCTGGCCCGTTTTACTCCTGAGAAAACTACGCTCATTGTATTCTGAACACCAGAGACAAAGTGGCAGCAGGTATATAAATCAGACGGAGGTCTCATTTTTGCCCCCTGCGAGGCCATCCTAATTTGGCTTTTGGTGCTCTTAAAATTCCTCTTTGAGACCTATTCTCCCCTGGCACCCCACAGCGTCAGATGGGACCAGCCAGGGAGGAGCCTTCTTAGGGATACAAGGCTAAGACTGAGGAGTGAAAATGATTTCACTTGTGATGCTTTTTTTTTTTTTAAAGATCTTGATGAAAAGGAGGGAGATGAGCAAAGAAAAGTAGCTCGGAGAAGTCTTAGCTGTGTGAAGTCTGAAAAATTCATCAGGCCCAGAGAGATGTGAGCATGAAACTCCAGCGACCCTCGCGCCTGCACCCACACCCTGCCCGGGCAATTGTTTAAAGGCATTTCATTCCTGTTTCCTGCCTCCCTCACTATGTTCACTTTCCTGGGATTTGTGACACAAAGAACAATGTACAGCTAGTCAGTAACTTGTGTTATTTTATCATAAATTCTTGGTAAACAACTTAGAAACTGCCTCTGTCTTTTTAACTTAAAAACTTGGGCCTCCTAGCCTGGGCAACATAGCAAGACCTTGTCTCTATGGAAAAGTTTTTTTTATTTGTTTGTTCGGTTGGTTTTTTTGAGACAGAGTCTCGCTTTGTCACCCAGACAGGAGTGCAATGGCAGGATCTTGGCTCACTGCAAGCTCTGCTTCCTGGGTTCAAGTGATTCTTCCGCCTCAACCTCCTGAGTAGCCGGGATTACAGGCACCTGCCATCATGCCTGGCTAATTTTTTTGTATTTTTGTAGAGACAGGGTTTCACCATGTTGGCCAAGCTGGTCTTAAACTCCTGACCTCAGGTGATCTGCCTGCCTTGGCCTCCCAAAGTGCTGGGATTACAGGCATGAGCCACCGCACCAGGCCAAAAAGTTTTAAGAATTAGACATATGTGACTGTGCGTGCCTGTAGTTCTAGCAACTCAGGAGGCTGAGGTGGGAGGATCGCTTGAGCCCCAGTGGTAGAGGCTGCAGTGAGCCATGATTTTGCCACCGCACCCCATCCTAGGCAACAGAGAGAGATTTTGTCTCTGAAAAGAAATAAACAAACAGGCCAGGCACAGTGGCTCACGCCTGTAATCCCAGCGCTCTGGGAGGCCGAGGTGTGTGGATCACTTGAGGTCAGGAGTTTGAGACCAGCCTGGCCAACATGGTGAAAGCCAATCTGTACTAAAAATACAAAAGTTAGTTGGGCATGGTAGTGAGTGTCAGCTACACACAAGGCTCAGGCAAGAGAATCGCTTTGAACCCAGGAGGCAGAGGTTGCAATGAGCCGAGATTGTGCCACTGCACTCCACCTTGGGTGGCAGAGACTCCATCTCAAAAAAAAAAAAAAAAAAAAAGAGGAAGGAGGAACATCAGGAAGATGGGGTGTGTGGAGACCTTGGGCCTGCCGCACCCGCCCCACCCCATGCTCTCTGCCTGCCTGGTCTCCAGCTTCCCACTGGTGCCACCTGATAGCCCCTGCCTCAGAGCACCTGTGGCTATCAGATTCTGCCCTGAGGCCTCTCTAGCACAGGTCACCTGCTGGAACCTCCCTGGTGGTCTCAGATGAGACTTGGAGTGCAGGCGTCAGCAGTCATGAGCCCTTGAGTGATGGGTGGGAGGCAGGACATGCAGTCCCCTCTCCTCTGTCCCACCTGGCTCCTCAGAAGTCCCTAAAGGACAGCAGCCTCAGGTGCCGCTGCAGTGCCAGCCCAATGGCGCACCTCAGAGGGGCTCTTCTCCTGTCCTGTCCCATTCTCCATGATCCTCCACTCCCGTGCCCTGGAACCACTCCCCGAAACAAGCCACTGCATACAAGTCCCATCTTGGGCTCTGCCTTTTGAGAGACCCAGCCTAAGACAGCAGGGGGTGATTATAGAAATAATAATGGGAAGTTTTGCCAACACAGAGAGAGGGACTGACACCTTTTTCCTGTGAAGACTTATTGACAGTCTTCCTCCACATGGATAAGCAGATAAAACGCAAGCTCCAAAGTGCGGGGACTTTGTCTCCTTCCCTGCTGTGTCCCCAGTGCCTTCAGCCATGCCTGGCACATAGTAGGTGCCCAGGAAACCTGTGTTCAAGGAGGAAGGTGGGGAGGGGCAGCTCTACTGCTCTGGGTCCCCCCCAAACTGGAGCTGCATCTCTTTCCCAAGCGGAGCTGTCCTGGCTTCTGCACTCTTTGGTGTTGCCTCGGGAGGGTTCTAGAACCCTGGAGACTGTGTCTGGGACAGGCAGGACTGGGTCTGAGATGGACGATGCCTGGGCCTTAGCCTGGAGAGGAGGGGCGAGGTGGGTGGGGCCCCTGGTGAGTATCCTAAGCCGCGTGTTGGGAGCAGGGAGGAAAAAGCCTCCCCTGGGCCTGTGTCCTGAGGCCGGGTGCTTCTCCCACTCTGGGATGAAGCTCATTGGCCCCTGGTAGGTGTGGGAGGGTTCTCGGGGGTGCTTTGGGATTGAACCCAGAGCATGTCAGGGCCCTCACTCCCTGGTGCCAGTCCGGGAGCGGGCAGAGATCCTGGCAGCAGAACTGGCATTTGGAAATATCCAGGTGAGGACCACGGGGCTCAGCCCAGGGGACTCCGAGCCCCCACCCTCTGCAGAGTCCCCTCAGGCAGGAGGAGGAGAAGCCCAGGGTCTCCTTGGGGAGGGCTCAGCAGGATGGGGCCATGCAGCCCCAGAGGACCAGGCAGGCGGAGTACGAGTGACTGCTGCTGGCACTTACCATGCACTCGCTGTGTGTGAAGCGTCGTCTCTTGAAGCCCTCAGCTTGTCCTCACTGCAGGTGAGGAAAGGGAGCATGAGGTTGCAAGTAACACGGCCAAGGTTGCGGAGAGTGACGGAGGAGCCAGGAATTGATCCCAGACCACTCGGCCTAGAGGCTGTGCTCTCACCCCTGAGGCCATGGATGGGAGATGATATCTTAGCGCCGTGAGGGCAAGGCACTTATCTTCTTTACCGCTGGATTCCTTGAAGAGCTGTTCCACTAACTGCATCTTTCCAGGCTTTCAGGAAAGCAGGCAGGACACTGGCCACCAGCCCTGGAGAGCTGGTGCAGAGGTGAGGGTTGGTCTATCTGGATGACAAGATTACTTTCAGATGCAGTCTGAAGGAATGTGACTGTCAGCGGGGTCCGAGGCTGTCCCCACCATCCCCGAAGCACCGCCAACACCAGCATCGTGGCACCAAGTGGAGACTCCCTGGAAAAGGCTCACTGCCACCTACGGGTCCTCCTCCAGCAAGGACAGAAGATGAACTGGGCTTCCAGTTACTCTGGGAGGCTTGGGGAGGATGACTCTGAGTGCTAAGCCACTGAATGCAGCCCTGGTGAGTCAGGTTTGGCTGGGACACCACAAATGATGTGGGCAAAGGCCTGGAGCACTGGCCATCCAGCCCCCACGCCGCTAGCTGCCTCTGGGAAAGTGTTGGACTCAAGCCCAAGCCTGTTTCGGTGCCCTGCTGAGCTGGGCACTCAACCCCTGCTTAGCCTTTGCTGCCCCGACGGAGCCCCAGCCCTTGGTCAGGCTGCACAAGGCAGCTTGGCGGGCACAGGACAGCTGGGGATCAAGACCAAGAAAGGGACAGAGGCCAAGGGCTTTCCCAACTTCAGTCCACCTGCTCGGGACAACTGGTGCTCCAAGCACCACATAGAGCTCCCAGTGTAGCAGGACAAGTCACAGACAAAACTCCTCAGACACCAGATTAAAGAAGGAAGAGGTTTTTTATTCGGCCAGGAGTGTCAGCAGACTCGCATCTTAAGAGCCGAGCTCCCCGAAAAAGAAATTCTTGGCCTTTTTAAAGGCTTACAACTTTAAGGGGTCCACGTGAAAGGGTCGTGGTAAATCGAGCAAGCGTGGGAAATGTAACTGGGGCTACATGCATCAGCTAACAGAACAAAAGTTTTACAATGCTTTTTTCATACAGTGTCTGGAATTTACAGATAACACAAGTAGTTTAGGCCAGGGGTTGATGTTATTATTACTACTTTGTTTAACTCCTCGGGCCGGGTGGTGGTGCCAAGGTTGTCGGCTATTTATCTTACTTTTGTTTCTTTCTCTCTTTCCTCCTGTCTTGTGAACTAGGCAAGGTGGGGGGAGGAGGGCAGCAGGAGTAGTAGTGGTCTCCTTCCTTATACCCCTCTTTGAGAATTTTCGCTAATTAGTGGGAGTTCTCACTTTTATTTTTACTTTCCGAGTCTCTCTGCGAGACAGAGTGTTAGCGTTTTATGTAGTATACTTGTGCTGAAGTTTTCTGATGAACCATGGTAGCTACAAAACCTTTTATCATTTGAAGGAATGAGTGTAATACACAGGGGAGCAGCAAGCAACTTTCTATTACCAGTAATATACTTGTAATGAGGGTTTTAAATTTTTATAGCTGGAAAATATTTTCTAAATGAAGACCTAGGATTAAACCTGTGTTAAACCTGTACAGGCACATGTATCAACTTTGTCATGTCCTAAGCAGGTTAGTTTTTTACTAGGTCTTAAAGCCTTTTTCCTAGCGAGTAACACAGTATTTTTTAGTCACAGAAGTTTTTAAGAGCCAGAAGCTTGAACGTGTGGCGTCTGTTTGGTGAAAGAGTTAAAGTAGTCTTGAGGCATTAACTCCTTTGCTTCTCAAGGCCATTGGTCTCTTATGTCAGCCTAAACGTTACATGAAGAAACATCCAGGCTGCCAGCAATGTTTTCAGCCAACTGAGCAAATAGGCTTTTTCTGTTTTTGCTAAAGGAAGAGGTTCTGGTAACTTCTGGTTTATATGTTTAAAGACTGACTGCAAGACTTGGAATTGTTGCTGGGCTGGACGCGTCTTGGGTTTCCTAAGCAGTAAGTGTGCAGTGGGGACACCTTATAAAGGTGTTACTTCTAGCGTGGTGATGGGGGGTAACAACAACAAAACAATGTACAGCATATTCATCTCCAGCAAGGAAAAAGAGGTCCTTACCTGGGAAAAAGGTTGCATACAGCGACAGAACAACAGGAAGACAGCACTACAGGAAAACCATTAGTCGTAAGATTTTTAACTATATTCACTTGCTTGACGAGTCCTCAAGCTTCGGCCATGCGTAGACTAGTCAGCTGCTGGTGTGTGACTAGAACAGGGCTTGTTGTCTCCTCAAGCTTCAGTCATGCATAGACTGGTCAGCCTCCAGAGTGACCACAGCGGGGCCGTCGTCCTCAGCAGCAGCTTGGTCTCGTCTCAGGATCAGCCGGGTTGGACAGTCTGTGTCCTGCTGGCTGGTCCACTTGTCCTGAGCTGCCAGTGTTAGCTGACTGTGGTGGATCCAAGACACAACACCTGCAACTTTAACCGCAGTGGAACTGGAAAAGGTTACAGTATAGGGCCCATCCTATATGGGTCCTAGAAAAATTAGATTTTACTTTAAACAGAGTCACTAGATTTAAAGGGGTTGTCAGGCTTATAGGCATTTTCATTTATTTAATTATGAACACTTTGTATGGCTATTTTTAAAGCCTGCATTTGCTTTCTTAAGGTTAATTTCTTTAGTTTCTGGAGGTCACCTTTAATTTGACCTATGATTTGGGGGTGGCCGACCGAACACAATCTTATAGGGCCAATACCTAGTTTGTTTGGTGGGGGTGCACCTGACTCGGAGGAGGACTGTAGGCAAAAATCTGATTTTGTCTTAAATGAGCAAACAAGCACTAGCACGTACCAATAGTCTCCAGCACGGGATAGTTCTGTAAAGTCTATAAGCAAGTTTTCACAAGGTATGGCTCTTTTTACTGTTTAAGTTTCTTAGAGGAGGGGTTCTTCTCCCCGTCCCCCCACCCTTTGTAACTCTATTTAGTGGCTTAGCCTTCAGTGAGAAATTGGAATCCAGATACGGCAGAATCTTGCTGCTTTTAACTTCTAATGTGACCATGGGCTCCTGGGAGCCTAATGAGAAGGTGCCGGGTCTGCCCTAGTCTTTACATTCTTCAGCTCCTGTTAGTCTACTCAGATCAGTATTTGGTTCCTCCAAGGTGCGGCAGCCCTTGGCCCATGGCCTCTTTGTCTTGCGACATTGGCCATTTCTTTTATTGCCTTTTGAACATTTACCTTTCTTTTTGCGTCTTGCACGTTAATCTCACTCTAGCCTTCTCCGGCTCTTGAATCCTTGCCTAACTTGACTTCTTTCACATGTACATCCACGTCCACATCCTCTCACGTTGCTAATGTTTTTTTTTTNGGGCTTGCTTTACAAATGAAGTAATCACTATATACTGATTTTCAGCAGCCTCAGGGTTAAATGGGTGTAAAGCCAGAATGCTTTAAGAGTCTCTTATAAAACTGACTTAGGCTTTTGTCAGCTCCTTGAAGCATTCCTGAAATCTTTTTTAATATTACTTGCTTTTTTCTACCAACTCTTAGCCTCTGCAGAAGTGCTTCTCAGTACCTCTGCAAACGCTGAAGCTGAGTTGCGTTCTCTGGGTCTTTTTTTCCCCTTTTTCCTGGAGTTTAACAGGCTCTTTTCTTTATATAATGCTCCATGCACTTGGAGGGTTAAACAGGCATACTGAGAGTCAGTGTGAATTTTTTTTTTTTTTTTTTTTTGAGACGGAGTCTGGCTCTGTCGCCCAGGCTGGAGTGCAGTGGCCGGATCTCAGCTCACTGCAAGCTCCGCCTCCCGGGTTTACACCATTCTCCTGCCTCAGCCTCCGGAGTAGCTGGGACTACAGGCGCCCGCCACCTCGCCCGGCTAGTTTTTTGTATTTTAGTAGAGACGGGATTTCACTGTGTTAGCCAGGATGGTCTTGATCTCCTGACCTCGTGATCCGCCCATCTCGGCCTCCCAAAGTGCTGGGATTACAGGCTTGAGCCACCGCGCCCGGCAGTGTGAATGTTTACAGTCTTACCTTCACTGAGTTCTAAGGCCCGAATTAAAGCAATGAGCTCAGCTTAAAGACAGTGTCCAGGGTTACCACTGCATATTCTGCACCTCTCTCTCCTTGTGGGTTGATGAAGCTGTTCCCGTCTATGTATAGCTCCTAGTATACTGATGCCCAAGGCTGGTCCCGGAGGTCAGGTCTGCTAGAGTAAAACTGGAGTCCAACACCTCTACACAGTCATGCTCGACAGGGCTCTAACTGCCGAGAGCAAGGTGGCGGGTTCACAGTGTTTCCAGTTTAGTAGATCAATGGTTGAAAAGGGCTGATAGATGAAAGTCTGTTGCCCCTCCGGATGTGGGCCTGGTCATTATAATAGACAGGTCCTCGCGTCTCCCTGGGAGGCATTTACATAGCTCGAGCAAGAACAGATCTGAGATGGCCCACTTGACTATCTTGACTTCCTTCCCTGGTCTCTTGAGACTCCGATCCTCCCCTTCGAGGTGAGACCTGGGGCGTGTTAGCTCCTGAATCTCGTTTCTGAGGGGCTGTTGACCTCAGTAAAGCGGGGTAGGCTGGGACATATGGAGAAAGAATTTCTATTATCTCTGGCGGCTCCTGCAAAACTGGCTTCTCTTGCTGTTTCTGGGACTCCCTTTTTTAACTCTGTGTCTGCTGCTGAAGCTGCTCTTACTTTTACTTTTGGGTTTTTTGCAATAAGCTGTTAAACAGGGCTACGTTTATGCTGGTTTTGTCTATATTATATTTAACCATGAGTCAATATAAAGGAACTTGATCTAGGTACACTGGCTGTCCTCCAACCCCTGTCACCACCTTAAATACATGGCCAATTGTTCCTTGTCTATAGTTCCTTCAGTGGGCCATCCAACACCAAAAGAAGGCAGTTCTAATTCACACAGAGATCTTAACCTCTAAGGGATTAACTCTATAATCTCCTGCAAAACCTTTCTTAAGGTTCTGTAACATGCATTTTAATAGAGTAAATTTTGATGATTTGATGACTTTCTTTTTTTCTTTTGAAAATTTTTCTTTTTGAAATGTTTTAACATAGCTCCTAGCGGAGTGGGTTTACTTTGTGTCCGACCTATTTTTCTCTTGAGACAAAACAACATTCACGTTACAAGAAGGAAAGGGTAAAAGGTCACTCACTCATCTAATTCACACTAAATCAAAATCAAAGCTAAAACCAAAGTGTCGTTAAAGACACACGTGTTCATCAAGCAATTTAAGCCAAGTCAAAATCAGAACCAAAACCGAAGTGCCAATAAAGGCATGCCTGTTCATCAAGCCGTTCAAGTCAAGTCAAAATCAACACTAAAACCAAAGTATCAAGCAATTAATTCAAGTCAAGTCAAAAACAAAAACCAAAGTATCAAGCAATTAATTCAAGTCAAGTCAAAAACAAAAACCAAAGTGCCGGTACAGGCACACCATGGGTGATCAGGCCACGGTTCCACTCAGATGGAGGGAGCAAGTTCCAAAGACCAGTCTGGGAGGAGGGCAGCAGGAGTAGTAGTGGTCTCCTTCCTTATACCCCTCTTTGAGAATTTTCGCTAATTAGTGGGAGTTCTCACTTTTATTTTACTTTCCGAGTCTCTCTGCGAGACAGAGTGTTAGCGTTTTATGTAGTATACTTGTGCTGAAGTTTTCTGATGAACCATGGTAGCTACAAAACCTTTTATCATTTGAAGGAATGAGTGTAATACACAGGGGAGCAGCAAGCAACTTTCTATTACCAGTAATATACTTGTAATGAGGGTTTTAAATTTTATAGCTGGAAAATATTTTCTAAATGAAGACCTAGGATTAAACCTGTGTTAAACCTGTACAGGCACATGTATCAACTTTGTCATGTCCTAAGCAGGTTAGTTTTTTACTAGGTCTTAAAGCCTTTTCCTAGCGAGTAACACAGTATTTTTTAGTCACAGAAGTTTTAAGAGCCAGAAGCTTGAACGTGTGGCGTCTGTTTGGTGAAAGAGTTAAAGTAGTCTTGAGGCATTAACTCCTTTGCTTCTCAAGGCCATTGGTCTCTTATGTCAGCCTAAACGTTACATGAAGAAACATCCAGGCTGCCAGCAATGTTTTCAGCCAACTGAGCAAATAGGTTTTTTCTGTTTTGCTAAAGGAAGAGGTTCTGGTAACTTCTGGTTTGTATGTTTAAAGACTGACTGCAAGACTTGGAATTGTTGCTGGGCTGGACGCGTCTTGGGTTTCCTAAGCAGTAAGTGTGCAGTGGGGACACCTTATAAAGGTGTTACTTCTAGCGTGGTGATGGGGGGTAACAACAACAAAACAATGTACAGCATATTCATCTCCAGCAAGGAAAAGAGGTCCTTACCTGGGAAAAGGTTGCATACAGCGACAGAACAACAGGAAGACAGCACTACAGGAAAACCATTAGTCGTAAGATTTTAACTATATTCACTTGCTTGACGAGTCCTCAAGCTTCGGCCATGCGTAGACTAGTCAGCTGCTGGTGTGTGACTAGAACAGGGCTTGTTGTCTCCTCAAGCTTCAGTCATGCATAGACTGGTCAGCCTCCAGAGTGACCACAGCGGGGCCGTCGTCCTCAGCAGCAGCTTGGTCTCGTCTCAGGATCAGCCGGGTTGGACAGTCTGTGTCCTGCTGGCTGGTCCACTTGTCCTGAGCTGCCAGTGTTAGCTGACTGTGGTGGATCCAAGACACAACACCTGCAACTTTAACCGCAGTGGAACTGGAAAAGGTTACAGTATAGGGCCCATCCTATATGGGTCCTAGAAAATTAGATTTTACTTTAAACAGAGTCACTAGATTTAAAGGGGTTGTCAGGCTTATAGGCATTTTCATTTATTTAATTATGAACACTTTGTATGGCTATTTTAAAGCCAGCATTTGCTTTCTTAAGGTTAATTTCTTTAGTTTCTGGAGGTCACCCTTAATTTGACCTATGATTTGGGGTGGCCGACCGAACACAATCTTATAGGGCCAATACCTAGTTTGTTTGGTGGGGTGCACCTGACTCGGAGGAGGACTGTAGGCAAAATCTGATTTTGTCTTAAATGAGCAAACAAGCACTAGCACGTACCAATAGTCTCCAGCACGGGATAGTTCTGTAAAGTCTATAAGCAAGTTTTCACAAGGTATGGCTCTTTTACTGTTTAAGTTTCTTAGAGGAGGGGTTCTTCTCCCCGTCCCCCCACCCTTTGTAACTCTATTTAGTGGCTTAGCCTTCAGTGAGAAATTGGAATCCAGATACGGCAGAATCTTGCTGCTTTTAACTTCTAATGTGACCATGGGCTCCTGGGAGCCTAATGAGAAGGTGCCGGGTCTGCCCTAGTCTTTACATTCTTCAGCTCCTGTTAGTCTACTCAGATCAGTATTTGGTTCCTCCAAGGTGCGGCAGCCCTTGGCCCATGGCCTCTTTGTCTTGCGACATTGGCCATTTCTTTTATTGCCTTTTGAACATTTACCTTTCTTTTGCGTCTTGCACGTTAATCTCACTCTAGCCTTCTCCGGCTCTTGAATCCTTGCCTAACTTGACTTCTTTCACATGTACATCCACGTCCACATCCTCTCACGTTGCTAATGTTTTTTTTTTTTTTTTTTTTTTTTTTTTTTACACTTAGTCTTTTTCTTTTGCTCTTTCCCAGTTTTGTTCCTTGGTCACAGTTAACATACACGTTGGTGGCCACTTTTCTAGACTAGGTGGTATTCATGCCTGCAGCCTCTGCTTGATGTCACCCTGGGCTTGCTTTACAAATGAAGTAATCACTATATACTGATTTTCAGCAGCCTCAGGGTTAAATGGGTGTAAAGCCAGAATGCTTTAAGAGTCTCTTATAAAACTGACTTAGGCTTTTGTCAGCTCCTTGAAGCATTCCTGAAATCTTTTTTAATATTACTTGCTTTTTTCTACCAACTCTTAGCCTCTGCAGAAGTGCTTCTCAGTACCTCTGCAAACGCTGAAGCTGAGTTGCGTTCTCTGGGTCTTTTTTTCCCCTTTTTCCTGGAGTTTAACAGGCTCTTTTCTTTATATAATGCTCCATGCACTTGGAGGGTTAAACAGGCATACTGAGAGTCAGTGTGAATGTTTTTTTTTTTTTTTT
>NW_016818573.1:1960658-1977442 GCF_001698545.2 Rhinopithecus bieti
TTTTTTTTGAGACGGAGTCTGGCTCTGTCGCCCAGGCTGGAGTGCAGTGGCCGGATCTCAGCTCACTGCAAGCTCCGCCTCCCGGGTTTACACCATTCTCCTGCCTCAGCCTCCGGAGTAGCTGGGACTACAGGCGCCCGCCACCTCGCCCGGCTAGTTTTTTGTATTTTTAGTAGAGACGGGATTTCACTGTGTTAGCCAGGATGGTCTTGATCTCCTGACCTCGTGATCCGCCCATCTCGGCCTCCCAAAGTGCTGGGATTACAGGCTTGAGCCACCGCGCCCGGCAGTGTGAATGTTTACAGTCTTACCTTCACTGAGTTCTAAGGCCCGAATTAAAGCAATGAGCTCAGCTTAAAGACAGTGTCCAGGGTTACCACTGCATATTCTGCACCTCTCTCTCCTTGTGGGTTGATGAAGCTGTTCCCGTCTATGTATAGCTCCTAGTATACTGATGCCCAAGGCTGGTCCCGGAGGTCAGGTCTGCTAGAGTAAAACTGGAGTCCAACACCTCTACACAGTCATGCTCGACAGGGCTCTAACTGCCGAGAGCAAGGTGGCGGGTTCACAGTGTTTCCAGTTTAGTAGATCAATGGTTGAAAAGGGCTGATAGATGAAAGTCTGTTGCCCCTCCGGATGTGGGCCTGGTCATTATAATAGACAGGTCCTCGCGTCTCCCTGGGAGGCATTTACATAGCTCGAGCAAGAACAGATCTGAGATGGCCCACTTGACTATCTTGACTTCCTTCCCTGGTCTCTTGAGACTCCGATCCTCCCCTTCGAGGTGAGACCTGGGGCGTGTTAGCTCCTGAATCTTGTTTCTGAGGGGGCTGTTGACCTCAATAAAGCGGGGTAGGCTGGGACATATGGAGAAAGAATTTCTATTATCTCTGGCGGCTCCTGCAAAACTGGCTTCTCTTGCTGTTTCTGGGACTCCCTTTTTTAACTCTGTGTCTGCTGCTGAAGCTGCTCTTACTTTTACTTTTGGGTTTTTTGCAATAAGCTGTTAAACAGGGCTACGTTTATGCTGGTTTTGTCTATATTATATTTAACCATGAGTCAATATAAAGGAACTTGATCTAGGTACACTGGCTGTCCTCCAACCCCTGTCACCACCTTAAATACATGGCCAATTGTTCCTTGTCTATAGTTCCTTCAGTGGGCCATCCAACACCAAAAGAAGGCAGTTCTAATTCACACAGAGATCTTAACCTCTAAGGGATTAACTCTATAATCTCCTGCAAAACCTTTCTTAAGGTTCTGTAACATGCATTTTAATAGAGTAAATTTTGATGATTTGATGACTTTCTTTTTTTCTTTTTGAAATTTTTCTTTTTGAAATGTTTTAACATAGCTCCTAGCGGAGTGGGTTTACTTTGTGTCCGACCTATTTTCTCTTGAGACAAAACAACATTCACGTTACAAGAAGGAAAGGGTAAAAGGTCACTCACTCATCTAATTCACACTAAATCAAAATCAAAGCTAAAACCAAAGTGTCGTTAAAGACACACGTGTTCATCAAGCAATTTAAGCCAAGTCAAAATCAGAACCAAAACCGAAGTGCCAATAAAGGCATGCCTGTTCATCAAGCCGTTCAAGTCAAGTCAAAATCAACACTAAAACCAAAGTATCAAGCAATTAATTCAAGTCAAGTCAAAACAAAACCAAAGTATCAAGCAATTAATTCAAGTCAAGTCAAAACAAAACCAAAGTGCCGGTACAGGCACACCATGGGTGATCAGGCCACGGTTCCACTCAGATGGAGGGAGCAAGTTCCAAAGACCAGTCTTAACAAGTTTCAAACATCCGGACTTAAAATGCCAGTTCCTTCCTGGTGTTCAGCAAGTGTGTTGATCCTCCACAGGGGCCTGCTGTGCACTGCTCTGACGAGGCATTCCACCAGGGCAATTGCCTTCCCGGGAGTGCTGTCAGGATCCGCATCGCTCAAGCTGGCCAGAGTTCCCCGCAGGGATGCTCTACAGGGCAGGCATAAGCTGCCTAAGGGGCTGCCTCGACCGTCTGTTAATTACCTCGCTTCCCGGTCAGGGAACCAAGAAATGTAGCAGGCCGAGCCGCAGACAAAACTCCTCAGACACCGGGTTAAAGAAGGAAGAGGTTTTTTATTCGGCCAGGAGCGTCAGCAGACTCGCGTCTTAAGAGCCGAGCTCCCCGAAAAAGAAATACTCGGCCTTTTTAAAGGCTTACAACTTTAAGGGGTCTACATGAAAGGGTCGTGATAAATCGAGCAAGCGTGGGAAACGTGACTGGGGCCTACATGCATCAGCTAACAGAACAAAAAGTTTTACAAGCTTTTTTCATACAGTGTCTGGAATTTACAGATAACACAAGTAGTTTAGGTCAGGGGTTGATGTTGTTATTATTACTTTTTTTTTTTTAACTCGTAGGGCCAGGTGGTGGTGCCAAGGTTGTCTGGCTATTTATCTTACTTTTTCTTTCTCCCTTTCCTCCTGTCTTGTGAACTAGGCAAGGTCGGGGGAGGAGGGCAGCAGGGGTAGTAGTGGTCTCTTTCCTTACCAGCCCTGAGATGGGCGTCCTCAACTCATTTCAGGGAAGCACGAGCCCATGCCTGCGGCCCATCCATCCCTGTGCCTGGGCTCAGTGAGGCCACTGGGGCACCTTCCCCTTGGATAAGAGTTCAGAACTATGAAGATTAAGCTGGACCAGATCTGCTCTTCCTCACAGTACATTTCAGGAGCATCTCAATGGCTCCCACCCTGGCCTGGAACCGTCCTGTGCTGCCAGGATATCAGGGAGGCGCTGGGCACTGCAAGGGGAAGATGGCATTGCTATGGAGCCACTCTTGGCGAAGGTCGAATGGGTGACATTGGAAGTCTAGCTTTTCCTGAGGCTAGGGTCTGGACCTTGGTCTAGATCAGGGGTCAGCAAATTTTTCTTAAAAATGCAGATAGAAAATATCTTAAGCTGGCCGGGCGCAGTGGCTCATGACTGTAATCCCAGCACTTTGGGAAGCCGAGGCAGGTGGATCAAGAGGTCAGGATATCAAGACCATCCTGGCTAACACGGTGAAATCCCCCCTCTACTAAATACAAAAAATTAGCTGGGCATGGTGGCGGGCGCCTATAGTCCCAGCTGCTGGGAAGGCTGAGGCAGGAGAATGGCGTGAACCCAGGAGACAGAGATTGCAGCGAGCCGAGACCACGCCACTGCACTCCAGCCTGGGCGACAGAGCAAGACACCATCTCAAAAAAAAAAAAAGAAAAGAAAAAAGAAAATCTCTTAGCTTTGAGGACCACATAGTCTCTGTTGCAATCGCTCATTTGGGCCATTGTAGCACAAAAACAAACACAGATTACACACACATGAGTGAGCATGGCTGGGGTCCAAGAAAACTTTATTTACAAAAGCAGGTGATGAACCAAGGCCTGTAGTGTCCCAACCCTTGATTTAGATGGTGAACCATCATGAGCTTTCAGTTCCCTCTCCGGTAGGAATACGGGAGAAACCACAGAGAGAAACAGAGATTTCAGGGAAACAGTAAAGTTAAACAAAGTGAGATGTAGCCCCTCCTGCAGGCTGCAGGCTGTTGTGAACCTGTGTGTGTCTGGGTGTACACGGATGTGAGTAGATGTGCGTGGAGATGTGTGTGTGGGTGGAGGCTAAGCGTGGCTGGAGGTGGCCATGGTAGGATGCCAGAAGGAAGGAGTTTGCATTCAGTTCCTTTCTTACTACTCTCTGAGGTTGTTGAGGGGATGTCACTGCTGAACACTGACCCTGGTGCAGGCTAAACTGAAGTTAGCCTCTGCCACCCTCTGCTGGGTGAAGCACTGGGGAGAACAGTGGAACTGACTGGGGTGGGCTTTCTCCCTCCCTCCCACACTTCCCCTGGAAACACCAAGCACCAGAACATTAGAATGTGGGGAGCCACCTGCCCCAGCGCTGCTTCCCAAGGTTGGGAAGGGGAAGGTCTGACCTCAAGCTCTGTTTGAAGAGTGATAGCAAAGGGAAGAGGTTGGCTGTGGTCTGGTGGCGCTTATCTCCTTCCTTAGCTTTGAAACCACAGGCTGGCATATTACCTGAGAGAATGACCAGTCCCACCAGGGGAAGGGCACAAGCTCACCGGTTCCAAGGGAGACATCTCAGGGGACAAGGACATCACTGCAGTGATGCTGAATGAGTGGAGCACACAGACGGAGAATACACACAAGAGAAATGCACGAGGACATGAGAAAAGGCACTGGCAATAGGAAGTTACAAAAAACAACAAAAAGAAAGAGTAGATATAAAAACAATAATCGAAGAAAGTCAATAACAGATGGGATGAATCATACGAGGTATGAGACTTAAGGATGAAGAGGTGAGTGACGAGATCAGCTGGGGAACTCTCCCAGGAAAGATAAGCCAGAAGAAACACAAATGACAGTGAAGTGGCCGGGCGCAGCGGCTCACGCCTGTAATCCCAGCACTTTGGGAGCCCGAGGCAGGCGGATCACTTGAGGTCAGGAGTTTGAGACCAGCCTGGCCAACATAGTGAAACCCTGTCTCTACTAAAAATATGAAAATTAGGTGGCCGTGGTGGCGGGAGCCTGTGATCCCAGCTACTCAGGAGGCTGAGGCAGGAGAATTGCTTGAACCTGGGAGGCAGAGATTGCAGTGAGCTGAGATGGTGCCACTGTACTCCAGCCTGGGCAGTAGAGCAACACCCTGTTTTTTTTTTTTTTTTTTTTTTAAAAAAAAGGCAGTAAAGTGATAGGAGATAGATTAGAAGGGCCATTATCTAGACAGTGCAAGTCGAAGAAGAAGAAGGAGGAGGAGGAGGAGGAGAAGGAGGAGAAGAAGAAGAGGCGGCGGTGGTGGCGGCAGCAGAGGCAGCAGCAGCGGAAGAGGAGGAGGAGGAAGAGGACGAGGAGGAGGAAGAAGATGGAGAAGAGGGAATCTCAGAAGAAACAATGGAGATACATTTCTCAAAACTGAACAAAGATGACCAACCTCAGACCGAAGGGCCAAGAGGCAAGCCAGGAAGAGCACCAAACCTAGACAATTAGAGTGAAATGAAAGAAAACCCAAGGTGGCCGGGCGCGGTGGCTCAAGCCTGTAATCCCAGCACTTTGGGAGGCCGAGACGGGTGGATCACGAGGTCAGGAGATCGAGACCATCCTGGCTAACACCGTGAAACCCCGTCTCTACTAAAAAATACAAAAAACTAGCCGGGCGAGGTGGTGGGCACCTGTAGTCCCAGCTACTCGGGAGGCTGAGGCAGGAGAATGGCATAAACCCAGGAGGCGGAGCTTGCAGTGAGCTGAGATCCGGCCACTGCACTCTAGCCTGGGCCATAGAGCAAGACTCCGTCTCAAAAAAAAAAAAAGAAAAGAAAACCCAAGGTGACAAAAATTATAAAATCTTCCTTGTGATCACAGTTCATTGGTGAAAATTAAATAATAATAATTAAAAAGGACAGCCTGGGCAACATGGTGAAACCCCGTCTCTATAAAAAATACAAAAATTAGCTGGGTGTAGTGGCACACGCCTGTAGTTCCAGCTACTTGGAAGGCTGAGACAGGAGGATCACCTGAGCCTGGAAAGTTGAAGCTGCAGTGAGCCATGATCCCACCACTGCACTCCACCCTGGGTGACACAGCAAGGTCCTGTCTCAAAAAATAAAAACAGGAAAAGAGAAAAGAAAAGAAAATAGGCTGGGCATGGTGACTCACACTTACAATCTCAGCACTTTGGGAGGGCCGAGACAGGAGAATTGCTTGAGCCCAAGAGTTCAAGATTAGCCTGGGTAACATAGTGAGACCCTGTCTCTCTTTTCTAAAAAAATTAAAAATGAAAAAACAAAAAAAGAGAAAATAATTTTTAAAAAGCTTCCGGAAAGAACAGATGACTCACAGAATAACAAGATTCCATGTGACATCAGACTTCTCAACAGACACAGTTGATGCAGGTAGATTAGAGACGATGTCTCGCTGTGTTGCCCGGGATGGTCTCAAACTTCGGGGCTCAAGCAGTCCTCCTGCCTCAGCCTCTTGAGTAGCTGGGATTACAGGCATGAGCCACCTTGTCTGGGTTTTAACAGCATTTTTTTAAATGTTGGACTTTCTCAAGAAATTTGATACATTTACTATCACATTTTTGTAGGTGAATAAAGATCCAAAAATAACTAAAAGAAAAGTCAAAAAAAGAAAACGAAAAGAAGCTGGAGGGTGTGCTTTTCCCGACCAGATTTATAACACCATAGTGATTTACAAAAAAAAAAAAAAAAAATGTGGTACAGACACCAGAGCAAATAGACCATGAATACAACGGCACAGAAAACCAACAGGCAGACCCAGTTACCTACGGCAACTCAACGCAGGAGGCCGGGCGCGGTGGCTCACACCTATAATCCCAGCACTTTGGGAGGCCGAGGCAGGTGGATCATTTGAATCCAGGAGTTTGAGACCATCCTGGGCAACATGACAAAACCGTCTCTACCAAAAAAAAAAAAAAAAAAAAAAAAAAAAAGGCTGGGTGCAGGGGCTCACGGGGGTAATCGCAGCACTTTGGGAGGCTGAGGTGGTTGGATCACCTGAGGTCAAGAGTTCAGGACCAACCTGACCAACACGCTGAAACCCTGTCTCTAATAAAAATACGAAAATTAGCTGGGTGTGCTGGCATATGCCTGTAGTCCCAGTTACTTGGGAGGCTGAGGCAGGAGAATTGGCGGAACCCAGGAGGTGGGGGTTGCAATGAGCTGAGGTCACACCATTGCACTCAAGCCTGGGTGACAGAGTGAGACTCCATCTCAAAACAAACAAACAACAGAAATTCAGCTGGGCGTGCTGGCATGCTGGGCCTGTAGTCTTGGCTACTCAGGGCGGGGCAGGGAGTGGTGAGGTGGGAGGATCGCTTGTACCCAGGAGGTTGAGGCTGCAGTGAGCTGTCCTTGTGCCACTGCACTCCAGCCTGGGTGACAGAGTGAGACCCTGTCTTAAAAGACACACAAACAAAACAAAAACACGTAAGTCAGATCAGATTGTTCTGTAGATGGTGCTGGAGAAAATGGCTCTTTACTTAGAGAAAAATAAAAGTGGTTTCCTAGCCAACAGCACATGCTAGAGTGGCCTCTAAATATGAAGAAAAAAATGTGAAGGTAAGAGACACAGTTACTAGAAGACAACACAGGAGAATACTGTTGTGACCCAGGGCAGTCAAAAAACACTTTGAAGGCCGGGGGCTGTGGCTCGCGCCTGTAGTGCCAACACTTTGGGACGCTGAGGCAGGAGGATCACTTGAGACCAAGAGTTTGAGAACAACCAGGGCAACATACAGCTCTTAAAAAAGAAAAACACTTTAAAGGAAATTTCTTTTTTTTCACTTTTATTTGAGTTTTGGGGGTACATGTGAAGGTTTGTTATGTAAGTAAACTCGTGTCTAAACTCGTGTCATGGGTGTTTGTTGTACAGAATATTTCATCACCCAGGTATTATGCTCAGTACCCAATAGTTCTCTTTTCTGCTCCTCTTCTTCTTCCCACCCTCCACCCTCGAGTAAACCACAGTGTCTGTTGTTTCCTTCTTTGTGACATAAGTTCTCTTCATTTAGCTCCCACTTACAAGTGAGAACATGCAGTATTTGGTTTTCTCTTCCTGCATTAGTTTGCTAAGGATAATAGCCTCTAGCTCCATCCATGTTCCCACAAAAGACATGATCTTGGTTCTTTTTTATGGCTGCATTAAATGAAGTTTTAAAGGCACAAAACGTAAACACCAACCCCTTCCCCACCACAAAAATCCCTTGATGAATTTGATTCCACTTAAATTTAGCAGTTTTGTTTAATGAAAGACTCCTTGGACAAACTTGACAGTTGATGGAGTAGGAGAAGCTGTCTGTCATATGGAAAGCCAACAAGAGATCAATATCTAGAATAAATGAGGATCTGCAAATCAACAGAAAGCAGGCATTAAAGCCAAAGAAAATAGCCTAAGGTGCAGCCACTAAAAGGAACGTGATCATGTCCTTTGCAGGGATATGGATGGAGCTGGAAGCCATTAGCCTCAGCAAGCTAACACAGGAACAGAAAACCAGTGAGACCACATGGTCTCACTTATAAATGGCAGCTGAACAATGAGAACATATGGTCACATGGAGGGGCATCAACACACACTGGTGCCTGTTGAGGGGGGTGCTGGGGAGGGAGAGTACCAGGAAGAATAGCTAAGGGATACTGGGTTTAATACCTGGGTGATGGGATGATATGTGTAGCAAACCATCATGGCACACACTTACCTATGTAACACACCTGCACGTCCTGCACATGTACCCCAGAACTTTAAATAAAAGTTGAAGGAGCGCCAGGCGCGTTGGCTCACACCTGTAACCCCAGCACTTTGGGAGGCTAAGGCGGGCGAATCACCTGAGGTCAGGAGCTTGAGACCAGCCCGGCCAAGATGGTGAAACCCCGTCTCTACTAAAAATACAAAATCAGTCAGATGTGGCATACACCAGCTACTCGGGAGGCTGAGGCAGGAGAACTGATTGAATCCGGGAGGCAGAGGTTGCAGTGAGCCGAGATCGCGCCACTGCACTCCAGCCTGGGCGACAGAGTGAGACTACGTCTCAAAATAAAATAAAATAAATAAATAAAATAAAATAAAAGCCATTTCCCCTCCCCTAAGTGACCTCCACCCCTCCCTCTCCCCTGCCCCGCGAATCGCGTGTGCAAGCTCCGGGATCGCAGAGTTCTCAGGGAATCTCCCCCCGCGATGCCCCGACGCGCCAGTAGCTGTGCGCACTTCATTGCGGTCCTCTTCCTGCTGTCCGTTTACTCCCTGGGCTCCGCTGGGGACCTGGGGAAGAGAGAAAGGCTTCCCAGGCCAGCTGCGCGGCGACTCCGGGGGCTCCGAGGCGCCCCTCTGCGGCCGACGCCCGGGGTGCAGCGGCCGCCGGGCCCTCCAGAGGCGCGGCCGGCGCCGTGACTCAGCACTGGGGCGGAGCTGGGCGGGACCACCTTTATAAGGCTCGGAGGCCGCAAGGCCTGCGCTGGAGTTTCGTCGTCCCCGCCGCCGCCGCCGCGTGTGCCATCAGTGAGTCCTCGCGGCCCGCGCCCCCGGGGGATGGGGCTCGGATCTCCCAGCATGGGGCCCAGGGCCAACCCACGGCATCAGGCTCGGGCTCCCGGCAGGGCCCCTCTCCCACCTCGAGACCCGGGACGGGGTCCCAGAGTACCCAGGAAGTCCCCAGTGCCGTTAGCGGCTCTCAGGGGTCCGCAGCGCCTCGGGCAGGGATGGGACCCGGGGACGGCAGGCTGCGCGCACCGCGCCTTGGCGTCCTCCCCCGGGCTCCAGCAAACCTTTCTTTGTCCGCTGCAGTGCCGCCCTACACCGTGGTCTACTTCCCAGTTCGAGGTAGGAGCCTCTGGCAGGGAGGGGAGGCAGAGGCTAGGGCTGCAGCCCACGGTCCCTCGCCCACGCGGAGAGAACCGAACCCCCCCTTATCCCTCCGTCGTGTGACTTTTACCCCAGGCCTCCTTCCCTGTGCCCCGCCTCTTCCGCCATGCCTGCTCCCCTCCCCAGTGTTGTGTGAAATCTTCGGAGGAATCTCTGTTCCCCTGTTCCCTCCCTGCACTCCTGACCCCTCCTCCGGGTTGCTGCGAGGCGGAGTCTGCCCGGTCCCCACATCTCGTGCTTCTCCCTCCCCGCAGGCCGCTGCGCGGCCCTGCGCATGCTGCTGGCAGACCAGGGCCAGAGCTGGAAGGAGGAGGTGGTAACAGTGGAGACCTGGCAAGAGGGCTCTCTCAAAGCCTCCTGCGTAAGTGACCATGCCCGGGCAAGGGAAGGGGGTGGCTGCGCCTTAGGGGGCTGTGACTAGGATCGGGGGACGGCCAAGCTCAGTGCCCCTCACTGAGCCATGCCTCCCCACACAGCTGTATGGGCAGCTCCCCAAGTTCCAGGACGGAGACCTCACCCTGTACCAGTCCAATACCTTCCTGCGTCACCTGGGCCGCACTCTTGGTGAGTCTTGAACCTCCAAGTCCAGGGCAGGAGTGGGCAAGCCTCTGCCCCCGGAGGCCTTTTATTTCAGTCAGCTGCCCGCAGCCCTCTGGAGTGGAGGAAACTGAGACCCACTGAGGTTACGTAGCTTGCCCAAGGTCAAGCCTGGGTGCCTGCAGTCCTTCCCCTGTGCCAGGCTGCCTCTTAGGTGCCAGTTGAGCTCTGAGCACCTCCTGTGTGGCAGTCTCCCGTCCTTCCACGCACTTCCTCTTCCCCTCCTCCCAGGCTGGGGCTCAGGACAGCCCCGTGGTTGGCCCATCCCCGGTGACTATGTGTTGATCAGGCGCCCAGTCACGCTGCCTGCTCCCCCTACCCAACCCCAGGGCTCTATGGGAAGGACCAGCGGGAGGCAGCCCTGGTGGACATGGTGAATGATGGCGTGGAGGACCTCCGCTGCAAATACCTCTCCCTCATCTACACCAACTACGTGAGCATCTGCACCAGGGCTGGGCACTGGGGGCTGAACAAAGAAAGGAGCTGCTTTTGCTCTCACCCCCCTACCCCTCATGTGGCTCGGGCTGACCCCTCCTTGGGTCAGGGTGCAGGGGCTGGGTCAGCTCTGGGCCAGGGGCAAGACACAACCTGCACCCTCATTGCCTGGGACATGAACCAGTCAGGTAACGGGTTGTGGGGGAGAGTGCAAGCACAGAGACCTTCAGCAACTGGTGGTTTCTGATCTCCTGGGGTGGCGAGGGCTTCCTGGAGTAGCCAGAGGCGGAGGAGGATCTGTCACCAGTTTCTGGATGGAGGTGCTGGCACTTTTAGCTAAGCAAAGTATGCAGACACAGAGCACATCTGGGGACCTGGGACCAGTTTAGCAGAGGCAGAGTGTGTATGTGTGTGCGTGCGTGTGTGTGTGTGTGTGTGTGTGTACACTTCCTTGTGTGTCGGGGGTGGGTAAAGAGACAGAGATGCGGGGAGCAGGCCCAGGTCCCGAAGGCCTTGAATCCACTGGTTTGGAGTCTCCTAAGGGCCATGGGGGCCATGGAGAAGTCTGAACAGGGCTGTGTCTGAATGTGAGGTCTGGAAGGATCCTCCAGAGAAGCCAGCTCTGAAGCTTTTGCAATCATCTGGTGAGAAATCCCAGCAAGGATGGACAGGCAGAATGGAATAGAGATGAACTGGCAGCTGAAATGGACAGGATTTGGTACTAGCCTGGTTGTGGGGAGCGAGCAGAGGAGAATCTGAGACTCTGGTCTCTGGCCTGGGGCAGACAGAAAGGGGGCGTCTCAGGGGCTGGGAGGGATGAGAGTAGGAGGATGATACATGGTGGTGTCTGGCAGGAGGCGGGCAAGGATGACTATGTGAAGGCATTGCCCGGGCAACTGAAGCCTTTTGAGACCCTGCTGTCCCAGAACCAGGGAGGCAAGACCTTCATTGTGGGAGACCAGGTGAGCATCTGGCCCCATCCTGTTTCTTCCTTGCCACCGTCTGCTTACAGATGGACACAGGTGTGAGCCATTTGTTCAAACAAAGTGGGGCAGACCTAGGGGATGGGATTAGGCCCTCTGCCCCCAGTTTCCCCAGCCTGCTCCCACTGGCTGAGTCCCCGGCCCCTCTGCCCTGCAGATCTCCTTCGCTGACTACAACCTGCTGGACTTGCTGCTGATCCATGAGGTCCTGGCCCCCGGCTGCCTGGATGCGTTCCCCTTGCTCTCGGCCTATGTGGCGCGCCTCAGTGCCCGGCCCAAGCTCAAGGCTTTCCTGGCCTCCCCTGAGCATGTGAACCTCCCCATCAATGGCAACGGGAAACAGTGAGGGCTGGGGGCACTCTGAGCGGGAGGCAGGGGCTGCTTGCCTCCCTTTCTCCAGGACCAATACAATTTCTAAGAAAGCTGCTGTGAGCACTGTCTTTCCTGGGAAGGGGTTCTCGGCTCTCAGCCTCGAGGTCAGGGGGAGGGCAGAGCAGAGGGCTAGAAAACGGCTGCTCTAGCATAGTCAGTGGCTTCCTGGAGCCCTCAGCCTGGCTGTGTTTACTGAACCTCACAAACCGGAATTGGAAAAAAAAAAAAAGAGAGAGAAACAAAGAGAAATAACCGTGGTCACCGTCCTGGAGCACCACACAGTGTAGAGAAGGCGAAACGTCGCATAGAAACATGCTTTCTAGGCCCAGCAGATGCCTGTCAGAGGAACAGACTCCAGGAAGGAGGGCAATGAGGGGTTCTAGGAAGGAGAGATGTGAGGAGTTCCCTGTCCTGGGACTTTGGAGGATTAGCTGAGTAGCTCCAAGCAGCCCAAGTTGATGGGAGGGTCATTCTGCTTGGATGGGGGCTCTCCTGGCTTCCTGCTGAATTGTGAGTTTTGATGTGTCCTAGGCAAGCAATGACATTAGGATTATTAGCATTCTCCAGAGGAACAAAGCCAGTAAGATACTGTAGGGCAGGCAAAATTTTATCTCTGTCCTTTTAGGGTTTTTTGGTTGGGCCTGAGAACTAAAGACTTGAGCAGGAGAAAAGCATTGAAATTTATCTAGGCCGGGCATGGTGGCTCACGCCTGTAATCCCAGCACTTTGGGAGGCTGAGGCAGGTGGATCACTTGAGGTCAGGAGTTGAAGACCAGCCTGACCAACATGGTGAAACCCCATCTCTACTAAAATACAAAATTAGCCAGGCCTGGTGGCGGGCACCTGTAGTCCCAGCTACTTGGGAGGCTGAGGCAGGAGAATTGCTCTCTCTCTCTCGCCACCTTGATAAAGATGTGCCTGCTTCCCCTTCACCTGATTGTAAGTTTCCTGAGGCTTCCCAGTCATGCTTCCTGTTAAGCCTGCAGAACTGTGAATTAAACCTCTTTTCTTCATAAATTACCCAGTCTCGGATAGTTCTTTATAGCAGTGTGAGAATAGACTAATACAGTTTTGTTTTGTTTTGTTTTGTTTGTTTTTGAGATGGAGTCTCACTCTGGTGCCTAGGCTGGAGTACAGTGGTGCAATCTCTGCTCACTGTAACCTCCGCCTCCCAGGCTCAAGCAATTCTCCTGCCTCAGCCTCCTGAGTAGCTGGGATTACAGGTGTCCACCACCATGCCCAACTAATTTTTGTATTTTTAGTAGAGGTGGGGTTTCATTATGTTGGCCAGGCTGGTTTCGAACTTTTAACCTCAGGTGATCCACCTGCCTTGGCCTCCCAAAGTGCTGCAATTACAGGCATGAGCCACCACACGCAGCCTAATACACTATATTAATCAGAAACTGCCAGCTAACCTCTAACTGGGGACGTTTCACTCTAACCAGTCAAAATTGTTTTCTTTGGTTTCTGCAAATCCATGATTAGGTTTCGCTTCCTGTCTAAGAGAGGCACTAGCTGCTTTGATCTGGTGCCATCTTAATCCATGTGTCACTGAATACTCAAACTCTTTAAAATGTAAATGGGCTTAAGTTTATATTTCAGTAGATCTGATGTCAGAAGTAGGATCCTTCAGAAGGACATCAGAAGAATCTGAAGGATTTCTCCCCATCCTGGGCCTAATGATGGCCTCCAGGAGCAATGAGCAAACAGGTGTAGGCATTTCACTGAGCCCCCTGCATGCTGCTTCCCGCAGCATATTTGAAGGTCATCACTGGTAATTCCCACTCAGATGTATTAGTCCCTTGTCACACTGCTGTAAAGAATACCTGAGACTGGGTGATTTATAAAGAAAAGAGGCTAAGCCGGGTGTGGTGGCTCATACCTGTAATCCCAGCACTTTGGTTTTGTTTTGTTGTTTTTTGAGTCAGAGTCTCACTCTGTCACCCAGGCTGGAGTGCAGTGGCACCATTCAGCTTACTGCAAGCTCCACCTCATGGGTTCAAGTGATTCTCCTGCCTCTGCCTCCCAAGTAGCTGGGATTACAGGCACATGCCACCACACCTGGCTAATTTTTCTATTTTTGGTAGAGACAGGGTTTCACCATGTTGGCCAGGCTGATCTCAAAACTCCTGATCTCAGGTGATCCACTCGCCTTGGCCTCTCAAAGTGCTGGGATTACAGGCGTAAGCCACTGCTCCCAGCCAATCCCAGCACTTCAAGAGGCCGAGGTGAGCAGATCACCTGGGGTCAGGAGTTGGAGACCAGCCTGGCCAACATGGTGAACCCCCATTTCTACTAAAAAGACAAAAAAATTAGCTGGGCATGGTGGCACATGCCTGTAATCACAGCTACTCAGGAGGCTGAGGTAGGAGAATCCCTTGAACCTGGGAGGCAGAGGCTGCAGTGAGACAAGATCATGCCTCTGCACTCCAGCCTGGGTAACAAGGCTTGATTGACTCACAGTTCTGCATGGCTGGGGAGGCCTCAGGAAACTTTCAATTGTGGTGGAAGGCGAATGGGAAGCAAGGCACGTCTTACGTGGTGGCAGGGGAGGTGAGGGGGAATGTTCCACGCGCTTTTAAACCAACAGAGCACATGAGAACTCACTGTCAGGAGAGCAGCAAGGGGGAAATTCGCCCCCATGATCCAATCACCCCCCATTAAGCCCCTCCCTCAACACGTGGAGATTACAATTCAAGATGAGATTTGGGTGGGGACAAAACCAAACCGTATCACATACAAACTCCAGAACTTTCGTTGAGTTCTCTGAGTTTTGCTGATCTGGACTGGGTTTGGAAGTTGTGATAGAAGCTTAACGAATCCTGTAGGGAGGCTTCAGGTATCTGACTGGGTCAGACAGAAACTGAAACGGTTTTAGTAAAAGACCTCTAATAGGTAAGGTTCCAGGACAACAAACAATTCTGGGTTCATTTAAGTCCAGGGGGTCTGGGACTCCATCGCAGGACTCGTGCCCTTCTAGAGACATGAGTGACTCTTACCAAAAATAATTTAGAATTTTGGGGCCACAGCGGGAAGTTTTAACCTGAACAAAACTGCTCATCTCCAGACTGCATTGGAAAAAAAAGGGGGATCCCAAATACCCCAGAAATAATGGGATGTATTTTTGGCTGGCAAGCAGAGGCTTCTAAGTTCTCCATCTTTCTCAGTAGCCTCCTCTGCCTCCTCTGAATCTGCTGACTTCTTTGCTTGGTTACTTTCCCACCTTGACGATGCAATGAAAAAAACCCAGCTAGATAAGTTACAAAAGTTGGGCTGTCAAATCAACCATGTCTGTTTCTTTAACTACCTTTATGCTGTGGTTAAAATCTTAAGCTCAGAGCAATAATGAAAGGTATTCCTGTCCGGCATAGATAATGCTTTGTCTGCCCTATTTGTGAATGGGCTCCACCCTGACCTCAGTAGTCTAGTTACACATATGTTGATAGGACCTGAGGAAGCTCAAAGTTGGATGCAAGAGCAAAATGGTATTGCTTTGAGGACAATAGCCAAAGTCCACAAGCCCCTATTTGGTCCATATATAGGCCAGAAAAAACACAAACTTTTGGCCAGGCACGGTGGCTCACGCCTGTAATCCCAGCACTTTAGGAGGCTGAGGCGGGCGGATCACGAGGTCAGGAGATCGAGACCATCCTGGCTAACTCGGTGAAACACTGTCTGTACTAAAAATACAAAAAAATTAGCCAAGTGTGGTGGCGGGCACCTGTAGTCCCAGCTACTTGGGAGGCTGAGGTAGGAGAATGGCGTGAACCCGGGAGGTGGAGCTTACAGTGAGCCGAAATCGTGCCACTGCACTGTTTTTTATTTGTTTTGTTTTGTTTTTTTGAGATTGAGTCTTGCTCTGTCGCCCAGGCTGGAGTGCAGTGGTGTGATCTCAGTTCACTGCAGCCTCGACCTTCTAAGCTCAAGCGATCCTCCCATCTTAGCCTCCTGAGTAGTTGGGACCATAAGCACACACCACCCTGCCAGGCTAGTTTTTTATTTTTTGTAGAGATAGGGATTCAAGCTGTCCTGAATATATGTTCTGATTATCAGCAGATACAAAGATTTTTTTGTTTTGTTTCGTTTTTTTGGTTGTTTATTTATTTATTTATTTTTGAGATGGAGTCTCGCTGTGTTGCCTGGGCGACAAGAGTGAAACTATCAAAAAAAAAAAAAGACAAAAAATATGATGCAAATAAAGACAATTATTAACAAAACAAGTTGAAATCCAGATCTGAAAAGTGTTCTTATTTGTGAAGGTAACAAATCAAATAGATCATGTAATGGGTTTGGCTTTTTGACAGCTTGCAGCCATTTATCCTCTTGAGTGATCCTTCCAAACTGAGTTTCCACTTCTCATCCAGGTTTGAAGAACAAGGTGGGCCGGGCGTGGTGACTTACGCCTGTAATCCCAGCACTTTGGGAGGCCGAGGCAGGTGGATCACGAGGTCAGGCGATCGAGACCATCCTGGCTAACACGGCGAAACCCCGTCTCTACTAAAAACACAAAAAATTAGCTGGGTGTGGTGGCGGGAGCCTGTCGTCCCAGCTACTCGGGAGGCTGAGGCAGGAGAATGGTGTGAACCCGGGAGGCGGAGCTTGCAGTGAGCCGAGATCGCGCCACTGTACTCCAGCCTGGATGACAGAGCGAGACTCCGTCTCAGAAAAGAAAAAAAAGAAAAAGATCAAGGTGACTGGTTGTGGTTAGCTTTGGCGCGAGATCTCTGGTGATGAAAGATGTCCACTCAGGTGGGGCTGCGTCTTTAAAGTGAAAAGGAAATGTGAATCCATGAGTCAATGCCTCTGATGTTAGCTGCACAAGGATTGGTTAACAATACATGACATGATCCCTTTCAACATGGTTGGGGAGTACTTTATTTGATGATGTTTCCAATAAACAAAATCTCCAGGTTGGAAGCTGTGATCTTTGATATCTGTCTCCAGGGAGATTGCTTTTTTTTTTTTTTTTTTTTTTTTTTTTTTTTTT
>NW_016818573.1:1979650-1981854 GCF_001698545.2 Rhinopithecus bieti
CTGGGATTACAGGCTTGAGCCACCGCGCCCGACCGGGAGATTGCTTTTTAAAAGAATTCTTCATTAATTTAAATTTTTATTTTTTATTTTTTTTTTAAGTGAGAAGCTTTATAAGGTCCTGGCAATCACGAAGTATAGCATTTTTAAGAAGAGCTGGCTCATAGACTCCTGCAGTCAGGAACATGGACCTTCCTGTTATTTCAAAAAAAGAAAGCTGATGTTGTTGAACTGGGGCACAATGTAAATTAAGCAATAACAATGAAAGAGTCTTAAGCCAGAGAAGGTTCAAGTTTCTATAAGCTTGGCCGGGCACGGTGGCTCATGCCTGTAATCCCAGCACTTTGGGATGCTGAGGCAGACGGATCACCTGAGGCCAGGAGTTCAAGATCAGCCTGGCCAACATGGCGAAACCCGTCTCTACTAAAAAGTACAAAAATTAGCCGGGCGTGGTGGCGGGCGCCTGTAATCCCAGCTACTCAGAAGGCTGAGGCAGGAGAATTGCTTGAACTTGGGATGTGGAGCTTGCAGTGAGCCGAGATTGTGCCACTGCACTCCAGCCTGGGCGACAGAGCAAGACTCCATCTCAAAATAATAATAATAATAATAATAGTAATAATTATGTATTATGCCTTAAAGGAAGTTTTAGAACATTCCAGGGATTAAGAGGGGGTGGGGAGAGGGAGAGAAATAGTACAGACAACAGTCTTTCATTATGAGGCAATAAAACGAAAAATAACAAAACCAGGAAACCAAATCTACCTAACACCTGAACATTTATAAATCTTTCTTAAAATGACTCCTGTCAAAGAAGAAATGAAAACCCAAAGTGCACAACATGTAGCGAGTGATGATAAAGATGCACTATATGTCAGAACCATTGGTCTACTTGATTGGATGGCTATGGCTTTAGAATCAGTCTTGCTATCTGCCAGGGCAAAACCCACCACCCACCCCATCTTCTTCTTCAAAACTGTCTTGGCTGTTCTTGGCCCTTTGTTGTTCCGTATACATTTTGGTGTCAGCTTTCCCACTTACGAGAAAAGCCCTGGTGGGATTTTGATGGGAGTTTGCATGAATTTGTAGATTAATTTGAAAAGATGTGACACCTTTATGATATTAAGTCATCTACCTGGTGAAAGCCCTGTGAACCAGCCTGGCTCCCCCATCCTCCCAGCAGCTGAGGGGCCGACTGGAGGGGACTGTGGGTGCACGATAAAGGAAGGAAGCCATAAATACTGGCCATGGCCTCATGACCTGCTGCAGCCACAGAGGTCCCCTTCAATGTCCTTTGTGGCTTTGAGTTTTGCATCGTGGGAGGAAATTGTCTTTGCAGGTGCAAAGTGGCCCCAGGAGGAAGAAAATGTAATGGAAGACAACTGCTCAACCTGTTTTGATCATAAAACTCAACAGTCTTTTCTTTTGCTGATTTATAAGATGAGGCCCGGCGTTTCTAAAACCTGAACCCTTGAGGAATGGGGAAGACGAGTTTCACATTTCTAACAGCTTAGAAGGGGCGTTGAAGGGGCGTGTAAGCTCTTCCTGGTGTCCGTCATCCCAAATAGCCATCAAGGACTATGAGGAGGGAAAAAGAAGAGACTAGAGCTTTTGTGTTAAGGGACAAAGAGGGTGTAGGCAAGACTTCAGGTGACAACAGGGGGATGGGCAAAAGACCAATGCAGAAACAATCGTTACCTAGACCTGATCTTCTGTGTTTCCGGATGTGAGTTTGCTGCAGGGAGGCGCCAGCAGGACTGGACCCAGGGGGACTGATACTAGTACCTGGGGTCTGTGCATGCCCAAGACCTCCCTGGTCCTCCCTGATGGAAACTGCAGACTATGCCCAATGTGTCAGGATGGTATATGCCTAAGAGGGACCCTGAGATCTTGGCTGAGTGATGGAGAGTGGCCACACCAGGACGGCAGTGCGGAGGGTATTCCACGGCCCCCGAGCTGGGCCAGCAGGGAGAGAGGCCTGGATCAGATACGTCATTCATTGTGCTGCTTGCCTTCAATACGTTCACCTCGTCCTTTGCATGCCCTGCTGGCCGTGATTGATTGACTTTACTCTTTCCAGTTTAAATTCATGGAAAAAAAGATTTCCAGATCAAGACAGGATGCAACCTGAAACCCACTATGTCTTTCTCAAACACATCAAGACCAGAGAAGAAAGACTGGAAAACCCTTTTTTTTTTTTTTTTTTTTTT
>NW_016818573.1:1982395-2033591 GCF_001698545.2 Rhinopithecus bieti
TTCCTATTTAGCATTCTTTCCCTGTATTTCTTCTTTACTCTGTTTTCCTGTCTTCAATTGAATTGAGTTTTTTTGTTCTAGTCTCTTCTCCCCATACTATTGGAAGTTACAAATTTTACTTTTATCTTTAGTGGTCACTCTTAAATTTTTAGATCATACCTAAATTTCATGTCCAAGCAAAAGCTAATTAATATCTCTATCCCCCTTCCTGAATATGAAGTGAAAACAAAAACATAGTATATGTCCAGGCGCAGTGGCTCATGCCTGTAATCCCAACACTTTGGGAGGCCAAGGTGAGCAGATCACCTGAGATCAGGAGTTCGAGACCAGCCTGGCCAACATGGAAAACCCCCGTGTCTACTAAAAAAAAAAAAAGAAAAAAAAAAAAATTAGCTGGGCGTGGTGGCACATGAGTGAGCTGAGAGGTCACGAGTTTGAGAAAAAGTAACAATTTGGCCAGGTTCGGTGGCTCACGCCTGTTATCCCAGCACTTTGGGAGGCCAAGGCGGGTGGATCACTTGAGGCCAAGAATTTGACACCAGCCTGGCTAACATGGTAAAACCCCATTTCTACTGAAAACACAAAAATTAGCCAGGTGTGGTGGTGCACACCTGTAATCCCAGCTACTAAGGAGGCTGAGGCACGAGAATCACTTGAACCCCAGTGGTGGAGGTTGCGATGAGCCAAGATCGCACCACTGCACTCCAGCCTGTGTGATAGAGCAAAACTCTGTCTCAAAAAACTAAAAACAAAATCAAATAAAATACAAAAATTAACAATTCATCAAGAAAACTTTCTTTATAAGTGATCAAAATTGGCTCAAGGAAATAGATAAATAACCATAAAAGAAATGGAGGCCAGGCATGGTGGCTCACGCCTGTAATCCCAACACTTTGGGAGGCTGAGGCGGGCGGATCATGAGGCAAGGAGATCGAGACCATTCTGGCTAACACGGTGAAACCCCATCTCTACCAAAAATACAAAATATTAGCCGGGTGTGGTGGCACCTGCCTGTAGTCCCAGCTACTCAGGAGGCTGAGGCAGGAGAATTGCTTGAACCTGGGAGGCGGAGGTTGCAGTGAGCCGAGACTGTGCCACTGCACTCAGTCTGGGCGACAGAGCGAGACTCCATCTCAAAAAAAAAAAAAAAAAAAAAGAAGAAGAAAAGAAAAGAAATGGAAATAGTGTTTCGATCACCCCAAGCAGAGGTCCCAGCTCCAGATAGCTTTACAATAAGTTATAGACATGCTTCAGGAAATAGATAATTTTTAACCTGAGCAAACTCTTCCAATATGTGGGAAAAGATGAGAAGTGGCCTACCTCATTTTAAGGGGCTAGCATAATCTTGAACAAAACTGAACAATATGCCCCAAAGAAAGTAAAACTAGAGGCTACTCTCTCTTGTGAGCACTGGTGTAAAAACTGAGTAAAATGTTAGCAAAACAAATGCAGCAGGACAGTGAAATCATATTACATCATGACCAATTGGTGTTTATACCCAGAATAAGAAAAAATAAGAATAGCAAGCACTTACATGGAGATGAAAACATGTAATCGTCACACCACCACCTTGAAACAGAGAGAGGTCAAGGAACTTGCTCCATGACACGCAGCTGATTCAGTGGAAGAATCCAAAATTAAGTCCAGAGAGGCCTCCTTCTGTGTTCTCGGCCACTGCACTCTGCCGCCCTGTTAGGTCAACAGATTAGAAAAATGATTGATGTGATTAACCACAGATTAAAGAAGAAAAGCAACATCATCTCAGATGCAGAAAAAGCCTTCCATGAAACTCAGCACACCTTCATGATAGAACTGTGTTCTCAAAGGGAGTTTTCTTTTTTTTTCTTTTGTTTTACTTTATTTTTATTTTTTTCAAAGGGAGTTTTCATAACATAATCATGGTCTCTGCCAAAAGCCTCAGCAAACCTCTTACTTACTGGTTCCTATGACGATTGTCACACACACTAATTGTTTAAAGATAAATAGGCCAGAGTTCTCAGCATGTTTTACCTTCATGCCCAATAGGAGGAGAGGCCCGTTTCCAAGATGCCTCTTAGCAACCAGGCAAGCCACACCCAGATCAGTTAGGGCAAATGGAATTTTATAGCCCTGAACTACAATTACCCACAACTCAGTTTTGTTTTTTAAGAGGAGTCTTGCTCTGTCACCAGCCTGGGGTGCAGTGGCTGCATCTCGGCTCACTGCAACCTCCAGCTCCCTGGTTCAAGTGATTCCTGCTTCAGTCTCCTGAGTAGCTGGGATTACAGGCGCACACCACCACACCCGGCTCATTTTTGTGTTTTTAGTAGAGATGGGGTTTCCCCATGTTGGCCAGGATGGTCTCAATCTCCTGACCTCGTGATCCACCCGCCTCGGCCTCCCAAAGTGCTGGGATTACAGGCATGAGCCACCGCGCCCAGCCTACAAACCCAGTTTTTAAGCAAGCCATTTGGAAGCTAAAGGTACTTTCTTAAGAATGCAGTGGGTGTCATGAAGGAAACCTCTGGGTGACTGGGGGAGAAGACGTATAGCAGAAGAGGACAATAAAAGATGTCAGAGGTCAGGTACGGTGGCTCACGCCTGTAATTCCAACACTTTGGGAGGCCAAGGCAGGTGGATCACCTGAGGTCAGGAATTCGAGACCAGCCTGACTAATATGGTGAAACCCTGTCTCTACTAAAAATACAAAATTAGCTGGAGGTGGTGGCATGCACCTGTAATCCCAGCTACTTGGGAGGGTGAAAAAAAAAAAGGATGTCAGAGAAGAGAATAAACCAGAGACTGGTGAATGTTTCCAGCTGCCAGCTTTATCTAATAAGGTTTAAAGTGTTATTGTTGAGAATTTCTTCTCCCTTTGCACCTGGATTGACAGTTCTTTTCTGCAGTCACTCTGTCTTTATTTTATTTTTCACAAGTAGCTACTACTAGTTAGCGGGAATATAATCAGAAACCCACTCACAGGAATTCTGTTTCTGAGCATCCAGTGAAAAACTTCTGGCCTAAGGCATTTGATATGAAAAGACATTAAAAAAATTTTTTTAAGTAGAACTGAGGACCTTAATATTGTCAACAAAAAGAGTCAAACTCTGTACAATATTTGAAGAGATGTATTTTTTTTTTTGGACAGAGTTTTGCTCTGTTGCCCAGGCTGGAGTGCAATGGCATGATCTCGGCTCACTGCAACCTCTGCCTCCAGGTTCAAACACTTCTCCTGCCTCAGCCTCCCCAGTAGCTGAGATTACAGGCATGCACCACCACGCCTGGCTAATTTTTTGTATTTTTAGTAGAGACGGGGTTTCACGATGTTGGCCAGGCTGGTCTTGAACTCCTGACCTCAGGAGATCTGCCTGCCTCAGCTTCCCAAAGTGCTGGGATTATAGGCATGAGCCGCTGTGCCCAGCCGATATTTATTCTAAGTTGAATGTGAGTGACTGGTGGTCTGTGACACAGCCCTCAGGAGATCCTGAGAACATGTGCCCAAGGTTGTTGGGCCACATCTTAATTTTATACATTTTAGGGAGACATAAGACATCAATCAATACATGTAAGATTCCAAACATAGGAAGCAGGTTGGGGGCTGCTTCCAGGTACTAGGTGGATTCAAAGATTTTTCTGACTGGCAATCAGTTGAAGGAGTGATCAAAAGAAAGGAATGTCTAGGTTACAAAGGGGTTGTGGAGACCAAAGTTTTATCATGTAGATAAAGCCTCTAGGTAGCAGGCTTCGGAGAGAATAGATCATCAATGTTCCTTGTCAGACGTAAGAGTCTGTTCTATCAGTAATTCCGAAAGAGAGGAGGGTGTAATGAGGCATGTCCAGCTCCCTTTTTCATTGTGGCCTGAACTAGCTTTTCAGGTTAACTTTGGAAAGCCCTTGCTGAGAGGAGGGGTCCACTCAGATGGGTGAGGGGCTTAGAATTTTCCTTTTGGTTTATAATATCAAACCTTTACACATTTGCATTAAAGTCACACCCCAGATAAGGAAGCTTGCTATCACCACTATTCAGCCTTATCCTGAAGTTTTTAGTTGGTGCAATAATGAAAGGAAACAAGACATCTGATATTAGAAAGGAAGAGACACTATCCTTACTGTTTCTCAACAGTGGCTTACGCCTGTAATTCCAGCACTTTGGGAGGCCAACGCAGGTGGATCACCTGAGGTCAGGAATTCGAGACCAGCCTGATGAGACTCTGATCACCAGCAGAGAAAACAGAAAAGCAGGCCAGGCGCAGTGACTCAGGTTTACAGTCTCAGCACTTTGGGAGGCTGAGGTGGGAGAATCACCTCAGCCTGGGAGGGCAAGGCTGTGGTGAGCTGTGATCATGCCACTGCACTCCAACCTATGTGATGGAGTGAGACCCTGTCTCAAAAAACAACAGCTACAACAAGAACAAAACAAGAAAAGCTTGACTGGGTACCATTTTATTTATTTTATTTTTTACTTCCCACACTACGCTGATGTAGCCTTTTAAAAATCATTTATTGGCCGGGCGCAGTGGCTCACGCCTGTAATCCCAGCACTTTGGGAGGCCGAGGCGGATGGATCATGAGGTCAGGAGATCGAGACTACCCTGGCTAACACGGTGAAACCCCGTCTCTACTAAAAATACAAAAAAAATTAGCCGGGTGTGGTGGCGGGCGCCTGTAGTCCCAGCTATTCGGGCAAGCCAAGATCGCGCTACTGTACTCCAGCCTGGGCGACAGAGCAAGACTCCATCTCCACTCCCCTCCCCGCCAAAATAAATAAATAATAAACAAATAAAATAAAATAAAAATCATTTATTTAGTTAGTTTTCTTTGTTTTGATTTTGAGACAGGGTCTCGCTGTCTCATCCAAGCTGGAGCGCAGTAGTGCTGTCATGGCTTACTGTAGTCTCACCTTCCCAGGCTCAAACCATCTTCCCGCCTTAGCATCCCAAGGAGCTGGGATTATAGGTGTGCACCACCACGGCTGGCTAAGTTTTCACTTTTTTTTTTTTTTTTTTTTTTTTTTTGTAGAGATGGGATCTCACTCTGTTGCCAGGGCTGGTCTTGTACTCCTGGGTTCAAGCAATCCTCCTGCCTCAGCCTCCCAAAGTGCTAGGGTTACAGGCGTGAGCTGCCACACCTGGCCTGGATAAACTTTTGTAAAAGCAGAGTCCATTAAGTGATCTCAATACAATATCAAAAAGGAAAATCGATAATATTCCATTCACAAGCAACAGCCAATTAGAAATGTAATCAGAAAAGGGATGACAAAAATATAAAACCACAAACATATCACAGAAAATTCCTGCACTAAAAAAGTACAGAATTAAAAACTAATTCTAAATCTTTAGGGAAGGAGCTAAAAGATCTGAAACAATGGGAGTGCTCATTCCCTGGATGGGAAGATGCATGATTGTAAAGACATGGTTCTTCTCTGAATTCATTTAGAATTCTGTGCACGGAGTTAAACACTCTTGGGACATTTGCTGTGTGTCAGGCATGGCTCTGAGCACTTTACAAGCACCTCATTCACTTTCTCAGTAACTCTAACAATCACTCCTTTAGGGTATATGTTATCCTCATTTTCCACTTGAGGAAACTGAAGCAGGGGTCATAAAATCTCACTGGTAGGAAGTGACAGAAGCAGGATTTTGAATCCAAGCCCTTAACCTTGAAGCTTTGATGTCACTTGAAGATAATCATGTTTCTAAATCTATTTGTGCCAGCGTGGACTAATCTCAAAAACATTGTGTTGAATGAAAAAAGCAAGGTGTAGACTCATTACGTCGAAATACTAGGCTGGGTGCAGCAGCTCATGCCTGTATTCCCAGTACTTTGGGAGGCAAAGACCAGAGGATCACTTAAGCCCAGGAGTTCGAGACCAGCCTGGGCAACATAGAGAGTCCTTGTATATACAAATTTTAAAAACCTAGCCCGGTATGGTGATGCACATCTTTGGCTCCAGCTACTCAGGAGGGTGAGGCGGGAGGATCACTTGAGGCTGGGGGGTCAAGGCTGCAGTGAGCCATGATCTTGCCACTGCACCCCAGCCTAGGTGACAGAGTGAGACCCGTCTTAAACCAAACGTACAAAATGCCATTACTGCAAATAAAAATCACCAAACACTCATATTTTCTGTGGGTAAATATATGCACAAGTAAAGTAATTTTTTAAAAGGATTGGAAGATTATATCAGATTCAACAGCATTTGGCTCCAAGATGGCAGGAGGGGACTTTATAGTTTTTTGGTAAAGGTCTAAACTTTTAAGAACCAGTGTATTAATATGCTACCGTGAAGTGTTTTAAACTCACCTAGAAAACCGGCCGGGCACAGTGGCTCATGCCTATAATCCTAGCACTTTGGGAGGCTGTGGTGGGTGGATCACCTGAGGTCAGGAGTTTGAGACCAGCCTGGTCAACATGGTGAAATCCTGTCTCTACTAAAAATACAAAAATTAGCCTGTGTGGTGGTGTGCACCTGTAATCCCAGCTACTTGGGAGGCTGAGGCAGGAGAATCGCTTGAACCCAGGAGGCGGAGTTTACAGCAAACGGATTGTACCACTGCACTCTGGCCTGGGTGACAAGAGCGAGACTCTATGTCAATAAATAAATATCTTTTTAAAAAATCACATAGAAACAGTAACAGGTATTGTCAGGACGGTCATAATATGTTATTACTTTCTTCTTGCTTTTTTGGTATTCAATTTCAAATGCAGGAAAAAATTGATGTTTTTCATTTTCCAAATATAATATTTGATTACAATATTGAGTAAGTCCTTCCCTTGAGAAGCTCTGTGCTGGGGGTTGGGGAAGATCTGATCATGCCTTTCTCACACTGGGCCTGACAATAGATGCTCAAAATAGTTGCATGGGGTTGTTGTAGAACTAGCAGGTTTGTATGCCCATATGTATGCAGTAACAGACCAATTACACTGAGATAGCAGGGTTTGCAGCAGAGAAAGAGTTTAATGATTGCAGGCACCAAGTCTGGAGATGGGAAGAGACCTTCAAATCCATCTCCCCAAGGAGTTTTGAGCTGGGTTTTTTAAGGAGATTGTGGAGGGTAAAGGGCTGGATATTTGGGATTGTTGATTATCCGAGCAAGGGGCATGAAATAGTTGGGAATGGAAACTGCATCCTTAGGTGAGCCAGCTCTTCATGGGGACCAGCTGAGTCAGTAGTTTTATCAGCATGCAGGACCTGGAGGAATATTTCAAAAGGAAAATTTAACATTTCATGTTCAAGTTGTTATTTATACAGCAGTTAAGGGCAGCTATAATCTAGGGTCTTTGTGACCCCGGGACAACAGGCACCAAACAGCCATGAGGAAGCAGGTTAGAGAGCAGCTGACCTCATGATGAATGCTGAGTGTGCTGAAGGCTTGGTTTATTTTCATCTTTCCCTCCTACTTCTTCCCTAATTGGTTTTATAAAGTTTATAGGGATGGTTGTAGGGTGGTTGCAGAAAGCTTCCTGGGGGAGGTGATGTCCAAAGGGCTCCTGGGAGGAGTAGGGCCAAGTAGGGAGGAAGACAGATCCTCTGGTGCAGATCCAGCTTGTATAGGCAAAACCAAAGGAGCTGGAACTGGGGAGGTCAACAGGTAGCAGCCACAAAGGACTCTGAATGCCAGGCCAAAGGGTCTTGAGCTTTGTTCTGAGGGCAGTGGGGAACCACAAAAACTCTCAGGCAGGAAAGGGGCAAAACGAGTCTGAGATTTATAATAATCCCAGTGTTCCATGTTTGCAGAGAAGGGGCTGGAGAAGCCAAAATGTGAGGGTGGGAGACCCCAAGGACATACTGTTAATTTCAGGTGAGAGATGACAGGGCCACAGCCATCTCTCACTGTGCTGGGAATGTTTGGAAGGTAAAGTTGACCAGATAGACACAGTGGATGTGGGATCAGTGGAACAGGAACAAGCCCTTGATACCCCGTGGCTTGTGGCTTGGAGGCTGGTGGGGGAGGCTGATACACAGAGTGACACAGGATGGGATGGGTGCTGAGGAGGTGAGAGCCAGGACCTGAGACGCTGCAGAGGAGGCTCCTGGAAGACGACATCGGAGTGGATCTCCTTCTTCACTTGAGGAGCCTGGCAAGCAGGTGCTCCAGTGGGTGGGGACCAGTGGGGGATTTGTCATTAGGAGACCTCAGGCCGAGTTCTGGCAGTTGTGTCATCCTAGGCGGGCTACTCAGCCATGCTGACACTCTGCTTCTGAAAACAGGGCTCATCATTCCTGAGGCTGGAGTTTTGGAGGATTAAGGAGGTAACATATGGCAAGTGCTTGGCACAGAGCCTGCCACTGAATGAACAGAGGATCCTGCCCCTCACTCTCCATTTCCCATCCCCCCATGCCCAGCATCTCCTGTCCCCAGCATCCCCAACCTGCCTCTCCCTCAGCCTGTATTCCTTTGACCCAGTTAGAGAGAGATGAGGAAGGAATCCACCCCCTGGCTCCAACCTGCCCCCCTTCTTCTGCCCCAAAGGGAGGGATCCGAGGACTCAGGTCTGAGCCCGGATTAGCTGTGTAATCCCCAGCTTTGCCCAGGCAACCTCTTTCCTTGCCCAAGAGAGGGGGCCTGGGGCTGGCAGCCAGGACTCCTGGGCTCTGGGCCTGATACTACCCTACCTGTCTGGGAAACCTCAGACAGGGGAGAGATGCTCTTGGTGCCTCTCTTGGGAATGTCACTGACGTCCACAGTGACTGTCACATGCACGTCAGTGGTTCTGTGGGTTTTTCTGTGCGGGGCACTGTGGGAGGGAAGAAAGGCCTAGATTCCAGTCCAGCTCCACCACTCAGCAGCTTCATGCCCACAGACAAAGGATAAAATCCCCCTGAGCCTCAGTTTTTTCATGGACAAAATGGAGTGAACACCTTGTTGGGCTGCTGTGGGGTATGTGAGAAAAATAGCTGCAAAGGAGTTTTGTGAATAGCACATTTTAGAGAGATCAGAAAGGATGATTACAGCACAAAAGAACAGAGATGGTTCCTCCCATGAGGACTGGAAAACAGCTGAGGAGAACAAGCCAGAAAGGTCACTCTCATCATGAGGACCAGAGCAGAGGGTTCCAGGAAACTGAAAAAGATGAGTTCATCAGGCTTCCAAGTCCTCCTGGGAAGGCAAAGGACAAAGGGACCTCCCCAGGTCAGGGAAAAACCGAGGGAGGGTGACAGCGACACAAACGCCCTAAAGTCTAATGATGGCAGGAAGGGGTCTCGGGGGACGGGGGTGGGGTTCACTGCAGTGGCCTGGGCGTGATGACCCTGGCGAAGGACGGGGTTGCAAACCCCTTAAATCCTGGACCAGTGGCTGATTCCAAAGGCAGCAGGGACCCATGCCAGGATTTTGGGCAGAAGCACAAAGTGCTGGACTCTCCTGAAAAGGGCTGAGAGAACTCAGCGGTGTAGGGACCAGCCCCACAGGGTCGGTGGGTTTTTCTCTCCGTGTGCGGAGACGAGATGTTGTAGAAATGAAGACACAAGGCAAAGAGATGAAAGAAAAGACAGCTGGGCCCAGGGGACCACTACCGCCAAGATGCGGAGACTGGTAGTGGCCCCGAATTCCAGGCTGCGCTGATATTTATTGGATACAAGACAAAGGGGCAGGGTAAGGAGTGTGAGCCATCTCAATGATAGGTAAGGTCATGTGGGTCACGTGTCCACTGGACAGGGGGCCCTTCCCTGCCTGGCAGCCAAGGCAGAGAGAGAGAGAGAGAGACAGCTTACATCATTATTTCTGCATATTAGAGACTTTTAGTACTTTCATTGATTTTGCTACTGCTATCTAAAAGGCAGAGCCAGGTGTACAGGATGGAACATGAAGGCGGACTAGGAGCGTGACCACTGAAGCACAGCATCACAGGGAGACGGTTAGGCCTCCGGATAACTGCGGGCGGGCCTGACTGATGTCAGGCCCTCCACAAGAGGTGGAGGAGTGTTCTCTAAACTCCCCCCGGGGAAAGGGAGACTCCCTTTCCTGGTCAGTCTTCCTTTCCCCTTCTGCTAACTAGCGGGTGTTTTTCCTTGGCACTGACACTACTTCTAGACCACGGTCCACTTGGCTACGGGCGTCTTCCCAGATGCTGGCATTACTGCTAGACCAAAGAGACCTCTAGTGGCCCTGTCTGGGCGTGACAGAGGGCTCACACTCTTGTCTCCTGGTCACTTCTATGTTCCTTCAGCTCCTATGTCTGTATGGCCTGGTTTTTTCTAGGTTATGATTGTAGAGCGAAGATTATTATAATATTGGAATAAAGAGTAATTACAACAAACTAATGATTAATGATATTCATACATAATCACATCTATAATCTATATCTAGTATAACGATTCTTATTTTATATATTTTATTATACTGGAACAGCTCGTGCCCTCGGTCTCTTACTTCGGCACCTGGGTGGCTTGCCGCCCACACAGCTGCGCCAGCAAGAGGATGTGCCATGCACTGACCATCTGCATCCTCTCTGCCTCACCCCAGCCTAGGACTCTGTGAGAGGCTCTCCTGGGAGACCTCTGCGAACAATCCCCTGACTTGGAGTCTTCAGTCCTTCCCCAAGCACAGGGACGCCCGGGGTGGAGAAGTCCACAGTCTGGCAGGGCTCAGACTGGGCAGAATAACTGCAACGTAGTCATGAGGATTGGGCTGTGGCCTGCCTGACTTTTCCTTCCTCCCATGATACACCGATGCATACAGCAGGCGCACACTAAACGTCAAATCTATAGAAAGTGGAACACACCAGGACCCAGCAGAAGGCGACATGCAAGTTTTGTTTACTCGTGGCATGAAAGGCTGGGAGCCAGCGGGCGTAGGCCACGAAGTGAAGCGGGCTAAGCAAGGAGCGAAAGAGCGGTGGGGACACCGCCAATAAATGCCAGCCCGGCGGAGAAAGGAAGGCGGGCCCTAGGCCGGCGGGACCACATCTCCCAGAAGCCCCGGCGCCAAGGCATTGGCCTCTCCGCTCTCCCCCGAGGAGGCGGGGCCGCGGGCGAAGCGGAAGGGGCGCAGCGATGCCAGTGCGCGGCGCCGGCGTCGGGAGCGTGACGTCTTTCCTGTGCGCCACCTAGCGTTTCTATCGCGCCAGTTCCTCAGCCTGAGTGCTGTGAAGGTGACAGCCTGAGGTGACCCAGCTGGCACCCCGCGATGCTGGTAGCACGGCGGCTGCTCGGCGGGTCGCTCCCCTCGCGGGTATCTGTGCGTTTCAGCGGCGACACGGTGAGGCCCGGCCTGGCTGGGGCCAGGGGTTTTCGGGGCCCGGTGTCGCGGCCGCGCCTGTGCACGAGCAGTCCCTGGGGTCTGTAGTGGCCGCTAGAGAGCCCTTCTCCCCAGACCAGGAGGGAAGACTCCCGCTCCGGCCTGGTTGAAGTGGGGGAACGGGTCCTATCGCGGGGCCGACTCCCTTGGCCCGCCGCCTTGCTGGCTTCCCTTGTTTCACAGTCCTCGGCCTGGCGGAAGTTTTGCAGGTTATGAAGCGCCCTTGTTTTCATTCCTGCCTTGTTACAGCCTTGTAGGGCGTGAAGGGGTCATTGCCCCATTTAGGGATGCGCACCTCCTGATTTCCTGTCCACTGCTCTGCACCCTGAAGTGGCTGAAAAGTGCTCTCACACGGATGGGAATCCCATCGCCCTTAGCTGGGGCGCTGTCCACTGGGTCGTGGGGCTCCTCATTTTCATCCTAAGTGAGCCGCTCCATCATGTGTGTGTTAGGGAGGCATTTCTTTTCCATCAGTAAACACATTTCGCCTCTTCGGCCGAGTTAGGAATATAAAAGGCCCCTGGCCTACCCAAAGCCAGGCCAGGAAAGGGCCATGCCACCACACTGGGCTTGTGGGGCGGTGCGGTGCCGTGATGCAGGTGTGGGCTTTGGCTACCGACAGACCTGGGCTAAATTCGACCTGCTGCTTTTGACTGTGAGACGTTCCATAAGTTCCTTTTGCTCCGAGCCTCAGTTTTCTCCTCTGTGAAATAGAGAAAATCGTTCCTATCAGAGTTATTATGAGGATTAAATGGGATTTTGAATGTAAAGTGCTTCCATCCAGTATCTGCTAAACAAAATGCTTACTAATGGCTGGGCGCGGTGGCTCACGCCTGTAATCCCAGTACTTTGGGAGGCTGAGGCGGGCGGATCGCTTGAGGTCAGGAGACCAGCCTGGCCAATATGGTGAGACCCCATCTCTACTAAAAGTGCAAAATTTACCCGGGCGTGGTGTTGAATGCCTGTGATCCCAGCTATCCGGAGGCTGAGGCACAAGAATCACTTGCACTTGGGAGGTGGAGGTTGCAGTGAGCTGAGATTATGCCACTGCACTCCAGCCTGGGCAACAGAGCAAGAGTCTGTCTCAAAAAAAAAAAAGGTTACTAAGTGGCAGTGGTAGCTGTGATGCTATGGATGCTCCCCTAGCCCTAGCCCAGCCCCTCCTAAATAGGGAGACCCAAGATTCTGTAGCTTCTGGCCCAATCCCTCATGGCCCCAGAGTGCTGCTGGGCCTCCTGACCCTCTGTCTCCCCAGACAGCACCCAAGAAAACCTCATTTGGCTCGCTGAAGGATGAAGACCGGATCTTCACCAACCTGTATGGCCGCCATGACTGGAGGTGAGACAGTGCCCTTCGTGTGTTGGGTCCCGGAGCAAGGTGTCCCCTTCACTGCCTTCCCTACTCTGTCCAGGCTGAAAGGTGCCCTGAGTCGAGGTGACTGGTACAAGACAAAGGAGATCCTGCTGAAGGGGCCCGATTGGATCCTGGGTGAGATCAAGACATCGGGTTTGCGGGGCCGCGGAGGCGCTGGCTTCCCCACTGGCCTCAAGTGGAGCTTCATGAATAAGCCCTCAGATGGCAGGTGTGTGTTGGGGAGTGGGGCAGATGTGGCTGTGGGAGAGACCTTAGGGGTGACTGGGGCTTCCCTGGGCCTTTGGGCTCTTTAGTTAGAAACTTAGCATGAACGAGGTGGGCACATGTTCCCGGGCCTTAAATGGATGGGACTTACTCTGTGGACTTCCACAGGGGAGACTTACGTAGCAGAATTAACACATGATTTTGACTCAGGCAGACTTTGTTCAAATTCTAGCTCTGCCTCCTAATCATAGAGCTGTGGGCAATTTCTCGGCCTTTGTGAACCTTAGCTGCTTTTTTGTAAATAGGTACAGTGATACCATGCAAGGATTAAAGAGATAATGTTCATACAGCTTTTGGCCTGTACGCTGGTTGGCACATAAAGCAAATGATAAATGTCACCTGCTTTACCTCCTTTTGGTGGTAGAGCTTGAGGAATGCTCTTTGTCACCAAGAGCAGAATCTGGCTGTCAGGGGCAGACACAAGGAGAGATGTTTGGATGAGCTGAATGAAGACCTTTCTTGTGGTTATAGCTGCCCAAAGATAGAATAGGCAGTGAGCTCCCTGTCATTTGGTGGTGAGCAAGCAGAGCCCCTGGGACGTTGGGAGGGCAGTGAAGGATTGGCTGTCTGAGGAGACATCTTTGAGGCCTCCCTGGGTGGAGTGGGGTGACATGGAGTTGAAGACCCAGTCCTGGTGGCCCTGTAGCCTGTCTGACCTGTGGGCCCCTGCAGGCCCAAGTATCTGGTGGTGAACGCAGACGAGGGGGAGCCAGGCACCTGCAAGGACCGGGAGATCATACGCCATGATCCTCACAAGCTGGTGGAAGGCTGCCTGGTGGGGGGCCGGGCCATGGGCGCCCGTGCCGCCTATATCTACATCCGAGGGGAATTCTACAATGAGGCCTCCAATCTGCAGGTGGGCAGGGAGAGACGTGGGCAGATGAGAAGGTGCTCAGTGTGCACTTATACACCCCTCACCCAGCACAGTTGTTCTGAGGTGTTAGCACCTGGTCTCGCAATGGTTGAACTGGGGGAGTGGTGGCCAGTCTTGCATGCATCCCTAATGGGACTTGGCTCCCAAAGCCACCTTCCAGGGCTCCTAATGCTGCTGGTATAATTTTTTTTTTTTTTTTTTTTTGCTTCAAAATAATAGTATTTATTATAACAACAAGTAGCAAGAAGAACCTAAGTGGAACTATGTGTTTAGCAAGAGAGCTGAATAATTATGAATATAAACAATTCCTATTTGGAGAAAATACATTATGTTCATTGCTTGGAACTATGAATAATACTTATATCTGTAGAAAATATAGAAAAATAAAATAGGTTAAGGCAATAAGGATATAGGCAATTACATTTTAATTTTAATTTTTTTTTTTTTTTGAGACGGAGTCTCGCTCTGTCGCCCGGGCTGGAGTGCAGTGGCCGGATCTCAGCTCACTGCAAGCTCCGCCTCCCGGGCTTACGCCATTCTCCTGCCTCAGCCTCCCGAGTAGCTGGGACTACAGGCGCCCGCCACCTCGCCCGGCTAGTTTTTTGTATTTTTTAGTAGAGATGGGGTTTCACCATGTTAGCCAGGATGGTCTCGATCTCCTGACCTCGTGATCCGCCCGTCTCGGCCTCCCAAAGTGCTGGGATTACAGGCTTGAGCCACCGCGTCCGGCCCATTTTTATTTTAATTTTATAAAGACTTTTATTTTTCCTTACAAACTGGGGTAGTTAGGAGACCTGATAATAGCTACTTCACTTTTATTTTCCTGGCAGCAAAGCAGCTTATGTGTTCCTTCTTGCATATCTGTTCCGGATTATAGTCAAGTTTTCCAATTCGTTTTACTAAGTTAGCAAAATTTTTTATACCAGGAGCATTAGGAGCCTCACCGTAGGAGGCCTTCAAGGGCTTCATGACTCCTGAAGTTATAGGCTGACTCCTGGGCTGGGGGTCGGCTGGGAAACTCACACCTTTGTCCTGCAGGTGGCCATCCGAGAGGCCTATGAGGCAGGTCTGATTGGCAAGAATGCCTGTGGCTCTGGCTATGATTTTGACGTGTTTGTGGTGCGTGGGGCTGGGGCCTACATCTGTGGAGAGGAGACAGCACTCATCGAATCCATCGAGGGCAAGCAGGGCAAGCCCCGCCTGAAGCCCCCCTTCCCTGCAGACGTGGGTAAGGCCTGGCATAACCCTGGGTCAGACTGTGTCCTGTGACACCCGAGATCTGGCTAGGTTCCCTTCGAATTGTTCTTATGGATTTCTGAGTGCCTTCCTGGCTGGGGCCAGATAAAGAGTAGGCTGGCAACAATACATAGGCTCCCCCAGGGCTGCCTGTAGCCCCTCCTCCTGCCTCGGTCCCCCCGCACCCGTGCTGCTCTGTGGCTCCACCTTCACAGTGCCTGTTCTCAGGCTAAGGGCATGGTGATGAACAAGGCAATGAGGCATCTCTGGAGTTTGGGGTCCAGCAGGGATAAGAATGATAAGGGGATATTAGAGCAGGGGTTCTGCCATGGGAGCAGGACCCTGGGACACACCTCCCTGCCAGGAAACTTGCCCCACCCCCTAGCAGCCACCAGTTGTCTTCCCATTTCCCTAAAGGAGTGTTTGGCTGCCCCACAACTGTGGCCAACGTGGAGACAGTGGCAGTGTCCCCCACCATCTGCCGCCGTGGGGGCACCTGGTTTGCTGGCTTTGGCAGAGAGCGCAACTCAGGCACCAAACTGTTCAACATCTCTGGCCATGTCAACCACCCTTGCACTGTGGAGGAGGAGATGTCTGTGCCCTTGAAAGAACTGATTGAGAAGCATGCTGGTAAGGCCTGGGGCCAGCCAGGATGTAGGTGGGCAGGTGTCCATGAAGAGAGCCTGGGCGGGAGGGCTCAGGAGACGGGGCTGGGTCTAGGGGCTGACTAAGGGCCTGGGGTCAGGACTAGGCAGGTGTGCCGGCCCCAGCCCTGACCATGCATCCCTTTGGGGACTGACTTGGGGCCCCAGGGGGTGTCACGGGCGGCTGGGACAACCTCCTTGCTGTGATTCCTGGCGGCTCGTCTACCCCACTGATCCCCAAGTCTGTGTGTGAGACGGTGCTGATGGACTTCGACGCGCTGGTGCAGGCACAGACAGGCTTGGGCACAGCTGCGGTGATCGTCATGGACCGCTCGGTAAGGGTTCACACACCAGCCCCGGTCCCTGCCCTCCTGGTTGCTGTCTTCCTCCCTGGGCCTCCCAGAAAACCCTCTTGCCAGCACTCAGGTCTCAGTTCCTGCAGCCTGAGATAAAGCAAGGTGGAAGAGGAGGGAGGAAGGCCGCTCTGAGGAGAATACCCCGGAGTCTGGGCAGCACAGGGGGCCCAGGGAGGCTGGAGGAGGCCAGAATGCTGGGTGGGCTGGGAAGAGCTTCTGGAACTGGGGGAGGGGCTGTCACTAGGGGGTTGAGGCCCAGGCTTCTGTCTGGCCGTGAGTGCCTGCTAATTGCCCCTTGTCACCCAGACGGACATCGTGAAAGCCATCGCCCGCCTCATTGAGTTCTATAAGCACGAGAGCTGTGGCCAGTGCACCCCATGCCGCGAGGGTGAGCAGCGGGCAGGGTGGGGGTTTGCTTGCCATAGCTTCACTTAACCTCCACCCCATCATGTGGCCTGCACCCCTCAAGCATCATCCCACATCCTGGCTGGGGAGATCATCAGGCCCTTTCTTGTGGCTGTGGCTGCAGGTGTGGACTGGATGAACAAGGTGATGGCTCGTTTTGTGAGGGGGGACGCCCGGCCGGCCGAGATTGACTCCCTGTGGGAGATCAGCAAGCAGATAGAAGGCCACACCATTTGTGCTCTGGGTGACGGGGCCGCCTGGCCTGTGCAGGTATTCACCGCCCTTCTGCGTAGCGCGGAGGGTGGGTGGCGTCAAGGGCCCAGGGTGTTGGGGGATTTTTGGACTCTGTTTCACACAGTCCCCCCACCAACCCCAGGGTCTGATCCGCCACTTTCGCCCGGAGCTTGAGGAACGGATGCAGCGGTTTGCCCAGCAGCATCAGGCCCGGCAGGCTGCCTCTTAGCCCACCACCCTGGCCTGCTGTCCTGTGTCTGTCCGTCTGGAATGCTGGACAATAAAGCGAGTGCTGCCCACCCTCCCGCTGCAGCTGCTGTGACTGTGCTCTTTACCCTTTACCCAGCACAGGATCCTCAAGGGTGGGAGGGGAGAACAGGGCCCAGTCTGGCCCATGGCCAGAGGCAGGACAGGGTCTCGTCTGACTTGAGAGAGATGTTTATTTTGGCTCTATGATTTGGGGTGGGGTGAATGTGAAAGTGGGGAGAGAGGAAACACCTGACTTGGCACTGGGGGGCATGATGGGTGAGGCAGCCCCAACCTCCATCATTTTTGTGGGGATGCTTCAAGCAGCTATAGTGGAGGGGCGGTAGACAGGGCCCATGGGCTAGTCGCTGAGCTGGACAGGCTTGCTGTCCAGCGGGTGCCATAGCTCCAGGCGGTGGTCACTGTGGCCCAGGCACTCAAGCCAGTGCCGCAGGCGCTCCCCACTGGCATGGCTGCCCAGCTGCACCCCGCCTGCCATGGGGGATGGGTCAGGAACCACCAGGAGCCTACTGGGCCCCCACCCCAGCTCCTCATGTTCCCACTCACCAATGAAGTCATCAGCTGTGCCCAGGTCGTAGTCCCACACGGACACTAGCAGCGTCTTCTGGGCCAGCTCCTCCCGTGGGCCTGAGTAGAATTCCTGCAGGGAGAAAGGCAGAGAGGCAGGAAGGAGGCAGCCTTGGCTCTCCCAAAGCTTAAGAAGCAGGCCTCAGCAGGGAAGTGGCTCAGCATGTCAAGGCCAGGGTTGGCTGGGACCTGCCTGGTCCTGGCTCACCTCATTGAACTCGGGGTTCAGGGTCTTCCTGCGAACACTGGTCTTGAATTTAGATTTCTTCCCTGCATTTGGATGCAGGAAACTGATCGGGGAGGATTGGCAGGTTAGGTGTGGCCCTGGAGAGGTGAGGAGCCACCGTCTTGTCCTCACCTCCCACCTGCCCACCCCATTCACTCACAGGCGCACAAAGGGGTCCGAGTAACCATTGGCATCCATGGGGGCCAGGTGGGCGCAGCGCAGCACACCCACCAGCAAGCCACCCCGCTGAGAGCTGTAGCACAGTGACAGCAGGACACGCCCACGTTCCTCCCAGGCCACCTCTGTCTCTACCTCCTCCTGCAGGTGTAGGCTGAGGTCAGCCCCCATCCAGCCCAAAGCCCACCCCCTTTAGCCTCCACGCTCTGGGCAGGGAAGCTCAACCTGGCCCCAAAGAAATCGGGGGCAATGACTTCATTTCCCAATACAGCCACTCGCACAGTGCCGTGGAAGCGGTCCTATGGGTCAGCTGTACCCTCCAGGGCCTGACCAAAGGCGAGGCTTGCTGACCACATGACCAGATACGTCTGTCACGGAGCGGAAGGGAACTGGCTGACATGCCAGTAGCTCCCTAGGTGGTCTCCCATCCGGTGCCCGTAGCCATCCCTGTAGGCAAGTGGCTCTGAGAGGATGTGCACTTCCCAAGGAGAAGCAGATCTCTTCAAAACCCTACCCTCTTCACCCCTTACTTCCCTGGGGACCAGATTCTGAGTGTCCTTTGCCACGCTCTGGGCCCTGGTGCTTCTGAACAGGCTCAGGGAGGAAGCCCCAGGAGGATGCGCTGCTCTCACCCGCAGGGTGGGTTTCCATTTGCAGAAAGCCCCGCCACCTTGTTCACAGGCGGCTCTCAGGAATGCGGGAGTGCTCTGTGAGCACCCACCATGCTCTGGGCGCTGTTGTGCTTGGGATCTGGGGCAGAGGGTACACAGGGCTGGCGCTGGGAGAAGTGGCCTGTCCGTGCCACCTTGGTAGGCCTCAGCCACTTGGGCTTAGCTAATCAACAGCTGCAGCAACTTGTGGTTCAACCAGAGGGCAGGGCACCCGGCACTTTGGGGAGGAGCTGGTAGGGGGCCCTGTTGTCAGCATACCAGCTGCCTCCCCCACTGACCACAGGGGTTCTAGCTAGGTCTTTGGTCTCCAGTGGCATCAAAGAAACCCCTGCAGTCACCCTCACTGCCTCCGGACAAGGGCCTGTCTAGAACAGCCTGCCCCAGGAGTGGTCCCCACACTCCCCTCAGGGCCAGACCCCAGCCAGGGAGCCCTGCCCGTCTGTCTGCTCTTCCACCTTGCCCAGCCTCCCATCTCAGGCCATGGATAAATGCCGCCAGTTGCAGCCTCTGCCTCAAGGCAGGTGTCTGCCTGTCCCAGTGCCCCACAGCTCCTCTGGGCTGCCCTGGCGAGGGAGTCACCCTCACTTTGCCACTGGGGACCTGGCTGTCCCCTGGGACAATGAGGGCTCATAGGGCCTGTGAGAGCTGGCCTCAGGTTCCTCCAAGCCTCCTACGCCCCTGCCATCAGGCTTGCCCCCTCATCCCTGCTCAGCCCAGCTGTCCTACCCACCTCATAGAGGGACATGCCGCGGGCTGTGTCCAGGTTCTTGGGCCTCTTGGCCTGAAAGGGAAGAGAGCCCGGTCATCCTGGCCAGATGCTGCCCAGGTCCCCCTCCCTAGTTCTCCCCTCTAGCTCCCATCACAAGGTTCCTGGCCCCTGCAGCCCCACCCTGTGCTCCAGCCCCACTCACCAGCCTCCGCTTCTCCAGATAGATGTCAAAGCTCCTGGCTCAGTTTGGCACCAGCTTCCTCAGGGGCACCTGCAGCTCCCCTAGGGGAGGCGCCCGCCGCCGTCGCCACAGCCATGGGTCCTCACACACACACAGCCTGGTGGCTGCCCAGGTCAGACCTGGCCAGACCAGCCCCATCCCTCTGCTCCACCCCCAGGTGGCCCAGGCCAGATCCTCACCTAAGGGTCTTGCGCGCAGCATCCTGGCGGGTGAAGCTGTGATAGGTGAGTGTCTCCTCCCAGACAGGTACCCTCGTGCCCCGAACGGTGCGTGTCCGAAGCTGGCTGGCCTAGGGCCCAAGCAGGGTGGGTCAGGGCCTCCTAGGGTTAAGACCATCCTCCAACCCCCCACCCTGCCTCCCTGGTATTTGCACATCCCAGCAACTGGGACCCAGGCCTTGGGGGGTGGGGAGGAGCCAAGCAGAGCCAGGCTGGATGTTCCACCAGAGGGCAGCAGTGGGGGCCTGGGGCTTGCCCTCACCTTGCTGGTCCCTGGCAGTAGATTGGCTTTGACATAGGTGTCCACGGAGCCTGAGGCCAACAGCTTGAGGCCCTGGGAACAGACAGTGGGTATGAGACAGGCCTGTGGCCCAACCCTCTGTCCCAGGGACGCCCACCCCCATCCTCACCTTGGCACGATGAGCCGTGCAGTGCAGGGCACTGTTGTCCGCATCAAAAAGAAGTGTGAACTCCAGGGTGCCCAGGGCAGCTAAAGGCAGGTGGCAGGCAGGGTCACCTCCTACCTCAGCTCAATCTGCCCCCACCCATGGCACATGCCTCCTGCCTTGCCCCTCCACAGCCAGATGGCAGGGACACCCCAATGCCCCTCCTGGCTGGACTGAGCTCAGGGTGTCCCCTCCTCCTGCCCCTACTCACTGCTGTCGTCTGAGTCTCTCTCTGGCTCTGGGTCGGGCTGTGGCTGGGGTGCAGAGTGGATGGTGGACGCCGCTGTGGGGTGCAGGTCCGGAGGGTGCAAGGCAGGCTCCGTGAAAGGGTAAAAGTGGGGGAAGTAGTGGGAGATGAGGCGGACGGGCCGGATGGGGCCTGGGCTCACATCGATGGTCACGTGCTCCTGCATGCTCACCCGGGGAGGCCGCCCACCTGCTGCCGCTGTGCCCGCCATGGGGACCCCGACGGGAGTGGGGGACTCAGAGAAATGCCTGAGGACTGGGGCTGGAACACACCCGGCCTCGGAGATGGGGTGAAGAAGCATCGCTGATACCATCCAGGGGAACTGAGGACAGAGCGCAGGGTTGGGGGAGGGGCCAGGGGCGTCCCCAGCCTGGAGGGTCGTGGCAGGCTTTGGAGGGGACTGGGTGTGTCGGGAGTCAGTCCAGCTCCCAGTCCTTACCGCTTTGGGAGCTACTTCACCCAGTGTGAGTCACTGCTGCTAGCAATGGGTGTGCACTCTTGGGGGTAGAGCCCGTGACTGCTGTGTCCCCAGTAAGCGAGGGTGACCCAGAGCTCAGAACCCTCCCAGAGCTCCTTCCTAGCGCTGGGGCTCAGCTTCCCTCCTTCCTCTGCCCCCTTCACACTGTCAAAGGGAGTTATTTTTACCACCATCATGTGGCCCTGCTCCCAGGTGAGGAGGCTGGAGGCCCGGAGGTGAGAGGGCTGTGGAGGTGATAAGTGGTTAGTGGGAAGGAGGGAGCGCATAGGAGGAGGGGAGAGGGTGCATGGGAAAGTGGGAGGCGAGAGAGGTCTGGGGAGGAGAGGAGGGGAGCCACAGGAAGGGGCCTCTGTGATTGAGCCCTGCGGGGATGGCCAGTTTACACTCTGAAACATGAACCAGATCATCCCGCCTCCACCCCTGCTTGGAATAAAATCCGAACCCTTTGAAGAGGCACGACCCCTTTTCACCTCACCAAGGAGTGTCCCCTTGGCATCTCACAGTGAGGGCCCACTCCCCTCCCAAACTGGGCCACTCCTACTCACCTTTGGTTTCTGGGTCACCCCCTGCAGGGGATCTTGGCTGGTTTTAACCATCCGGCATTCCCTCTCCTCTCTTCTCCCCAGTTATTCTTTTAATTTTTAATCAACATAACCGTAGATATTTATGGGGTACAATATGATGTTCTGATGTGATATGTGTAGAAATGTGATTTCTACAATATGCATTGTAGAAAGATTCAGTCAAGCTAATGAAAAAAGAACACTTAAAATGTACTCTTTAAGCAATTGTGAAATAGACAAGGTGCTATTGTTAGGGACGTTTGCCATGCTGTGCAATAGGGCCTTCAGCTTACTCTTCCTGACTGGAACTTTGTACCCTAAGAGCAATGTCTCCCCTCTCCCCATCCCTAGTCCCCCACTCTCCAGCTCCTGGTGACCACCATTCTCTCTGCTTCTAGGAGTTCAACTTTTTCAGATTCCACATAAAAATCAGACCATATAGTATTCGTCTTTCTGTGCCTAGCTTATTTCACTTAGCATATTGTCCTCTGGGTTCATCCATGTTGTCACAAATGACAGAATGTCCATCTTTGTTAAGGCTGAACAGTGTAGACACGCCATCCTATCCATCCATCTGATGCTGGGCAGTCGGGTTGCTGCCGTGTCTTAGCTGTTGTGAATGGCACTGCACTGAACATGGAGGCAGACACCACTTCAGCATGCTGACTTCAATTCCCGTGGATACCATCCACAAGTGGGGTTGCTGGATCACATGGTACCTCTATTTTTGGTGTTCTAAGGGACTGCCATATGATTTTCCAAAATGGTTGCGCTCATTTCCCTTCCCACCGACAGCACGTAAGGCTTCCCTTTCCTCCACATCCTCACGAGCATCTGTTATCTCCTATGGTTTGGTAGTAGCCTTTCTAACAGGTGTGAGGTGGTATCTCATTGAGATTCTAACTTGTATTTCCTGCACGATTAGCGATGTTGAACATTTTTTCATGTGTCTTTTGAGAAATGTATGTTCAGGTCCTTTGCCCATGTTTAAATTGGGATATTCGTTTCTTGTTCTCGAGTTCCTTGTTTCTTTTGGATATGAGCCCCCTTATCAGGTGTTTGGTTTACAGAGATTTTCTCCCATCCTGTAGCCTCTCTTCACTTTGTTTCTTTTGCTGTGCAGAAGCTGTTTAGTTGGGTGCCATCCCATTTGTCTATTTTTGCTTTTGATGCCTTTGCTTTTGGGGTCCTAGCCAAGAAATCATTGCCCAGACCAATGTCTAGAACTTTCCCCATATGTTTCCTTCAAGTAGTGTTACCATTGCAGGTTTAGTTTTTTTTTTTTTCCCCTTTAAGATAGGATCTCACTCTGTTGCCCAGGCTGGAGTGCAGTGGCACAATCTCAGTTCACTGCAGCCTCTGCCTCCTGGGCTCAAGCGATCCTCCCATCTCAGCTTCTTGAGTAGCTGGGACTACAGGCGTGCACCACCATGCCTGGCTAATTTTTTTGTATTTCTGTACAGACAGGGTTTCACTACATATGGCCAGGCCAGTCTTGAACCCCTGAAGTCACGGTGGCCCGCCTTGGCCAACCAAAGTGCTGGGATTACAGGCATGAGCCACGGAGTACAGTTCGCTTCAGGTTTTATAGCCCATTTTGAGTTGATTTTTGTATAAGGTGTGAACCTCAGTTGTTCTTTGGGAACCACTGCTTCTCCGTCCAGAGAGTTCACCCTCCTACCCAGGCAAGCATCCCAGACTCTATCTATCAATGTATTGTAAATCCAACTGGCCATGTGACAGGCTTAGGGAAGGACATGTGACTCAAGACAGGCCAGTGAGGTGCACTTCTGGGTTAGACTGGCCGGGCGGAGTGGCCATGTTTTCTGTTGATGGATGCTGCTGCCCTCTCCTCAACCTCTCACACTCTGCACTAGAGACAACCTCCCCAGGGCTGAGGCCAGCACAGTGCAAAGCACAGCAAGAAGAGAGCCCCTGAGCCCCTGGATCCAGCCATCCTGCCATGGCAAGTTCAGACCACCCACTCCCTCAACTCTTTCACAGAACCCTGGTCTACTTAGTTGACATCCTATGTAATTCCACTATTATCTGTGATTAATGTGGAACCACATGATTATCTGTGTGACCTGGTCTGAGGTCTCCCATAGACTGAGCACCCCCTCTGGAGGGCAGGCCAGCATCTGACTGGTCCACAGCTGTGGCCCCCACACAGCAGCTGGCACACACAGGGGCTCTGTTAGACCCCTACAGTAACACCCAGGGACATGCGTGCACCTTACTCCTCTCCTGGGATCCCGCAGAGCCCAGCACAGGGTCAGCCAGGCACAGCAGAGAACAGGAGGTGCGGGCTGAGACACGGGTAGTGCAGTGCCTAAGAGTCTGGGCTGGGGAGTCTGACAGCCCTAGTTCCAATCCCAGCCTGGGGCCCTTAGGCAAGGTGTCTATCCCCCCTGAAAGCAGTCTCACCAGCCAGAGACAGTGTTGGCCCCGCCTTATGGGCTGTTGTGAGGGTGAGATGAATTGACTTCGAGTACTTGGCACCCAGGAAGTGTCCACTGCTGTGGGGAACGGCGTGACTGGAAGGAGGAGCCCCAACCAGCAGCCTGGAGTGGTCTGCCCAATGTCAAGGCCCCAGTACAGGAGAAGCAGGAGCTCTAGAGCTGTCAAAGGCCTTTATTCAGTCCTGAAGTGGAGCTGGCCTGGCAGGGTGAAACCAGGGGCTGCTGAGGGTGGGCCAGGCCCTCAGTCCCTGGGTAGCTCAGGCCGGCCAGGCGGGGCTGGTAGGTACCAGGTGCCAGCAGCTGCAGGGCAAACTCGGTGATGACAGCTGTGAGGCCCCAGACCCGGTGTGGTCCATGCAGGAAGACAGGTAGTGTGTAGCGGAAGTGGCCACGCTGGCAGAAGTGGGTATAGCCCTGATTCTGCGTCTGCAGCAGGTGGGCTAGGGGCAGTGCAAACACCTCATCCACCTGCAGGCAGGAGGCACAGAGGGTAGACAGAGAACTGGAATAGTCCAACCCCCTCACATCCCCCAGCTCACCTCCTCCGAGTTGGGCCTGAGGCTCTGGGGATCCAGTGGGCCCACACCAGCAAGCACTGGCACCACGGTGGCCTTTTGCTGGGGAAGAGGGCAGGTGGTCAGGGAAGCATGGCTTCAGTTGGGTTTGAAGGCTGGGGAGGGGAGTGTGAGAGGAAGACCCCCTTTGCCATGCACAGGCCTTAGGTAGTCATGTTCAGGTCCACCTGCCTGTGTCCTCCAGCCGTGCCGACTGACTCAGGTCTCCTCAAATGCACTAGACCTGTTCCCTCTGCCTAGGACAATCTCCCACTTGGCATTCAAGCCCAGGTTCAATCCCTGCCTACCCCATGAAGCTTCCCTGGCCCTAATCCACCAAGCTGAGCAGAGCTGGCCCACCCCATCGCCTTGGGCCACCTCTACTCAGGACACCAGAGCCTCCCCAATCTCTTCCCAAGGGGTTGTGTGGGGTGGCGCATGTGACCAGGCAGGTGAGGGGCACCCCTCCACACTTTGTGCCTGTGGGTGTCCATGACCACTCTCCTGGTCCATGGGGGTCTAGCTCCAGGGCAGGCACAGAGTGAGTGAATGAGGGGGCGGTGGCCTCAGCCAACTGGCTTACCGGATCATACACAGGCCGCAGCAGGCCCCACACGTGCTCCTCCGGCACTGCCAGGCCCAGTTCCTCCTGGGTTTCCCGCAGGGCCGTGTGTACCACGTCTTGGTCAGCTGGGTCGCACTTGCCGCCTGGGAAACTAAACAGACACAGGGAGTCTGGTCCTTGGACTCTTAGGGCCATGGAGAGGTCGGGGTGTCGGTAGTGCGGGGGGCCAGTGGCCCACCAAAGCATCGCCTGCCTCTGCCCCTAGTTTGCTGGGAGGCCCCAGGCAAGCCACACGACCTCTGGAGGCCAGTTTATCTCCCTGAGCAATGGGGATAAGGAAGAGAAGCCCGGGGCAGTGCAGGATAAGAGGGTCTGCAGCAGGAGCAAGAAGATCCTGGGGCTCAGATACCCAAATTCGGCCTGTGGTGGCCCCAGTAGCACTGACACTGTCCTCGGGGACTATGTCCTCAAATCCCGCCGGGAGAGGCCCGAACCTCTCCGTAGTCGCCGGCAGGGGGCGGCGTCCGCCTTCTTAGCGGGAAACAGCTCAGAGGGGTGTCCCTGGCTGAGGCGGGCGCGCAGGGACGAGCACGAGGGGTCTACGCGGTGAGGGCGTGGCGCCCGGGCAGGTGCACTGGAGCCAAGGCACACGGATCGTTGATCCCTCGCCGCAGCCCGTGGGCGTAGGGGATCTCCCCAGACCCATTTTACGGAGGCGGAAACCGAGGCTCGAAGGGGCTAAGTGCCCTGCCCGAGGTGCCTGCCAGCAGCGGCCTCCGGCAAAGGGCAAGGAGTTCCTGGCCGCTGTACCTGACGTCGCCCTTGTGCCTCCCGGTCAGGCGGCTGGACCGCAGCGTATACAGCAGAGCCGGGACCCCGCGCACTGAGCAGAGCGGCACGAGCACCGCGGCAGACGCGGGCCGTGCGCGGAGTCGGGCCGGGCCCCCGCCAGCAGCCGGCGGCAGCGCAGTTCGCCCTCGGCCGACAGGCAGTCGGGCAGCATGCCGAGTCCTGCGCGGCCGTGACGCGGCGGGCGCGGGGTCGAGCGAGGGAAGAGGCGGGGCTGGGGGGGGTCAGGATGGGGCGGGGCGATCAGCCCGGGTCCCTCCGGAAGCTGAGAGGGAGAAGGGGCCACCCGCCCGACGCGTCCAGCCCAGGGGGCTGCGGAGCGGCGGCAGTCGGGGGGGGCCTCGGTGGGACTGGGTCTGTTCGGGGGCGGGGCCTGTCCGGAGATATGGTCTCGGTGGGACTGGGTCTGTTCGAGGGCAGGGCCTGTTTGAAGGCGGGGCCTCGGTGGGACGGGGTCTGTTAAGGGGCGGGGCCTTGTAGGCAATCGAGGCTGGGGCGGCCTGGGGGCGGGGCCTAGACCGGAGCTTTTGCTAAGAAGGACTAGGGGAGCGAGGGGCGGCTCGAGGTGGGGCGTGGCCGGAAAGGCGTGTCCAGGCGGACTGTGCTTCCGGCAGGGCTGGGCCGGGGCCGGGGGCGTGGCCGCGGGGAGGGAGGTGGGCGCGGAGCTGGAGGACCTGCGGGGTGTGTCCTCCGAGATCCTGGAACCGCGCGAACCGTGAAGCGCCCGGCGACCGTCCTCGGTCCCTTTGGGTCCTGGCGTTGGGGTGTCTGATGAGGCCTCGCCGGTCCCCGCTGGTCCGTCCCTCCCCTAGGGGCTCCAGGATATGCGGAGCCGGGATTCCACGGGGACGCCCTTCTAGGACCCCGAGGTCGATCGGTGCACGAGAGGAGCGTCCGGCCTAGCCCTCCCTCTGGTGCTCCCTCCCGGTGCCGCTGAGTGGCGTGCGCCGCTCCCAGTCTTGTCTTCTCCTCAGGCTCCTTCGGAGTCCAGCCCCAGGCCTTTGACCTCCTTGTCCCAGCATCCAGAGCTCTTCTCCCTGCCTTGAGTCTGGACCGGATTCCCAAATCCCTCTCCCGTCCCTTCCTTGGCTCCTGTGATCACTGACCACCGTGGTTCCTCACCCTTCCACCAGACCCTGGGCTTGGGGACCAGATGACCCCAGCCTTGCACACAGTATTTAAACGTGGGGTGGCGGGTGTCCGCCATGCCCTGCTGTGTGACTTTGAGCAGGTCCTGTGCCTCTCTGAGCGCCAGTTTTGATCCTCATCTGGGCAAGTGTAGCCCTGCCACTGGGCTGGAGCCACCACTTTTAATATCACTGTGTGCTCCCAGGGATGCGGACGGCACTGAGCAGAGCTTCGGGATGCCTACACAGGGCTGATGTGGGGACTGTGATGGGTCTGGGAGTTCCTGAGGGCCCCGCCCTGACCACGAGGACGGAAGTGCTCTGACCACTCATGCCAAATAGTTTAATGTTCGGGGGAAGAGAGAGGTAAGGCAGGGTTTTTGGGAGTTACCCCCAAAGCAAGAGGGCACAGTATTCAGGCTGCTGGGGTTGGGAGGTAGAAGGCCTGGTTCCAAGCTTGCCATGGTCCCAGCCTTGCTGTGACCCTGGGCAGGTAGTCTCTTTCTCTAGACTTTCACCTACTCTGCTGTCCTTGAGACAGAGGTGGGGCTGGACGGGGTGGGGCAGAGGCTGATTCCCACACCCGGCGTAAGGTCCAGGGTAGCAGGGCTTCCCCACAGGGCTTCTGCCATCACTGGGAGTCCTGGCCAGGCCCCAGGCACACCACAGTGGGGGACAGGAGCCCCAGCCCAGCTGGGAGAGGCAGGCCTCCTTGATCCCTATCAGCCCGGATGTTGGGGAGGGGGTATGGTGCCGGTCGGGTCCTTGGGATCCCTAGGTGGCTTGAGGCTCCAGAGTACAGGCTCTGATAGGTGACAGGCCTGTAGGTGGCTGGGGCCAGCAGGGCCTCAGGTGGGGGCAGCAGCTGATGATGGAGCTGAGCAGGGGTCCTGGAGGTGGAAGCTGAAGTTTTGTTGGGGTCTGAGGGAGGAAATGGTCAGAGTGGATTCTGGGCCTCGCATCATATCCTCAGCCCTCATCCCAGGCCTGCCCTGGTCCCTTCCTGCTCCTCCTTCCCAAGTTACCTACCTCTCAGCCTTTGCCCTTGCTTTTCCCTCTGTCTGGAATTTCTTCTTCACCTTCTCCCTCTGTCCAAACGCTTCCCAGTCCTCCAAAGCCCAGCTTGGGAGCCACCTCCTGCAGGAAGCCCGCCTGGCACCCCCTGCCTGTGCTCTCTGTTCTGAGCCCCATATTGTCTTAGGCATGTCTGCTTCCCCCTCTGTGTCCACACAGGGGCCCTGTGGGTTTGCTGAGCTGCTAACGCCCCTTCCTGGAGGTCCTGTCCCTTTGCTTCCCGCCCACCGTGTACGCCTTAGTCCCACTATGTCTGCTCTGCAGGCCTGGAGCCTTACCTTTCTTCCTCTCTGTGGCGCCCTTCAGCAAACAGGGACTGAGGCTGCTGTGACTCCGGGCTGGGACACTGAGCAGGGGCTGTGGGGCCACAGGCCTGAAGATGGAGCAAGCAGGAATTGGGGGAGGGGATCAAGGGGAGGAACCCAGGCCAGGGATCATGGCCAGATTCAGATGGTGGGGCCCCAGGATGGGTCAGAGGGTGTGACCCTGAAACAAGGGTCAGGAACTGAGGCCTTAGGATATGCCTGGGGTTGGGAGTGAGGGGCTAGGGTCAGGGTCAGACAGTACCAGGAGTCCAGGTCACTCTCTCTAAAGCCCTTGGCGAAAGGGTTGCTGGCGATTTTCAGCTGGGTGATCTGCAGGGGACAAAGTGCAGTTGTGGGGCTGGCCCTGAGCCAGGCTCAGCCACCTTGTCCTCCTGGGAACCCTGGGTCGGGAGGCCCTGGCACCCGGGCCCCTTGGCCCAGGAACTCTGAGCTGATAGGAGTGCGGGCAGGGCCTTGACTGACAGCAGATGCTCAGGATAAGTGGGGAGGGCAGTAGTCTGTGCCAGTGAGGGCTGCAATCCTCAGGGCTCAGTCTCCACCCCTGTGAAATGGGCCTGCAGTGGGTGCTCCCGAGCTGGTTCACCCACCCTGTGGTTCTGATAGGCTGTCACAGCTGTGAACTGGGTCTCCGTGAAGATAAAGGACTTGAAGTTCTCCTGGGCATAGCGCTCACTGTCCTTGCGTGGGTCCACGAAGACCACGTGGAAACGGGGCTGGTAGCGGTGCATGGAGTTGAGAATGATCTGTGGAAGGGGCAGAGCAGGGGTACAGGGGTGAGGCAGGCTGCTGCAGACTCCCTGAGGCTGGATTCCTTCCCTCCAAGCTGGAGGCCTGCCCCGGGCCTACTGCCCTGTTCCTTTCATGGTGGCGCAGGGTCTGAGCTGGAAAGGCTGTGGTTCTGTGTTAAAGGCCCCTTGTGTTTGAGGATCCTTGCCTCCGTGTCCTCTCACACCCCACATCACAGCTGCCACCTGCCACTGTCACGTTCACCGGTTTCCTCGGTTGCCTCCTGGCCTGTCCTCTGTCCCCACCTTACCCCTCTGTTTCTTCTCCACACAGCTGCCTAGGAAGCCATATCACATAGCCCCCTGCTCCTAACCTTCCAGCAACTTCCACCCCACACGGTAAAAGCAGTCAGCCCTGGCCCCTCAGGCACTCGCCTCTTTGGCTTCCCCTCCTGGGGCTCCACTCCGGCCCCATGGGTGCCTCTTGCAGTTCTGCGGGCCCAGGATTCTCTGGCCTCAGGGCCTTTGCACCTGCTGTCCCCTCTGGCCGGCACAGGCCCCTCCATCCCCACCTCCTTCAGGTCTTCAGCTCCCTGCACCCCCTGAGAGCAGCAGCACCCTTTCTCTGCCCACTTCCATAGCTCCGCTTTCTCTTTGGCATTTGTCCCTATTTGAGATGCTGGACACAGTGTCTTCTGGACCCTGCCCCTGCCCCAGGAAGTGACCTCTGTGAGGGCAGGGATTGTTGGCTGTTTGACCAAGTGTCAATAATGCTGTGTCCACACATACAGCGGCCCGGCCTAGGCTGGGCGTTCCATACGTTATCCTCCCTCTCCTTGCGGGGGACAACGTATGCTGGAACATTTCCCTGCCCCCACCCCCTTTTCCACCTGCCTGGACAGCCCTCCCTGCTGTGCCACCCCCAGCCAGGTGAGCTCACCACCCCCACTCCCCGCCCAGCCTTGGTCATCAGCAGCAGGCCTAGGTGATGATCACCAAGGCCATTGGGCACCAAGGGCCCCACCAGCCCTGACCCCAGGCCCTTCTGTCCCCACCATGGCCCAGGCCTCACGTGGCCATTGTCATCCAGCAGGTTGTTGGTCAGCTTGAGCTTGTCGAAGGACACGATCTGGCGCATCCACTGGGCGCCCTTGGCCGGCGAGTCAGGGTGGAAGTGCACACGGCCGGGTGTGGCTGGGTCTGCCTTGCCCGCCACCAGCCAGGCCGAGCTGTGGAAGGCATACCTGGGGGGCACAGCGAGGTGGTGAGGGCTGCCCTAACCAGAGTCATACCTGAACAATATGGGCGGGGTGCAGGGGCTGCTGCTGACTCCAGCACTGCCCAGCCCACCTTGTGGACACCTGGCTAAGGAACCCAAGGCTCGGAGAAGCCTGTTGAGACCTGAGCTCCCTGTGGCTGCACCCGGCTGGTGGATGACAGGATAACCCCTGCTGCCCTGGGCTAGACCTCTCCGCCTGCCCAAGGCTAGCCCACTGCCCAAAGAAAGCTGCCTGCCCGAGGCTAGCCTACTGCCCATGGAAGTCTGCCGGGTACCCTGAGCTGGGCTCCCTCCTGCCCTCAGGCTGTTGTTGCCTGTCTGTCGTCCTGCCCTTATGCTGGGCCTTCCTGACATTGCTTGGACAGGCCCCTGCCTCACCTGGGAGTGCAGGAAGGGTCTAATTCCTGGTCTCAACACCTGAGACCTGAGCCTGCGCCCCAGGCCGGTCCCCGCACCTGTATCTCTTGTCGTCCAGGGGGATGAAGTCCATGAGCAGGGCGTAGTCGGCCAGGGAGTCCATGCCCAGGATCTTCACCTGGAAGGGGGGGAACATCCTCCTGCAGGAGGGAGGTGCTCAGCAGCCGGATGCGGCTCCAGCCCTGGCCCCTGCCCCGCCCCGCCCCTGCTGCTCACACCTGCCTGCCTTGGTGACGATCATCTCGGTGCCCAGCTGGTTGAATTCCTCCCACAGAGGTTTCATCTCCAACTGAACCGTCACACTGGACACACGTGGGTTCTTGGGGCCCTGTCCATTGGGCTCGGCCACAGCTTGGGCCCCAGTAGAGCTGGTACAAGGGCCTGATGGGAATGGCGACCCCAGCCGGGGCTCCCAGCCAGAGCTGGTTGTGGGTAGTGGGTAGGTCTCTGAGGGTGCAAGTATGCCGAAGCCAGCAGACAGGAAGGCTGCAGAGAGAGGACGGAAGCGTGGGCCTCATGCATCACCCGGCCAGCTCTCCTCCTTCAGGCTGCACCTATATGCCTCTTACTCCAGGAAGCCCTCCCTGACTGCCAGGGCTGTGTTCTCACAGGATCCCTCACTTAGCATCACTCTGTGAAGTAAATGCTCACTTAAAGTCTTTTTTGCCAGCATGCTCCTTGAGGGTAGTGTCAGGGCCTGTCTTGCTCCCCAGAGAATGTTTGGGCCATCTTGTGTCTATGTGGCCTCAAGCAAATTGTTTCACCCCTGGAGCCTCAGTTTCCACATCTGTTGGAAGGGTTTCTTTATACCTGCCTCACAAGGCTGATGTGAGGATTAGTGACCACACGAAGGGGCTGGTGCACAAGGGGACCTTCACAAACAGCATCTGTTCTAGATGATGTGTGGGGGGGGGAGGGGGCCGGGGTCTTCCCCAGCTCCTTGGGACCCTGCTTCCCGGTGCTGCTGAAGGAGAGCTGAGCCAAGAAGAGTCCCCCATTCAGCACCAATTACCCATCCCTGACCCTGACAACCCGCCCAGAGCCTGCCTCCAGAAGCCCATCCTACCGTCTTTTTCTCTGGCCTCTGCACCCTTTTCTAAACATCTTGTCTTTTGATCTGCAATCCTGGCACAAGTCTTGGCCAAATGCTTTGCCACCTTTCACCCCTCCAATTAAAAAAAAAAATCTTAGCTAAATAAGATACCATTTTACACCCATTAAGGTGGCTATTAGAAAAGAAACCAGCAAATAAAAAGTGTTGGTAAGGAGATGAAAAAACTAGAACTTCTTTTTATTTATTTATGTATTTATTTAAGGCAGGGTCTCACTCTGTTGCCCAGGCTGGAGTGCAGCGATGGCTCAGTCAGCTCACTGCAGCCTCGACCTCCTGGCCTCAAGTGATCCTCCCATATCAGCCTTACAGGTAGCTGGGACTATAGCCGCATACCACCATACACGGCTATTTTTAAATTTTTATTTATTTATTTATTTATTTATTTATTTATTTATTTGTAGAAATAGGATCTCCCTATGTTGCCCAGGCTGGTCTTGAACTCCTGAGCTCAAGTGATCCTCCCACCTCGGCCTCCTAAAGTGTTGGGATTACAGGCATGAGCCACTATGCCTGGCCTCAAGAAACTGGAACTCTTGTGCACTGCTGGTGAGAATGTAAAATGGTGCAGCTGCTGGGGAGAACAGTATGGTAGCGCCTCAAAAAATTAAAACTGGATTTACTAAACATATATATATTTGTCTTTTTTCTTTTTGAGATGGAGTCTTGCTCTGTCACCCAGGCTGGAGTACAGTGGCATGATCTCGGCACACTGCAACCTCTGCCTCCCTGGTTCAAAAGATTCTCCTGCCTCAGCCTCCCGAGTAGCTGGGATTACAGGTGTGCACCATCATGCCTGGCTAGTTTTTGTATTTTTATTAGAGATGGGGTTTCACCATGTTGTCCAGGCTGGTCTCGAACTCCTGACCTCAGGTGATTTGCCCACCTCAGCCTCCCAAAGTGCTGGGGTTACAGGCGTGAGCCACCATGCGCAGCCTAGAATTACCATGTGATCCAGCAATTCCACTTCTGGGTCTATACCAGAAAGAATTGAAAGAAGGAACTCAAACAGATATTTGCACACCCATGTTCATATCAGCATGATTCACAGTAGCCAAGAAACGGAAGCAACCCAGTGTCCATCGGAGAATGGATGGATGAACAAAGTGGGGTCCATCTATGCAAGGGAATAGCATCCAGCCTGAACAGGGAAGAACATTCTGACACATGCTACAACATGGATGAGCCCTGAAGACACTGTTGTGTGAAATGAGCCAGACACCAAAGGACAAATACCATATGATTCTACTCATAGGTGGTACCTGGTGAGGCCAAATTCATACAAACAGAAAGTAGAACGGTGGTTGCCACGGGCTGGGAAGGAGGAAATTGAGAGTTGTTGTTTCATAAGGACAGAATATCAGTTCTGCAAGATGCAAAAAGTTCTAGAGATGGATGCGAATGATGGTTGCACAACAACGTTGTTTGAAATGCTTGTTTTCCAGTGCCGTAAAGAAATAGCACTTGAACGGCCGGGCGCGGTGGCTCACGCCTGTAATCCCAGCACTCTGGGAGGTCGAGGCGGGCGGATCACAAGGTCAGGAGATCAAGACCATCCTGGCTAACACGCTGAAACCCCGTCTCTACTAAAAATACAAAAAATTAGCCAGGTGTGGTGGCGGGCACTTGTATTCGCAGCTACTCGGGAGGCTGAGGCAGGAGAATGGCATGAACCAAGGAGGCGGAGCTTGCAGTGAGCTGAGATCATGCCATTGCACTCCAGCCTGGGCGGTAGAGCGAGACTCCGTCTCAAAAAAAAAAAGAAAAAGTAAAAAAAAAGAAATAGCACTTGAACATAAATTTAATTTCCTCAGCAAGGTCATTTTTTTACTTTTTGCAGAAAGGGTACACTCGCCAGCAGTTTTGCCACGAGAGTGCACCGAACAAAGGAGACAGGGTCCGGTTCTCATTGGCTGGAACGGGACCTCGCATTCTGTATTTGTCCTGATTGCCTAGTAACTTCGAACTTTTAAAAGAAGCAAAGTCAGAGGAGAACAAAGAAGGAGGGAAAACTTGTAGCATGCCAGGGCAAATGTTTAGGCTAAATTGTGGGAGCTAAGAACATAAAGTATATTGATTTTTTTAAAATTATGGCTAGCAGATATTTAAGAATGTTAGCATAGGTCTTTGAATACATTTTGTTTCGAAGAGAAGTTATTGTTTATTCCTAATTATATAGGAGGAAAGTCTTTGAAGAGGAACCTCTACTTGTACAATGTGAATGTAATTAATGTCACAAAACTGTGCATTTAAAAATGGTTAAGGTGGGCCAGGCACGGTGGCTCGTGCCTGTAATCCCAGCACTTTAGGAGGCCGAGGCGGGCGGGTCACTTGAGGTCAGGAGTTTGAGACCAGCCTGGCCAACATGGCAAACCCCATCTCTACTTAAAATACAAAAATTAGCCAGGAGTGCTGGCAGGCGCCTGTAATCCCAGCTACTCAGGAGGCTGAGACACAAGAGTCACTTGAACCCAAGGGGGTGGAGGTTGCAGTGAGCCAAGATTGCACCACTGCACTCCAGCCTGGGTGACAGAGCGAGACTGTGTCTTAAAAAAAAAAAAAAAAAGGTTAAGATGGTAAATTTTGTTATGTATATTTTACAATTAAAATATTTTGAATGGAAAAAAAATCCTGAAAAACAGAACTATTATTTTATTGCAGCCCCATAAGGGACTGAGGAGCTGGAGGGGCCATGGAAGCCACAGTGGCTGGGAGTCCGGGGACAAGGTTTTATTCCCAGCTGTGTCCCCACCCGAGTGGCTTTGGGGCATTTACATGACTGTAAAACCGTGGGATGCCTGGAGCAGAGGGGGGATGCTAGGTGTTGCAGAGATGGATGAATTGGCAGATAGGCGGGTGACGGAGGCTCCCAGGGTGGCATAGCATCTACTGAGGTACCAGGTGGACGGCACCTGGCGAGGGTGAGCTCTTAGTAGGTGCCTGGGGAGAGTGTGGAGCCCAGGGCCATGGCCGCGTCCTCAGCAGCCCTGAGAGCTGCATGCAAAGCTCCTGGGATTTCTGCAGCCTCACAGAGGAGGGGGCGTCTTTGTGACAGCAATGGGTCACATCAGGTTTGAGGACCCTGGGCAGGATGGATAGATGGGCTGATGTCCCCCTGCCCCTGCGGCCGGTCCATCAGAAGGGTAACTGCTTGTCACCCGGCTGCCCTGCTGGGGCGGGTACGTCATCCAGGTGATGCCAGTACCCCCTGCGTCCATGGCGATCGGTCCCAAGGGGAGGGGTTCATGACTTCACTGGGCCTGGAGGCTTTGCCAGTCGTCACTGGCTCCCAAGTCCTCTACGGGCTCACCCGCTGCCCATCGCAGCCAATGTGCTGCCGCTTGACACTTTTAGGGACTCTGGGGAGGGAGCCTGTCCTCTGCTCAGTCCCTCTAGAAGCCAGCACTCCTTAGGGCCCAGAGATGACAGCTTGCCGGAAGCATCGAGTGTCAAGTCTGGAAGGGAAGCTAAGCCTTCTTGTCCAGCCCCCAACTTTGATACTGAAGGAGCTGGGGCTCAGGAAGAGGCCTGAGGTCACACGTGCGCAGTGAGGCGCTCATCTCCCGGAACAGCCTGGTCCCTGGCCTCTCCCATCATTGCACTTGGGCAGCCGTGAGCCCTGTCCCATGGGGATCTCAGACCTTAGCCTGGGGTGCCCCTGCCCCACCCTCTTGCACAGGGCCTGGGTTCAGCGGGGCTGCCTTGGTTCCCACCCTGCCCACCCACCCTGGAACCTGAGCCCGACCCATGAGGTCACCTCTGCTTCACGTAGCCTACCTGCCATGGAGACAGAGCGGCTGTCCGGTTCCTGGAGAAACACTGCTTGGCTGGGGCTGGGCTGTGGCTGCCACCCAAGGGGACCCTGCCTGCCGGGAGGAGTGGTCACCACTCGTCCACTCAGCACCTCAGCTCAGCCCTCAGGTGCTCACACAGGCTGTGGTCTCTCGGCAGGACTGTCCTTGCGTCTTCGATCGCCCTTCGTCCACGTCCCGAGGTCGTGGTCTTCCCACTTGAGCTGGACTCCTGGTCTCCGAAGGTGAGATGCAGACTCTGGGGCGTGCAGGGGCCCTTCTCCAAGCCACTTTCAGGCTGTGCTGTCCAAGGCTGTGTGGGAGGAGGGCAGGTGGGCAGGTTCTGACGTTGCAGAGCCCCCCCTTCCTCCCTCCTTGTCCTCCCTCTTCAGGCCCCTCCCTTCCCTAGCTAAGAGCCCCCAGCTATTCCTGATCGATGGGCCCAGGCGTGGCAGGGGTGAGTGGGTGGGAGGGTGGTTCTTGAGGACGGCTGGGCATCTGCAGGGGTCCAGGCCTGGCTGACTGGAGGGGCTGGGCCCCAGGGGTTGGGAGGCACAGTGGGAGCAGCAGATTGAGGGTTGAATGGCGGAGGAGGTGCCCTGCCACCAAGACCCAGACCCCTGACCTGAGGCTGGCCCCAGCCGGCCGGCAGATGCGCAATGGTCAGGAGGAGTGTGAGCAGGAAACACAAGGGGGCAGCAGCGATGAGTGTGGTCAGCATAGAGCCCCAGACTGGGTGGTGGGAAGCCCAGGTCCTGTGGCATGCGAACCCACACACACACACACACGGGGATGAACTCAGGGAGCTGCGCAACGCTGGCAGGTCCTACAGTCTCCGGAGTGCCTCAGTCTCCCCAGTTAACCTAAGCACGTAATCTCTTCTGCCTGTGATGATCTAGCCCAGCCTGGAGAGTGGTAAGCCCATCCCGCCTGGCACTGGGGGCAGTGCCCTGGCTGATGGTGCCCATGTAGCCTCCATCTGGGCATGAGTGGAAATGGTGAGGCTGGCCCAGGTGAGAAGTGGGCTTCCGCTCTGCCTGTGGGTCTGTCTGTTCTCTCTGGCCTAACCGGGCACCTTCTCCAGGCTGCCTGCAGCCTGTGCTGGGCATTCAGGGGACACACATGGGTCACTCTGCAGGGAGGCAGAACCCGGAGGTCCCCCTGAGCTGATGCCAGTCCCTTGGTTGAGAGTGCTCTTTGGCCTTTTGACTCTTGCCCAATGGCACAGAGTGGGTCGTCTGGCGGGAGCACCCCACACCTCCTCCAGAATCCTGTCTTGGGGATGTTGGGTTGACAGTGACCTTGATTCCTAAGAGGGGGCACGGAGGGGCTGGAGGGTGGCAGGGCTGCTTCTCCCTGAGCGCTATGTTCTGGGCGCTCCTCCCTGCAGCTCAGAGATGCCTGTGGCACAATCCCTTGTGTCTCAGATCTCAACCTGCAGAGCTGGATGGGACCCCACACGAAGAGGGTGGGCTGGCTCTGGGGGCATGTAAAGGGAGGAGGGCCGGCCCCTGGTCCAACCCCATGCCCGGCTGTGTCAGAGAAGGCTGCCAGTGCTCTGGAGTTGCTGCCAGGCAAGATGGGGGTGATCTGTGTGAGATGGAGGGTCTGAGCAGCCCCTTGGGGCTATCCAACAAGGTGTAGTCATCTGCCCTGGCCATGGCATGGTGGGTGGGAAGTGGGGAGATGATGGAGGGAGTTGGGGGATCCATTCCAGTCCTGGTGGCTCCCCTTCACCAAGATAACCAAGGGAGGGCCAGGCTGGGATTGTAGTGGCCCCTGATATGTGTGCGTGTGCAATTCTGATCTGTGTGATGGGAAACAGCCGCCCCCCTCACACACATGAGCACACTGACATGCTAACCCACACACACGCAGACACAGGACGAACTCAGAGCCTGCTGACTCACCACACAGTGCACACACGTGCAGCTTCTGTGCACATGGACTTACCACACGGCACGTGCACAGACACAGGCATGCACATGCACACACGCAGGCAGGCCTCCCTGCACACCCCTCCCCGGCTGGCCTGCCCTGCCTGCCCGAGGCGCCTGCTGGCCCCCTGCCCTCTCATCCATCTTGCCTGCCAGCCTGTCCCTGGTGCCCCCGTATCCTTCACACCTTCTCATCTCACTGCTCAATACCAGGAGGTGGTGTGGCAGCCGTGGCTGCAGGGAAATGGATGGGCCGGGCGGGGGTGTAGAGGGCTGCGGGAGTGGCACTGCAAGGGGACTCTGGGCTCCAGCAGCTCCAGCTGTCCAACAAGAGTCCGTTAGGCTCAGGCAGGTGCAGGCAGTGAGGCTGCAGCCAGGTCTCATGTAGCCCTGCCTATTTGTCCTGCCATGACACCCTGAAGGGTGCCAGCATCAGGACAGAGGGGCCCTCAGCAGCAGGCCTTGTGCCGGCTTGCCCGACATCAGTGCGCGGTGTCCTGGGGATGGTGGAAATGATGGCTTCCCAATTAGCTGGGAAGTCCGTCTACCCCGACCCAAGTCACCTCCTCCCTGCGTCTCTGCAGTTGGACAGGCTGTCCTGCATGGGGACAGCCTTGTCTTGCTGTGGCTCTTCCCCCAGCCCTGACTCCCTGCTTGAGCCACTATGGGCACCGGGCTCATTACACACTTGGAAATGCACATCTGGCCACATAGAGATCCCCTTAGAATGCCCAAGCAACTGAGGCTCTTGGAAACACGTGTGTGTGGGAAACGCACAGACACACACGCCAAAGAGCACACGGGGCAGGCGCCATGCATGGACAAACACACACGTGTGCACAGACATGGGCCCGGCTCTGCGCTCCCCACACTCACCCTCTGGCCCCAGGACTGTAGGAGGGTTGGGGGGTCCCCCTCTGGGTTGTGGCCTCCTCTGAAAGCCCCTCTGCTGGATCCAGAGCAAAATTCTCCAGGTTCTCCTCCTACACTCTGGGATCCTCCTCCGGGCATGGATGGACAGTTGTGGGCACAGAGGCAGCCACCACTGGCCCCAAGACACTTGTGTGTCCAAGGCTGCACTAGTCAGACCTCCCCCAGATCCTGTGGTCAACCTCCCTTCCTCCATCCACTTCCCCAGCCAGACAGGAGAGGTGCAGGACAGAGGACACAAACCATGGACCTCTGGACATCTTCCATTTTATAGAATGGGAAACTGAGGCCAGGGGCTGGGGGGCCTGGCAAGGAACATGGTACATGGTAGGTGGCAAAAGGGACCTCTGTGCTCAGAGCTGTGCCTCAGGACCCATCGTTCAGATGGGAAGACTGAAGTTGGGGAGGTGCGGCTTGGGTTAGGAAGCTGGGCTCGGGGCAGGGTTCAGCACGGGCATGGCAGGCACAGTGAATGTGAACTTCTCAGTCTGGACAAAGGCAATGCCCTTCTCATAGTAGGCAGCCTCGTTAATGAACACGGGGTACACCGTGGACTCCCCCTCATAGAGCAGGTCCTCCCCACTGAACATTTGGAAGATGGGAGCACCGGGCTGCAGCGGCTGGAAGTCTCGGTCCTGGGAGGAGAGCCAAGTCCAAGATTGCTGGAGCCACCTCTGCCCTGGCCCCGGAGGGAGGTGACCCCAGCTTGGCACCCAAAAGATGCCCCTCATTTGTGGCCTTTCCCACCCACGCTTCACTTCCTCAATCCATAAGACAGCAGGTCTGGTGAGATGCCAGTCTGCTCTGTGTCTAGAAATGAAGGCACAAGTCACCTTGGGGAGGCATGTGCCCATGTGGAAGTGGACCCTCATGGACATGGGCACAGGTATTGAAGCTGGAGTTCAAATCCTTGCTAACTGTGTGACTGTGAGCAAGTCACTTAACCTCCGTTCCTCAGCTTTCTTGTCTGTAAAATAAGGATTACAATATCTCCTCCTATCATTCTGAAGTTTAAACTAAACAGGTTAATAGTGCTTAAAGCATGTCTGGCACACAGCAAGTACAATATGATTCTTTATTAAATAAATTTTGGCTGGGCACAGTGGCTCATGCCTGTAATCCCAGCACTTTGGGAGGCCAAGGCTGGTGGATCATGAGGTCAGGAGTTCAAGACCAGCCTGGCCAACATGGTGAAACTTCATCTCTACTGAAAATACAAAAATTAGCTAGGTGTGGTGGTGGGTGCCTGTAATCCTAGCTACTCGGGAGGCTGAGGCAGGAGAATCGCTTGAACTTGGGAGGCAGAGGTTATGGTGAGCCAATATTATGCAACTGTGCTCCAGCCTGGGCAACAGAGTGAGACTCTGTCTCAAATAAATAAATAAATAAATTTTAAGGCCGGGCACAGTGGCTCATGCCTGTAATCTCAGCACTTTGGGAGGCCAAGACGGGCAGATCACCTGAGGTCAGGAGTTCGTGACCAGCCTGGCCAACATGGTGAAACCCTGTCTGTACTAAAAATACAAAAATTAGCTGGGTGTGGTGGTGAGTGCCTGTAATCCCAGCTACTCAGGAGGCTAAGTCAGGAGAACTGCTTGAACCTGGGAGGCAGAGGTCACAATGAGTTAAGATTGCACCACTGCACTCCAGCCTGGGCGATGAAGCAAGATTCTGTCTCAAAAAATAATAATAATAAATAAAAAATAAATTTTAGAATTGTAGGAGGAGCCACCCAAATTGACCGTTACTACTTAACATCTGCAAGGTAGCTGGGCACGGCTGGATTAAGACTGTCTATCCCTAAACACGGACAGGACGGTGCTGCCTCCATTTGTAAGAAGGTAACTCCTCAAAATGAAACTTCAGGGCACAAAAGGCCACAAAACTGCACCAGACCCTATTAAAAAATGACCCGTGTGGCAGCAAGCAGAGCAGCAGCCAGTGGGTTCTTTCCAGGCACTCAAGAGAAAGGTGTCAAAGCAGGATTGCCCAACCCTGGAACATTCCAGAAGGGAAGGCCTGCAGAGAGAGAGAGACTTGGACGACCTGCCAACAGGCATGGCGATGCTCTCAACTGAAAATCAGAAGAGAGTTTTGTATTTGCACTTCCAAGCAGGTGAATTGAGTCATGCCTGCTCCACGTCCCCTCCCTCTGCCTTTTATGGCCAGGGTAGGGTTGTCTCCATCATGCCCTCCACAGGAGCTATGGGGATCACTGTGGCCTCTTGTGCTAGGCCTGAGTGTGGGGTTCCAGGGAAGGCAGCAGGGCTGGGGAAGTGGGACGGTGGAGCCCAGCCTCCCATCCTGCTCCTCAACCCGAGATGCTGGTGAGCTCATGGGAGGCTTGGCTGCACCCTCTGGGGCTCAGTTTTCCTTGACAACCCCCCTCCCCAAGGCTGTGGCCCCAGCAATCACCCCCCCACACACACACACACCCACCTGCAGCTGAGGATGCACAGTGCCTGCCAGGTTCCCGGCATCGGTGCGAGGGAAGTCCACAACGCCCACGGGTCTATAGGCTTCCATCTCAAAGGCGGGAAAGGCCGTACCTGTGTGGGAGGCTGGGCTTGTGAGCCTATCCCTCCCTCCAGGCTAGAGGACAGAGTGGGCTGTGGGGGAACCTCAGGGCTAGATCCAGCCTGCCTGTGAGCCTGGCTCCCCAACCCCTCAGCCAGGCCTGCTCTTCCCCAGACCTGTTTCCCGAAAGTCCCCTAGGGTCTTACCCTGGTTGAAGAGTTCAATGAAGTCCAGAACTGTGGCCACCAGGGTCCTCATCCTTGAGAAAATGTCAGCCCGCAGCACACCCTGTGGCTGGGGGCCCAGCTCCAGAGCTGGGGACCAGGAAGCAAGGGGTTAGGCAGGCGCGGGACCCATATACTCCTTGAAGAGGCCCCGACCCTTGGTGCCTGGCCCCGCCCCTCCAACCCTCCTGGCCCCGCCCACTTCTCAGAAGGTTGTGGCCCACCCAATCCATTTTTGGCCACGGAGTCCAGGTTGTAGCTTTCCTCCCCAGGCCGCTGGTACAGGAAGACCTGGCAGGACAGCTCAGGGTACTGCAGCTGGGGGCGAGAGAGGCAGGTTAGGGGCCCAGGCCTACTTGGGAGGGGAAACTGAGGTGGGAGGGTGTTGCATGGAGGAAACACAGGGCACCACCCTCCTTGGCCAGGTCTCCCTCTGCCCTCTGGCAGGGTGGGGAGGGGGTACCGGGGGCCTGGAGTGCTGGCGGGTGGCAGACCCCAGGGGCTGAAGCCCGGGGAAACTCGGCCCGGGGAAGAGGGGCTAAGCAAAGGAGGTTCCGGCATTGTCCCGCCCTGCCCTCCCTCTCCCCTCTGGGAGGCTGTGTGCTGGGGGCTGGGGCCACCTGCAGGTGGTGACACAGATGCATGGCAAAGACTTCGTGGGAGGACTTCGCGATTAAGCAGGTGCCCATGTTGGCCGTGGTGTTGTGCAGGTCAAGGACAAAGTCAAAGGCCCGGCCTGAGGCCTTGGGCCCCAGCAGCTGGTTCAGCTCTCGGGCTCTCGTCACTTCGTATGGGTCGTCCGGGGTGGGCCTGGAACTGTGGAGATGGGAATGGGTGACAGCGACCCCCACAGTCTCAGTCAGTCTTCAGTGGTTTAAGGGGGAAGGGGCAACGCAGGAGCTACTCTGAGCAGCGCGAGGGCTTTCTCTTCCACCACTGTGGCTGTGTCCGCTCCTGCCCATGGCCCTCTTGGCTCTGCACTTCCCGGTAAAATCCAAACCCTCAGCCTGGCCCGCCCTCCTGCCTGCCTGCCTGCCCACTTGCCTGCCTCTCATGCCCTCACTGCAAGCACACAGCCTGAGAACCATGCTGGTCGCACCCCTAGGCCTGTGCTGTGCTTGGCCCTCCACTGGAAACTCCCTCTCACCTCTCTTCCCCTGGCTAGCTTTTACTCAGCCTTTGAGGCTTGGCTGATAGACCATTGCCTCCAGGAAGTCTTTCCTGACTGCTCTCAGCCAGGTTAGCTGCTTTGTGTAGCCACTGGCCCTGCCTTTAGCCTCCTGGGTTATGGTTGCCCGGTTCTTTCTCTGTCTCCCCATTAAGGTTGAAGCCAACACCTTGGCCCTATTCCCCATTCTCTCACCTGAGCTGGCCAGAGTCTGGCCTGGAGATAGGACTCAGTGACTATTCATTGGAAGAAGGCATGAACAGTGGTCAGGGCACACAAGTAAACATGGCCTGTGGGGCTAATCTGAGGGAAGCACCGGGTCTGGGATCCCCAGAAGAGGTCCTGACCCAACTTGCAGTCAGGAAGGGCTTCCTGGAGGAGGTGACATCAATCTGGGTTTCTCTAAATGTTCAGTTTGTCCCCGTGGTGGAATGGGTCACACAGGCAGAGGGGAAGCAGGAGTGAAGACAGGGAGGTCCCTGCTGGTGGCTGGAGGGAAGGTTTGTGGTGGGGACTTGGTGCCTGACTTCCTGGGCCAGCCTGGAGGCAAGAGCACTCACTTGAGGAAGCTGCTGGTGAAGGTGCGGTTGAGGTCATGGTCCACGTAGCGGCGGCAGGCTGCTGTGGCTGCCGGGTTGGCCAGCACAGGCACAGTGGAGAAGCTGAGTCTCTGTAGCTCCGCAGGGGACTGCAGCCAGTGCTGGGCCAGGTAGACACCTGACATCTCGTTGCCATGCGTGCCCCCGGTCACAGCCACGCGACGCAGGGGCTCCCGGGGCACAGGCAGTGAGCACATGCTGGTGTGGGGTGCAGCACCTGGGGGTGGGCATACTTAGGAGACCCCGGCCCTGATGCAGGGCCCTGGGCACAGAGCGGGGATGGCAGTGGGAGGCCCCTCAGGGCAACCACCTGTCAAGAGGTGTGACTGGCCGGGAGTGTCTCAGCTGTGTCCCCCCTGCACCCCCAGGGGCTCTTTCTCTGAGGAGACAATTTTCCTGCTCCTTTGGAGAAAAAAAGTTTATTTTTCCTAAATTGAGAAGAAGGGCCCAACTGCTCGGGAAGATGGGTTCACCAAGGCACACTCCCTATAGAAAGAGGACTGTGCTCCTTTTTATAGACAGGGAAACTGAGGCACAGCATGGGAAGTGGAAAGCATCACCGGAGTTAGCTGTGGAGTGTCTGGGTTCTAGGCAACAACTTCGCCTTCCTGCCCCTCCTGTTTGCTCCTCCAAGCTGGTGCAGGGGTCTTAGGGCAGGGGGTACTTGCCTGCTGATGCGAATCTGGGCTTCCCGGGCCACCAGGACTGGCGTCTAACTTGCAGACAGGCTGTTATTTATGGGCCTGGAGATCCACAGACGGGAAGTTTTGTGGCAAGTTAGCAGAGAGCAGCTGGTGGGTGGGACGGGCTGAGGTTCATGCAGCCAAAGGTCAGAGTGCTGGGGTCTGTTCCACTGCCCCTGCCCCGCCCTCCCCACTCTGTTACTTGTGCTGCCACGGTCCATTGAGTCCAGGTCCTGCAGGCAAGTTCCTGCCCCTGCCCTTTGTCCTTCTGCTGGTCCCCAGAGGGGCCACCTTCCTTAACACCACTAAGAGGTACACCCGCAGTGGGGTGGTGACTCGGGTTTGGTCACCACCAGAGCAGGCTATTGAAAGTTACTGTAGAGGTGTCACCTTGATGGCCACCAAGATGACAAGCTGCTCCTCCTTCGCCACCTCGGCAGCATGCCTCTGTCCTTGCAGCCCCCAGAGGGTTGTGGTCACTCCTGAGTCGCCCTTACCCAAAGGTGCCAAGGGGAGCCCCAGTTTTACAGCTCTTTGTTGCTTTAAGCAAAATTTCAAAATGTTTGATCCGGGATTTCAGTCATTTTCAAGGACAGTGTAACTCAGATGACTCGGTTTGCTCTGTTTTGGAAACGACCCTCAGGCTCATTTTATAGATGTGAAAACTGAGGTTCAGACAGATGTCCACAGGCACACAGAACCCTAGAGGTGGTAGAGGTAGACTGCTCATGGGCACACAGAGCCCTAGAGGTGGGCTGCAGGTGGCACTCAGGGCATCCAATCTGGCTCCATCCCCTCCTGATGCCTCTCAAGAGCAAAATGGGGAAGGATGAAGGTGAGGTCCCCTGCACTCAGCCCTGGGGCCTCTTCCTCCCACCAGGCTCAGCTATCTGCTGGGAGGAGCTGAGGCCAGTTCAGAAGTCACTGGGGAGTGAGGCAAGCCGCTTTGCCAGGGCCTGCTGGATGCCAGGTGCTGGGACCCCGAGCTGGAGCCTCCCCCAGGCATCCGATCCCAGGCCTTCTTTACCACCACACTGGTCTCCCCGGGCCAGTCCAGCCCTGCTCCAGATGCCAGGCCCACCAGCCTGGGGGGCTCTGAGTGGCCAGGACCCTCTTAAGTGACACCCTCTCGGAAGCTGCCCCAGATGACACTCAACTCTGTGGCCTGGGCTCTCCTGCCCTCCATACCCAGGGCTCGTGAGCTCAGAGCACATGGATTGTGGGGACAGGGGATTTGTCATCCTGGCTTCCATCAGGGCAGCTGGGACCTTGACAGGGTGTTAAGAGGGGTGGATGGAGTGTGAGGCTGAGCCCCCAGCGGGCCGGGGCTCCCTATGAGCCCCCTCCGGGGACCACTCCTCCTGGCACCTGGAGCCTCAGCAAAGGGAGGGCAGAGACTGCCATTAGGGGGCCATGCCATGGCAGCAACTCCTGTATCCGACCCAGCCCTGGGGACAGCTGTCACTGGCTCCATTTTGCAGGTGTGGACTGAAGCTCTAGGGGTTGGGTGACTCGACTGAGTCCTTGGCAGGTGGTAGGAGAGGGAGTCAGCAGAGGAGCCTGTCGGCCTGGGTCTGGTCCCTCCTTGCTTGGGGTAGGGGTCTCAGGGACTCCCAAGCTGCTTCACGAGTCCCAGGCCATGGTCTTTGTTGGAAGGCCCCCCCAGCCCCCACAGAGGCTGAGATCCTGCTGACTCGGTGTGGTGCCTCTCAGGAAGGAAGGGCCTGCTTGGCAGACCTGGCTACTTTGGGGGCTGCTGGGGGCCAGGGTGCTTCCTGCCACGAGGTGCTGGGCCCCCAACTTCGGGGAGGACAGCAGTAGGGATGCTGGAAAGTTTCACTTCCCTTGGCTGGGGTCCAGCTTCTGCATTTCAGTGAGTGTTTATGGAACAGAAAGAGGGCCAGGAGCCCCTCCAGGAGCCCTCAGAAACAGCAGCCCCCAGTCCCAGCAGTGTGTGTGCATGTGTGCATGCGTGTGCATGCATGTGTGCATCTGTAAATGTGTGCATGTGCATGAGAGCATGTGTGCATGCATGTGTGTGACAGCATGCATGTGTGCATGAGTGTGTACCTGTGTGTGCATGTGCAAGAGAGTATTGTGTTTGTGCATTTGTGTGCGTGTGTGTGCGTGTACATGTGTGCATGTGTGTGCATGAGAGCATGTGTGCGTGTGTGTATGTGTGCATGTGCTTGAGAGTGTGTGCATGTGCTTGAGAGTGTGTGCATGTATGTGAGCAAATGTGCATGTGTGTGCGCGTGTGTGTACGTGTGCATGTATGAGAACGTGTGTGCATGTGTGTGTGCATGTGTGCATGTGCTTGAGAGTGTGTGTGCATGTATGTGAGCATATATGCATGTGTGTGTGCACACGTGTGACCTGGATTTGACCCCACCTCCCTGACAGGCTGTGTGACCTGGAGAGGTTCAGTGCCCTCTCTGGGCCTTGGTTCCACGCTGTGAAAGTCCTGGCTAAGGACAGCTGTGGGGAGTGAGGAACAAAGGGCGGGCACAAGCTTGAAAATGGGCACATGGAGACGCCAGCATGAGTGAGGGCAGAGGATGGTGGTGTCATGGGCATCATCACTGGGGCCAATTTCTTCACTGCAGTTGGGGAAACTGAGACCCAGAGAGGGGTCAGAGCTGTGGTGTCCCCCTGTGGCAGCATCCAGTTAGATCATGCCTCCCAGCATCACCTCATTGCAAGATGCAATCAGATCACGCCTCATTACCCTATGCTTAGAAAACCTGCCTCAGCTCAGGGAGACACCACTTTGGGAGATGTCTCGGTGTTCTCCTTACTTGTTGCAAGAAATAAAATCCCCTGTTAAATCCTCTTTAGTTGACATCCGCCAAGCAACTGAGCCCACCCGTTGTGTGGATAACAAAACTCTGGCGACCCAGATGGGGCCAGCTGGGATTCTGATCCCAACTCCTTGATGCTCACTAAGGTGAAGCAGTGGGCAGCGGCACCTCCCCCTGGAGAACTCACCCACGTGGCCCCAGAGGGTTGAGGATGACTCCCAGGGATCTTCTGCTTGCTGCACGGCCCATGGGGCTGTCACTTGGCCCTACGCCCGAAACAGCGGAAGCAGCTGCCTGGAGCTTTTGTTCGGTGCTGCTCCTTCAGGGAAGAAAGCGGACTTTGCCCCTTGGGTTGACTGAAAGGGTAAATTCTTTGGATCTAGCAGTGGGATCTCTAGACTTCAGCGCGGTGCAGCTCTGCTTTCAGTTTCTGTCTCTGGCTCTGCGTGCCCTGGGGGATTGACAGGCATCTCCAGCCAGGTCAAGGGCAACCCGGATCTGGATAGACAACAGTGGGACTGGTTTTGGGAAATCGGTTTTTTTTGTTTTTTGTTTTTGGAGACGGAGTCTCACTCTGTCACCCAGACTGGAGTACGGTGGCGTGATCTTGGCTCACTGCAAGCCCCACCTCCTGGGTTCATCCCATTCTCCTGCCTCAGTCTCCTGAGTAGCTGGGACTACAGGCACCCGCTACCATGCTCGGCTAATTTTTTGTATTTTTAGTAGAGATGGGGTTTCACCATGTTAGCCAGGATGATCTCGATCTCCTGACCTCGTGATCCGCCCGCCTCAGCCTCCCAAAGTGCTGGGATTACAGGTGTGAGCCACCGCGCCCGGCACAGGAATTTGTTCTTTTTTGGAGAAACAGATTTTTTCACAGGACGCTGAGCTGCTCCATCTCCCAGAGCCCCCACTTGCCATACCCTGGGTTACCAGAAACAGGAGCTCTGCTATTTGACGAAAAAAATACTTTTTTCAGATAAGTGTTTTTATTGTATTATCATACAAAATGAATTTGTTCAAGAGCTTCTTTGTCAGCGAGGTGCAGTGGCTCACACCTGTAATCTCAACACTTTGGGAGGCCAAGGGGAGCAGATTGCTTGAGCCTAGGAGTTCAAGACCAGCCTGGGCAACATAGGGAGACTCTGTCTCTACCAAAAAAAAAAAAGTTAGGCCGGGCGCGGTGGGTCACACCCGTAATCCCAGCACTTTGGGAGGCTGAGGCCGGCGGATCACCTGATGTCAGGAGTTTGAGACCAGCCTGGCCAACATGGCGAAACCCTGTCTCTACTAAAAATACAAAAATTAGCTGGGCGTGGTGGTGGGTGCCTGTAATCCCAGCTACTCGGGAGGCTGAGGCATGAGGCAGAGGTTGCAGTGAGCCGAGATCACACCATTGCACTGCAGCCTGGGTGACAAGAGCGGAACTCTGTCTCAAAAAAAAAAAAAAAAAAATTAGCCAGGTGGTGGCACACACAGCCGTGGCCCCAGCTACTCAGGAGGCTGAGGCAGGAGGATCACTTGAGCATGGGAAGTTGAAGGTTACAGTGAGCTGTTATCGTACCGCTGCGTTCCAGGCTAGACAGTAGAGTAAGACCTTGTCTCAGAAGAAAAAATAAATAAACAAATAAATAAATAAATAAAGAGCTTCTTTGTCAATATCCTTTTGTGGGTATACGTCATAGTCCCACAGTACTTCTTCAGCTCAAGGAGATAAATGTGTATTAGTCTGAAGACCCAGGAGAGAATCTTCAAGACTTGACACTGTCACTAATAATGATCTGATTCCTTACGTTATGACGAATATATTCCCAGCTCTGGCCTGTTCTGCCTCATTAAGAGAATATTTGAAGACATTACTCGTGATAACAGCATGAGCATTTTGCAGAAGAAACCCTGGGGACAGATGTCTGCATTAAGCACCTTTAATCTGTGAGTAAACTGGTATTTTTTAATGACCATTTCCTGCAACTGGCAAAAGTCTCCATTCAGTTCTACTCCACAGAGTTGCACCTGCTAAACTATAAGATCACCCCATAAAGACTGTGCTGAGCCTGGAGCTGACATCAGTCACAGCCCTTCCTGATTGATCAGGGAGTGCACGAAGATAAATGAACTTCAATTCCATGAGGGAGAAGGAACAAACAATCAGTCTAAAGGTTCTGTTTGGTGTGAACCACACAACAGTTGCTGCTTATTTTCCCTTTGTCACATAATGAATCAATGAAGTCTTCATCACAAAGGAATGCATCAGCGTGAATGGTGGGTTCTGGCTGCTGCTGTAGTTTTTGAAGGGTGAGATGTTCTGAGGAAAGCATGGTTTCTAGGGGCAAGCAATTCTGAAGGTCTTCTGCAGTGGGGTTTTTTTTATTTGGGGACAAGGTCTGGCTCTGTCACCCAGGCTGCAGTGCAGTGGCCCGATCTTAGCTCACTGCAACTTCCAACTTCCAGGTTCAAACAGTCCTCCCAAGTAACTGAAACTAGAGGCCCGTGCCCAGCTAATTTTTTTTCTCAGATGGGGTCTTGCTATGCTGTCCAGTCTGGTCTCAAACTCCTGAGCTCAAGTGATCCACCCGCTTCAGCCGCCTAAAGTGCTGAGATTACAGGTGTGAGTCACCACCCCCAGCCTTTCTGCTGTGTTTTTCAACACAATGTCTTTATTGCATTCAGTCAGTTCATCTAAATCTCGGCCAGTTTGCATCCTCTGGAGTAGCGCCGGGCAGTCAGCAGAGCCACAGTGTAGAGCAGTTACGAGATTTCCTGCCTTGCCGAGTGAAATCTATGCCTTCCAATTTTTAAAAATAATTTTTTAAAAATTAGATTGGTGCAAAAGTGATTGCAGTGTTTGCCATTACTCTCAATGGCAAAAACAGCAGTTACTTTTGAACCAACCTAATATTATAGAGACAGGGTTTCGCCATCTTACCTAGGTTGGTCTCGAACTCTTAAGCTCAAGTGGTCTGCCCACCTTTGCCTCCCAAAGTGTGGTGATTATAGGCATGAGCCACCATGCCCGCCCCTCCCCGCCAATTTTTTTTTTTTAAACTACTTGAGTGTGGGCCAAGAGTTGTGGGATCTGTGTCACCAGCAATCCCTCCTCTAAGCTGCTGGGTGGCTAATATGGGAAAACAGTAATTATAGCAGGACTCCAGTGGCACAAGCCATGCAGATGAACTACAAAAAGCAGAAGGGACACTGGGGATGCTGACATCTCAATTGGTTGAGATTGCCCTTAAGGTATTGAGCAACTGTGGCCAAATCCGGAAAGGGCAAACAAACAAAAAAAACCCCAACAAGACAACACAAGATAAGAAGCTACCGAGTCTCTTGGCTACAACCAGCCAGTAAGTACACAAGAAACAGTTCACTGCGGCCAGGTGTGGTGGCTCATGCCTATAATCCCAGCACTTTGGGAGGCTGAGGTGGGCGGATCACCTGAGGTCAGGAGTTCAAGACCAGCGTGGCCAACATGGCTGAACCCTGTCTCTACTAAAAATACAAAAAATTAGCCAGTCATGGTGGTGGGCACTTGCAATCCCAGCTACTCGGGAGGCTGAGGCAGGAGAATCGCTTGAACCCAGGAAGCAGAGGTTGTGAGCCAATACTGTGCCATTGCACTCTAGCCTGGGCGACAAGAGCAAAACTCTTTCTTGAAAAAAACGAACAAAACAAAACAAAAAAACCCAGTTCACTGGAGATGATCAGCCATAAGTAAGATCCCTAGGGCCCCCACTGCCTGGCCAAAGGGCCTTCCGTCCTTGAGACCACAACAGTGTGCATATTGTAAACAAGAGGGCCATTGGGTACTAGAGTGTCCTAACTGTCCCCAGTGGGTAGGGGAAGAAACTTCCTCGTCAATCAGCCCACCAGATGCTACAGCTTGCTAATAGTGACCAAAAGTGATGGGACTCAGGGACGCCTCTATCATCTAGGAACCCTTAGACTGGGTAGCAATTGCTGTGGGAGAGACTCATGGATTTTCTAACTGACACTAGAGCCAAATTTTTGCCTGTCTCCTTTCTACTGTGTTCTTCCTAAAATTTAGTAAAGGGCTTCTGCTGTATGGGACAGATAAATTTTAGCTAAAATTGTTAGCTGGACAGAGAAAGAGTTGGAATCTGTCTTTTAAGTAGCGAATTTTACCTGACCCATGGCTAAACCTTTAAAAGTTAAAGCTACAAGATCATTGTTTGTATCTGGTAGTATGTACAGGTCTGGTTATATTTGTCTATGGTACTGAATTGGCTTATAAAGAAATGAGTACTCATAAACTAAGCAAATAAGACCAAGTGCTTTTCAAGTTCACATGACGGTAATCTTTTGGTGAATGGAACTAGTCTAAAATTGTTGGTTTGATGGGAATGGTGTGTCTTCTGAAACGCAACTTAAAGGTTCTTACTTTTTTTTTTTTTTTTGAGACAAAGTCTCGCTCTGTCACCCAGGCTGGAGTGCAGTGGCGCGATCTCGGCTCACTGCAAGCTCCGCCTCCCGGGTTCACGTCATTCTCTGGCCTCAGCCTCCCGAGTAGCTGGGACTACAGGCGCCCGCTACCACGCCTGGCTATTTTTTTGTATTTTTTTTTTTTTTTTTTTTTTTGAGGTGGGGGTTTCCCCTTTTTGCCAGGAGGGTCTTTGTTTCCCTGGC
>NW_016818573.1:2033988-2042698 GCF_001698545.2 Rhinopithecus bieti
TTTTTTTTTTTTTTTTTTTTTTTTTTTTTTTGTAGAGATGGGGTTTCACCATGTTAGCCAGGATGATCTTGATCTCCTGAGCTCGTGATCCGCCCGCCTTGGCCTCCCAAAGTGCTGGGATTACATGGCGTGAGTCACTGCACCCGGCCTTAAAGGTTCTTACTTTTATGATAGTTGCCTGACATACAGCTATATAAAAAGGTAATTAACAGATAAATAATTTGGAATGATGACTAGCTTTGTCTAATATATCAGTTCTCATAAGTAATCCTGGTGAACCGCTAAAAATAAAGTATGTAAAGGTAAATGGGATAAGTATCTATCAACTTTTTAATGTAATTTGAAATCCTCTATTAAGTAATGGATACTCATTAACAATGTGAGTTATTTCCAAATAAGACGAAAACTGGAACAAATTGCTGACCATAAATATGTTTACTTTTGGTCTCTTAAATTTAATATAAAGACTAAATATGTTTGGGCCTATAAATATGTATAAAAATTATGCTATAGGAGAACATGTTTTTCTAACAATTACAAAATGGCATAAAATGGCATAAAATACCAATATGTGATAGTCAGTTCAAGATTTTGTGCTTCCGATGTTTTTAACAAAATTTAAGGGAACTGGATGGGTGCTCATGCCTGTAATTCCAGCAATTTGGGAAGCTGAAGTAGGAGGGTCATTTGAGATCAGGAGGTCCAGACCAGCCTGGGCAAAATGGTGAGACCCTGTTTCTACAAAAAAAAAAAAAAAAAAAAATTAGCCAGGGGTGGTGGCACATGCCTACTGTAGTCCCAGCTACTCAGAAGGCTGAGGTGGGAGCATCACTTGAGCCAAGGAGGTCGAGGTTGCAGTAAGCCAAATCAATGCCACTACACTCCAGCCTGAGTGATGGAGCAAGACCCTGTTTCAAAAAAAGGAAAAAGATAATTAAAAAAAATTTAAGAGTACTAAGGGTTTTTAAAAATCCTAATATACAATTCTATACAGGAAGTGTGCCAAAAGTAAGGTGCACTTAATAAGAAAACAATAAGAAAGGTATAAAATATATTCTTTATTGAGAAAAAAAGTAATTTATCTAATTTAGCAGTTATTTAAAGGGAGTTTTAAAATATGGATTTAGGAAAGAAATAGAAAAAAGATTTAAAGGAACCAGTAAGTAGATGAGACATAGATGTAAAGAAAGTTACAGATGTGAAGCAATGAGAGTAATTTTGTATAGGAAAGAACCTTGTGTGGTCAATCTCTGTCTTAGACTAAAATGACTAGACATTTAAGAAAGAGGAAGTACAGGGCAAGTCCAAGCATGCCACAGGTGTCTGAGTAAGTCATGATTAGGCCTGTGAATGGGAACTTGTGATGGAAGTGTTGGGTGTGATTAAATTGGCTGTAATTAAATTAAATGATTTGTAATAGTTGTTTTTTGTTTGTTTGCTTTTTTGTTTGCTTTTTGAGATGGAGTCTCGCTCTCTCGCTCGTTTGCCGAGGCTGGAGTGCAGTGGTTCGATCTTACTTCACTGCAACTTCCATCTCCTGGGTTCAACTTCCGCCTCGGGTTCATGCCATTCTCCTGCCTCAGGCTCCTGAGTAGCTGGGATTACAGGCATGCACCACCACGCCTGGCTAATTTTTGTATATTTAGTAGAGATGGGGTTTCACCATGTTGATCAGGCTGTTCTTGAACTCCTGACCTCAGGTGATCCTGGCCTCCCAATGTACTGGGATTACAGGTATAAGCCACCATGCCTGGCCTGTAACAGTTTTTCTAAAGAATTAATTTGGATGTTAAAACATATTATACATAACTTAAAATTTTGGCCCCCTGTGTTAAAACAATAGTGGTTTCAGCCAGGCCCAGTGGCTCACACCTGTAATCTCAGCACTTTGAAAGGCCGAGGTAGGTGGATCACAAGGTCAGGAGATCGAGACCATCCTGGCTAACATGGTGAAACCCTTTCTCTACTAAAAATACACAAAATTAGCCAGGCGTGGTGGTGGGCACCCATATTCCCAGCTACTTGGGAGGCTGAGGCAGGAGAATGGCAGGAGGAGGCAGAGCTTGCAGTGAGCCAAGATTGCACCACTGCACTCCAGCCTGGGTGACAGAGCAAGACTCCGTCTTAAACAAACAAACACACAACAAAAAAACAGTGGTTTCTTAAGACATGAATTTACTCTTAGTAAAGTTCCAAGAGGCTTTGACATGCATTTCTAAAACCTGCTTTGTTAATACCATTCTCTAAATTACAAATTTGTTTCTGTTTCTGTCATATTCCTCCTTAAGATCAGTCTAATTTCTCTGGTTTCAAGTTTATCTCAAAGGTCGACAAAAGCAGTTTTATACCAGTATAAATTGATTCTATGTTCTTGGTTTTTCTTAATGTGTCTGAATTGTGTCGTGTAACCAGGACTTCCCATGGTATTACTAATGTATTCTCCTGCTCACTGGCTTAGGAAAACAGATTGCTTAGGGAGACTGAGCTTTAAAGTGCTAAGGTTTTCCATGCATGTAACTTTCCGTGTTGCTTTTGAAGTCTTTTGATCATCACTGTGGTTAAACGAGTAACTATCATTTGGCAGTGATCTCTGATTCTGTTGAAGGAAGCCATTTGAACTTTTGACATTTTGGCAGGCTTCCCCGGATCCAAATCCTAAAGGAAGCCATCTGGCCTAAAATCAACTTTGAGATTCTTCCAGAAGGGTCTCCTGGAGCAAGCCTCAAAGGTTGTGTCTCTCATCTTTTGGAGATATTAAATGATCAGGCTTATTTGGTAAATAATACGGGAAGCATTGTCAAATAGAAATGGTGTTTAACTTCCTTTAAGTACTGTTTGTGTAAGTGTGTCACTAAACTATGGGAAATGGTTTGAGATTCCTTAAACTCTGATATGCTAAGATATGTGTCATGACTGTGATGATTGTGTCTCATGGTTGTATGCCACAGAAATGCTTAAATTTCTGGCAGGGCACGGTGGCTCATGTCTGTACTCCCAGCACTTCGGGAGACCGAGGCAGGCGGAGTAAGAGGTCAGGAGAGCGAGACCATCCTGGCTAACATGGTGAAACCCCGTCTGTACTAAAAATACAAAAAATTATCCAGGTGTGTTTGGCAGGTGCCTGTAGTCCCAGCTACTTGGTAGGCAGAGACAGGAGAATGGCATGAACCCTGGAGGCGGAGCTTGCAGTGAGCCGAGACTGTGCCACTGCACTCCAGCTTGGGTGACAGAGCAAGACTCTGTCTCAAAAAGAAAAAAGAAAAAAAAGAAATGCTGAAATTTCCTGTCAGTTGTAAATTGTCATCAGACCTCTGACTGGCTGCTCTGAGCTTTCGTCACCCACAGTTAATTTTTAGTTTTGAGTCAGGGTCTCACTCTGTTCCCAGGCTGGAGTACAGCGGCGTGATCACTGCTCACTTCAGCCTCAACCTCCCAGACTCAAGTGATCCTCCCACCTCAGCCTCCTGAGTAGCTGGGACTATAGGGGCGCTCCACTGTGCCCAGCTCATTTCTTTATTTTGTTGTAGTGACAAGGTCTCATTATGTTGCCCAGGGTGGTCTCACACTCCTTAGCTCAAGTGAGCCTCCTGTCTTGCCTTCCCAAAATGCTGGGATTAGAGGTGTGAGCACCATGCCCTGCCACCGACAGTTGTTTTAAATTCTTCTCTGGAAGCATTCGCAATTGGCTATTGTCCACGTTTGCTAATTCAGATTGAGAAAAACTGACCAGGTGCAGTGGCTCACGCCTGTTGTAGGGTCCAGCCCTACGGGGTCTATGGATTTTTTCTCCTCGTGCGCAGAGAGGAGAGATCATAGAAATAAAGACACAAACAAAGAGATAGAAGAAAAGACAGCTGGACCTGGGGGACCACTACCACCAAGGTGCGGAGACTGGTAGTGGCCCCAAATGCCTGACCATGCTGTTATTTATTGGATACAAGGCAAAAGGGGCAGGGTAAGGAGTGTGAGTCATCTCTAATGATTGATAAGGTCACGCGAGTAATGTGTCCACCACAGGGGGCCTTTCCCTTTTAGGTAGCTGAGGCGGAGAGACAGAGGACAGCTTACATCATTATTTCTTCTATGCTCTTCTCAGAAAGATCAAAGACTTTAATACTTTCACTAATTCTGCTACTACTATCTAGAAGGCAGAGCCAGGTGTACAGAACATAACATGAACGTGAAACAGGAGTGTGACCGCTGAAGCACAGCATCACAGGGAGACTGTTAAGCCTCCAGATGGCTGTGGGCGGGCCTGACTGATGTCAGGCTTTCCACAAGAGGTGGTGGAGCAGAGTCTTCTCTAATCACCGCCCCCCTGGGGAAAGAGAGACTCCCTTTCACGGTCTGCTAAGTAACAGGTGCCTTACCCAGGCACTGACGGTACCCCTAGACCAAGGTCCGCTAGGTAATGGGTGCCTTCCCAGGCGCTGGCGTTACTGCTACGCCAGGGAGCCCCCTAGTGGCCCTGCCCAGGTGTAACAGGGCTCACACCCTTGTCTTTTGGTCACTTCTCACCGTGCCGGTTCAGCTCCTATCTCTGTATGGCCTGGTTTTCCCTACGTTATAATTGTAGAACAAAGATTATTATCATATTGGAATAAAGAGTAATGCTACAAACTAATGATTAATGATATTCATATACAATCATATCTATAATCTATTTCTAGTATAACTTCTTATTCTATATATTTTCATTATTATACTGGAACAGCTTGTGCCCTCAGTCTCTTGCCTTGGCACCTGGGTGACTTGCCACCCACACCTGTAATCTCAGCACTTGGGGAGACCGAGGTGGATGGATCACTTGAGGCCAGGAGTTTGAGACCAGCCTGGCCAACATGGTGAAACCCCATCTCTCCTAAAAATACAAAAAAATTAGTCGAGTGTGGTGGCGGGCACCTGTAATCCCAGCTACTCAGGAGGCTGGACAGGTGAATCACTTGAACCTGGGAGGTGGAGGTTTCAGTGACCCAAGATTGTGCCACTGCACTCCAGCCTGGGTGATGGAGCAAGACTCTGTGGCAATAATAAAATAAAATAAAATAAAATAAAATAAAATAAAATAAGCCGGGCGCGGTGGCCCAAGCCTGTAATCCCAGCACTTTGGGAGGCCGAGACGGGCGGATCACGAGGGTCAGGAAGATCAAGACATTCCTAGGCTAACATGGCTGAATTGAAAACCCGTCTCTACTAAAAAAATACAAAAAAAAAAAAACTAGCGGGCGAGGTGGCAGCGCCTGTAGTCCCAGCCTTTCGGGAGGCTGAGGCAGAGAAAAAATGGGGGGGCGTAAACCGGGGGAGCGAGGCTTTGCAGTGTGAGCCGAGATCTGGCCACCGCACTCCGCCTGGGCGGCGACAGAAGCAAGACTCCGTCTCAAAATAATAATAATAATAAAAAAAATTAAAATAAAATAAAATAAATAAACACAAAATAAAAAGAGTGAACAAAACAAAAAAATTACATGAAATTAAGTAATTGATACAAATACTTAAATGTGAGACTATCACCTTACTTTGTTTTCCAGATTCAAGGAAATTTTCTGTCATAAAGTGTCTATAGTTTGTGATTTTTTTTTCTTCTTTTGCCCAAAATCCCCCCTAAGGGGCCTGGGGAGTCATGCCCTACAAACCACAGAGTCTCATCAGAGAGGCTTTAATTTTAACCCTCTAGCGTGGTCTGCCTTCTGACCTGACTCTGGCATAAACTCACATAACAAAAAAGAGAGGAAATCAAAATACTTTAACTCCAAATGTATTTCCTTTCCATATCTTGAAACTGCCCTGCAAAGTTGTCTCCTGTGGGAAAAATCTACATTCTGTAGAGAATCCCCTTTTCCCTTTTTTTTTAAAGTTCTTTCCAGATCCAGGAGATAATCAGCTAAGAGCCAGGCACCCTTTTATGTTAGATAAGAAACATTTTAGGCCAGTGTGGTGGCTCACGCCTGTAATCCCTGCTCTTTGGGAGGCCGAGGCATGTGGATCACTTGAGGTCAGTTGTTCAAGACCAGCCTGACCAACATGGTGAAACCCTGTTTCTACTAAAAATACAACAAATTAGCAGGGCATGGTGGCGGGCGCCTGTAATCCCAGCTACTAGGGAGGCTGAGGCAGGAGAATTGCTTCAACCCAGGATACAGAGGTTGCAGTGAGCAGAGATCGTGCCTCTGCACTGCAGCCTGGGATACAGAGTGAGATGCCACCTCAAAAAACGAAAAACAAATCCTGCTCCCTGTAAGCAGGACACAATTAGAAACATCGATTGTATTACCAAGGTTTGGACTGAATCACCATATTTAAGAAATGTGGGCTGGGAATGGTGGTTCACACCTATAATCCCAGCATTCTGGGAGGCCGAGGTAGACTACTTGAGCCCAGGAATTCAAGAGCAGCCTGGGTAACATAGTTCTAAATCTGAGATTTCCTTTATGATCAAAGATGGGTGGGAACCCCATTCTACAAGATAAGTGTCAACCTCAGAGAGACAGACTCTCCAGAACAGGTGAATTTATTTGGGAAGAGCAGAGGATTACTATCTGGGCTATGAGTGCTAGGAAGGATACCAGGCATACACAGAGGGCCACAGCCAAGGGGACACTTTTAAAGGACAGAAGTCCATGTAAGCTGCTTTTAAACAAGGTTTGTAGGTCACAAGCTGATCGCAGGAGTTGGCGATGGTTTTCTGGTGGAGACGGCCATGGTAGGTAAGCGTCTGGAGTTCATCTGGAATGCTACAGTCTTGAGGACGTGCTTTTGAGATGCCCCATGCCTGGTCTACATGCAGGAGTGTCTTGTGATAAATCCTGTTATGGGCATGTGTGTGTGAGGGCTTCTTTGTGGCCCCCCGACTCCATTTTATTAGAGTTTGACATAAGTGACTCCATTTTGGTTCCAGCAACTTTCACATAAGGAAACTGAGGCTCAGAGAAGTCAAGGGACTTGCCCACACGTCCCAGCAACACTCTGCAGTGGAGGGGTGCAAACCCCGGCTTTCTCTGTGGATGGAGCTGCTGTGGGTGAGTGCAGGGTGCTGTGTGAACCAGAGAGGTGGTGCAGAGACCAGTGTGGGATGTGAGAGGATCCCTGGGGGAGGCAGTGCTGGTACAATTGGGATGGGGCAGAGGCGGAAGTGCGTGTGTGCCTAGAGGACAGAGCAAAGGCCTGGAGGGATCCACGCTCTCAACCATTCAGTGCTGCTGCCCCTAAGAAGGCAGGGCGCCGTATTTTCCAGGGTGACGCTGCCCCTGGGACTGGGCCTGGTCAACCTTGACCGAGAGAGCAAAGGGCTAGAATTGGGGAGAGTGGGATGAGTGAGGTTACTTGGCATGTTCTGTAGTCTCTTGGCCTCTCTCGAACAGCGTCCCTCAGATAGAAGCAAGACCTTGCTTTGCAACCCTGGCAGCCAGGATGCAGTCATGTGACAGCTCCAGCAACCTGAGGCTGGGGGAGCCTGTGGTCTGGAGGAACAATGTGAGTTGGGAGCACAAGCCCGTCATGGCTAGACTCAGGTTTCTCTGCGTGACCCGTTGGAGGCGGGTGGGACGCTCACAGGAGGGTGCAGCTCTTGGGGCCCATGCCCCAGCGTAACAGCTGCTGGTTCCAGTCGGTATAGGGCGGGTAGCGGATCTCCTTTAACTTCTCCAGGCCCGAGGGGGCGAGCAGGCAGGTGCGGTGGTGGGAGAAGGTGTCGAAGGTGAACTTGCCGTGGTACCGGCCCATCCCGCTGTGGCCTAGGTGGGCACAGAGAGCAAGGACCTGAGGCCAGGCTGCCCATGCAGCCCTAGCAGCAGGCTACTGCCCTGGCCAGGGGCACACAGCTGGCAGGGAGCTCAGAGAGAGCCAGGCCACTCACAGAGCCATTGTACAGATAGAGAAACTGAGGCCTTGAGAGTCCCAGGGCCCGGATCAAGGTTGAACAGTGAGTGAAGGGACTTCCTCGGTCTGGGGTACCAAAACCAAGCTTTCCTGGGGGTGGAAATGGGCAGGTACCTACCAACTCCCCCCAGCGGCACAGACAGCAGAGACACATAGAGGAAGCCGTCGTTGCCTGCAAAGCCGCCACTGCTGGTCCGCTCCAGCATCTGGTTCACAACCTGCCGAGGAGTGGGAAGGTAGGTGGTGGGCTCCAGTCATGGGAAGAGGGCTTGAGCCCTGCATATTCCACAGTGGAGGTGAGCCTCATCCTCACATGCCCCTCCACCTGCCCCTCCACCCTCTAACAGGCAATAATCTCCCCTCTAAGCGTCTTCTGGGGACAACACCTCTCAGTGATGGCTGGGGTGCCGTGGGGTGAATACCAACATGGCGCAAAGACCAGGAAGCCCTGCAGGACCGCGGGGCTGGCAGCCTTGAGTCTAACGGTGAGGTTAGGATACTGCAGTGTGGGCTGCAGGCCCCACCGCGACCCGCTGGGCTCTATCAGGCCCCCGCTCTGCTCTGTCCCTGACCTCCATTCGGGGCCTCTGCTTGCCCATGCAGAATCTTTGCACAGTCCAGGTGCAGGCTGCACCAGCCAGGACAGAGGACGGGCCCGCTACATGCCTGGTGGGTTTGGACCCTGTCCTCTCTGCCAGGCATCCTTGCGCCAGATGTGGTGGTACCAGCTGGCCTAGATATAGTCACCCTTGAGGCATCTGCTGCTCCAAAGCCCTCCTAGGAAGGGCTGTGAAAGGAAAGGGGGCCAGTCTGTGCCCCTTCAGCCCCTCCATTG
>NW_016818573.1:2044169-2069635 GCF_001698545.2 Rhinopithecus bieti
TCTTGGCCCAGGTGGGCTGTGGTAGGGGCAGCAGGACTCACCGATGTAGCGATCGCTCTCGTCACTCTGGCCCCCAATGGCCACATGGCCGCAGCCCAGCAGTGCCCGCAGCCGCTGGAACTGTTTCTGGTTGATGATGCGGCCCAGGTTTGGGGAGCTCTGGGGGTCGTCGCCATAGAAACGGGTGATGGTGCTCTGCAGGGCGGGCAGCAGCCTCTCCTGCATCTCGGGGCTGCACAGGACATAGTCGGGGGCCACGCAGGTCTGGCCGGCGTTGAAGTAGCGGAACCAGGCCACGCGGTTGGCCACGGTCTGGGGGTCGCAGCTGTCGTCCACGTAGCAGGGGTTCTTGCCCCCCAGCTCCAGGGTGACAGGTGTCAGGTGCTTGGCGGCAGCGGTCATGACAATCTTGCCCACACGAGGGCTCCCTGGGTGTGGAAGGAAACCAGAGTGACCGTTCAGTGACCTGGGCCAGGCGGGATGGCCCAGCCCAGGGCCCCGCTCCTCCCTGGAGAGGTGTTGGAGTCAGTGGGCTCCCTAGGCACACGGTGAGGAGACCCCATCCTCAACTGGCCTTGACCACACGCTCCAGGCACCTGACTCTTGCCAGCTTTCTTCATAGAAAGTCCTGGCCCACCTCACCGCTCTCCTGGCTGGTGTGGCTCACACACTGGGACCTGCCTCCAGCCCGGCCACCCCAGGATCCAATTGCTCCAATGTGCCCAGGGCCTGGCCTGTGCAAGCAGACGGCCTCTGTGCCAGCTCCAGCTCGCATGTGTCCACCACTGCTGGTCCCAGCCTCCTCCCTCCACAGCCCTCCCACCCTCTGCCCTGCTGATCCCCTCCGCCTACTCTGGGAACCTGGCCTGGCCCCCTCACCCGTGAAGAAGATGTAGTCAAACTTGTGCTCCAGCAGCTGCCCTGTCTCCTGGGGCCCGCCCAGCACCACGGCAAAGCAGCTCTGCAAGGCAGGATGGGCGGCTCAGGGCAGCTCGGGGGCAGGCTTAGGGGCCAGCCGGGCCTCCTCAGCCTGCAGGGGTGAGGTATAGAGATGCCGGGCACTGCCGGGGCAGGGTCACCCTCACCTGGTCCAGGTACCGGGGCAGCACCTCAGCCACGACCTTCTCTGTTCCCTGGCTGATTTCTGATGGCTTCAGCACCACACAGTTCCCTGCAGGGGCAGAGGGGACGTCACTGGGGGAGCCCAGGGTCCCCATGCCCAAGCAGGGGCTGGGTTCAGAGGGCCTGTGAGGCCGAGGGTGCCTCATAGGCAGGATTCCAGGGGCCTTTGTGGGAGGGGCTACTGGGCGGGAAGAGCATGGGGTTCGGAACTCCTTCCTCACCTGCAGCGAGGGCGCCCACCAGGGGCACCAGGACCAGGTTCACGGGGTAGTTCCAGGGTGCGATGATGAGGACCAGGCCAAAGGGTTCTTTCCGGATGAAGACCGAGTCCAACTTCATGAACTGAGGCACAGGGCAGACGGTGAGGCCCTGCCAAGGGCTACCCCAAAGCCCACCCACTGCACACTTGGGGCCTCAGCTCCCCGTGCGATGGAATCCCAGGAAAGACGAGAAAATCAGTGACTCGCCCGGGGCCTCGGTGGCAGAAGGGGGCCTGGACCAGAGCTGCCCGGTGCCCTGCCCTTCCCTCCCGCCGCCTGCCAGCAGGACTCACCAGGTTCGTGGAGCCCGGTTCGTCCTTCATCCAGGCCTGCAGGTTCTTGAGGGCATAGTCGACCTCATTCTGGGTAGTGATGATCTCAGATACATCTGCCTCGAAGGCTGACTGTGGTGGAGGTGGAATTGAGAGAGGTCAGGCCCAGACCCGGGCCAGGAGGGGTCTAGAATTTGAGGAGGGCACACGCAGGCACCACCACCACTGGACACATAAAGACAGCTCCTATGGGAGGCACTGTGGTTCCCTGGGAACTGTGCATGGCTGCGATTCTGATCGGTGACTTCCTGGCTGTGTGGTCTTGGGCAAGCGATGTTAACCCCCGAGTGCCTCAGTTTCCTCATTTGCGACATGGGGACAGCCATCGAGCCTGCATCACAGGGTGGCTGTGAGTGTTCAGGAGTGAAGGTCAGGTGCCTGCCACACTCCACATGCCAGGGAAGGAGGTCTGTTAAACAAACAGGGATAAAACTAGGGACACAGCCAGTCACTAGGGGGCATGGACCCTCCTGAAAGAGGACAGGGATGCCGCTCCAGCCCCTGCCTGGGCCCACCCTCCACGGCTACCTTATGCAGGTCCTGGGCCAGCGCGTCTTGCAGAAGCTGCTTGTTTTCTTGAAGGAAGCGGCCCAGGCCTTGGAGCTGCGCAGCCCTAAACTCGGCCGACCGCGTGCGCCCCGACTTGAAGGCCTCCCGCAGCCGCCGCAGCGTGTCCTGGAAGGGGTCTATCCTGTCAGACAGGGCAGAGTGAACTGGACGGCTGGGTTGCCCCTCCTTCACAGGCACCCTCCAGCCACCCCAGAGTCTGCACACCCTTGCCCCACCTGCACCCATGGGGGCTCACAGACACCCCACCTCATACACACACAGACCCACTCGACCCCACGGAGCTGGGGCTGCCTGCGCCACCACCCCCCCACTCACCTGCCTCCCAGGCGTGTCCATGAGGGAGGGCCCTGGGCTTGACCTCCCCCACTCCAGGGAGAGGATCCCCCTCCTGGGCGCTCTGGAAGCCCAGCACACCCCACACCTCGGGTGACCACCATCCCAGCTCTTCACTGCCCTTCCCCTCCTTGCATAGATACATACCCCCCACGTTGGCACCTGGCCACCGCTCCACCCAGACCACTCAGCTCTCCCCGGGGCCTCCCTCCCTTCTGGGTCTAAACAGGGACTCGGAGGGTTCTTTGCTCCAGAGCTCACAGAGCTTTGAGGTCGCATATGGGGAAACTGAAGCCATAGACGCGCCTTAGCGCTGAGGAGGGTTTGGCACCCGCTCTGGGGAGGGGGTGGCACTCGGCTGGTCGTAGAAGGAAGCAGAAGCGGAGGAGAGAGCTCCGGGGTTGGTATCCATGGGCACAGGTGGCAGGTGGAGGTAGGTTGGCAGAGCTGAGACTGCCCCAGGGCATGAACCCCTCTGGGCTTTAGCCTGAGGGCCCAAGGGAACCCTGGTGGGTTCTGGAGAGGAGGAAGGATCAGGACCCCGGGGGTGGGGGAAGGGGTCCAATGGGACACTCAGGAGGATTGCCAGGTCCTAGCAAGGGGATTCTGAGCATTCCAGCCCAGGGGCTGAAGAATGGCGCGCAAATCCTGTGTCTTTGTGTATCCGTGGGTCTGTCTGTGTCTTTGTGTCTCTGTGTCTTTGTATATCTTTGTGTCTTTGTGTGTCTATGTGTGGGTCTCTCTGTGTATGGCTGTCTTTGTGTCCTTGTGTGGGTATGGGTGTCCGCGTGTGTCTGTGTATGTATGGGTGCTGTGTGTCTTTGTGTGTATGGGAGTCTGTGTGCATGGGTGTGTGTATGGGTATCTGTGTCTCTCTGTGTATGGGTGCTGTGTGTCTTTGTGTGTATGAGTGTCTGTATGTCTGTGTGTCTGTGTGTATGGCTGTCTGTGTGTCTGTATGTATCTGTGCGTGTGTAGGTGTCTGTCAGTGTGTCTGGGTGTCTGTGTGTGTATGGGTGTCTGTGTGTGTATGGGTGTCTGTGTGTCTGTGTGTGTATGGCTGTCTGTATATGGGTGTGTGTGTGTCTGTGTCTGTGTGTCTGTGTGTATGGGTGTCTGAGTGTGTATCAGTGTCTGTGTGTGTATGGGTGTCTGTGTGTCTGTGTGTATGGGTGTCTGTGTGTGTATAGATGTCTGTGTTTGTGTGTCTGTGTGTCTGTGTGTGTATGGGTGTCTGTGTGTGTATGGGTGTCTGTGTGTGTGTGGGTGTATGGCTGTCTGTATATGGGTGTGTGTGTGTCTGTGTCTGTGTGTCTGTGTGTATGGGTGTCTGAGTGTGTATCAGTGTCTGTGTGTGTATGGGTGTCTGTGTGTCTGTGTGTATGGGTGTCTGTGTGTGTATAGATGTCTGTGTTTGTGTGTCTGTGTGTCTGTGTGTGTATGGGTGTCTGTGTGTGTATGGGTGTCTGTGTGTGTATAGATGTCTGTGTTTGTGTGTCTGTGTGTCTGTGTGTGTATGGGTGTCTGTGTGTGTATGGGTGTCTGTGTGTGTATGGGTGTCTGTGTGTGTATAGATGTCTGTGTTTGTGTGTCTGTGTGTCTGTGTGTGTATGGGTGTCTGTGTGTGTATGGGTGTGTGTGTGTATGGGTATCTATGTGTCTGTGTGTCTGTGTTTCTGTGTGTGTATGGGTGTCCATGTGTCTGTGTTTTTGTGTGTGTATGGGTGTCTGTGTGTGTGGGTATGGGTGTGTGTGTATGGGTGTGTGTGTATGTGGGTATCTATGTGTCTGTGTGTCTGTGTTTCTGTGTGTGTATGGGTGGCTGTGTGTCTGTGAGTATCTGGGTGTGTATGGGTGTGTGTCTCTGTATGGGTGTCTGTGTGTGTCTCTGTGTCTGTGTGTGTATGGGTGTCTGTGTGTCTGTGTTTCTGTGTGTGTATGAGTGTCTGTGTGTCTGTGTGTGTATGGGTATCTGTATGTCTGTGTGTGCATGGGTGTCTCTGTGTCTGTGTTTCTGTGTGTGTATGGGTGTCTCTGTGTCTGTGTTTCTGTGTGTGTATGGGTGTCTCTGTGTCTGTGTGTCTGTGTGTGTATGGGTATCTGTGTGTCTCTGTGTGTATGGGTATCTCTGTGTCTGTGTGTGCATGGATGTCTGTGTGTCCGTGTGTGTCTGTGTGTGTATGGGTATCTGTGTGTCTGTGTGTGTCTGTGTGTACGTGTGTCTGTGTGTGTCTGTGTGTTTACTGGTGTGTCTGTGTGTATATGAGTGTCTGTGTGTCTGTGTGTGTATGGGTGTCTGTGTGTGTGTGTGTATGGATGTCTGTGTTTCTCTGTGTATCTGTGTGTGTATGGGTGTCTGTGTGTCTTTGTGTGTATGGGTGTCTGTATGTGTCTGTTGTGTCTGTGTGTATATGGGTGTCTGTGTGTCTGTGTGTATATGGGTGTCTGTGTGTGTCCATGTGTCAGTGTGTGTATGGCTGCCTGTGTGTTTGTGTGTGTGTCTCTGAGTGTATGGGTGTCTGTGGGTCTGTGTGTGTTTGGGTGTCTGTGGGTGTCTGTGTGTCTGTGTGTGTATGGGTGTCTATGTGTATCTGTCTGTGTATGGGTGTCTCTGTGTGTCTGTGTATGTCTGTGTGTCTTTGTGTGTATGGGTGTCTGTGTGTCTGTGTGTGTATGGTTGTCTATGTGTGTGTGTGTATGGGTGTGTGTGTGTTTGTGTGTATGGATGTTGTGTGTATGTTTATGAGTGCCTGTGTTTCTGTGTGTTTATGAGTGTCTGTGTGTCTTTCTGTGTATGGGTGTCTGTGTGTGGGTGTATGGACATCTGTGCATCTGTGTGTGTCTTTGTGTGTATGAGTATCTGTGTTTGTGTGTGTACAGGTGCCTATGTGTGTGTTTGGGTGTCTGTATGTCTGTGTCTTTGTGTGTCTGTGTGTATGGGTGCCTGTGTCTATGTGTGTTGTGTGTGTGTATGGTTGTCTGTATGTCTGTGTGTGTGTATGGCTGTCTGTGTGTCTGTGTATATCTGTGTGTGTATGGGTGTCTGTGTGTCTGTGTGTCTATGGGTGTCTGTGTGTCTGTGTGTGTTTGGGTGTCTGTGTCCATATGTGTCTGTGTGTATGGGTGTGTGTCTGTGTGTGTCTGTGTGTGTATGAGTGTCTGTGTGTATGGGTGTCTCTCTCCAAGCGTGTCATGTGTGTCTGTGTGTTTCTGTGTGTCCTTGGGTGTATGAGTGTCTGTGTGTGCACGAGTGCTGTGTCCATGTGTGTCTGTATGTATGGGTGTCTGTGTGTGTATGGGTGTCTGTGTGCATGTGTGTCTGTATGTATGGGTGTCTGTGTGTGTATGGGTGTCTGTGTGCATGTGTGTCTGTATGTATGGGTGTCTGTGTGTGTATGGGTGTCTGTGTGCATGTGTGTCTGTATGTATGGGTGTCTGTGTGTGTATGGGTGTCTGTGTGCATGTGTGTCTGTATGTATGGGTGTCTGTGTGTGTATGGGTGTCTGTGTGCATGTGTGTCTGTATGTATGGGTGTCTGTGTGTGTATGGGTGTCTGTGTGCATGTGTGTCTGTATGTATGGGTGTCTGTGTGTGTATGGGTGTCTGTGTGCATGTGTGTCTGTATGTATGGGTGTCTGTGTGTGTATGGGTGTCTGTGTCCATGTGTGTCTGTATGTATGGGTGTCTGTGTGTGTATGGGTGTCTGTGTGCATGTGTGTCTGTGTGTGTATGGGTGTGTGTCTGTGTGTATCTGTGTGTGTATGGGTGTCGGTGGATCTGTGTGTGTATGGGTGTCTGTGTGTATGGGTGTCTGTATGGGTGTCTCTCCATGTGTGTCGTGTGTGTATGTGTGTCTGTGTGTCTGTGTGTGTATGGGTGTCTCTGTGTGTATTGGTGTCTGTGTGTGTATGGGTGTCTGTGTTTCTGTGTGTGTCTCTGTGTATGGGGGTCTGTATGGGTGTCTCTCTCCATGTGTGTCGTGTGTGTAAGTGTATCTGTGTGTCTGTGTATGGGTGTCTGTGTGTGCATGGTTGCTGTGTCCATGTGTTTCTGTGTGTGTATGGGTGTCTGTATGTGTGTGTCTGTGTATGGGTGTCTGTGTCCATGTGTGTTGTGTGTGTCTATGGGTGTATATGTGTGTATGGGTGTCTGTGCCCATGTGTGTCTGTGTGTGTATGGCTGTTTGTGCCCATGTGTGTTGTGTGTCTGTCTACATGTGGACTTCAGTTATCTCATCCCTCAGCTGCAGGTCACAGGGCCATACCCAGGGTTGCTGCCTCAGACTCGCATTGCTGAGGGCAGTGGAGGTGAGTGCTTAGCAGGCCTTGGCATCCCCAGTGAGTGTCCTGGAGGCCAGTGCCCCATCTGCACTTGCACCGCACCAGGCACTCTTGTCATATGTGATGCAGGGACAGTGCTCCCCTGTGGACAGAGCCAGCTGAACCAATGGCAGAAGTCCCTGTCCTTATGAATGACAAGATGAGGAGAGCAGCCCCTGCCTGGCTCAGGTCCCAGCTGAAGAATGTGGGGAGACAGGAAGCCATGCTGGGCACCTTCCCGGCCACACCTGCAGAGGCAGCCTCCCTCCCCTGGGCAGCGTCGCCACCATTCCTGGCACAGGACCCCCACACTCAGTGTCCGGCACCCCCGCGTGAGGGCCTGGAGGAGGACACAGCATCCAGGGCTTCGCAAATATTCATCTACCGTCTTTGCTCAAGCCCTGTCTTGGGCTACAACCTGGGTGGATCCTGGGCCCTTCTCTAGTAGCGGGCAGTTTTGGCCTGCAGCGCTTCCAGGTCTTCAGATTCCAGGGCCCTGCCCCAAAGCTGTGCCTGGAATTCAAGCATCAGCAGCCTCCACCTGGCGCTCAAGCAGCTCCTGGTCACATCGGCTCAGCTCTAACCTCTTCCAATGCTCCCTGGTGCCTTTGGAGGGATGATCGCCTCCGCCCTGAATCAAGGCCCAGATTGGAGGAGTCTGGGATGAGCTATGGCACACAGATGTCCCGCTGTTCATCCCAGGAACCTGGCCTCAGCGTGGTCACAACTTTCCCAGGTGAGGCAGGTGGGGCAGAGGAACACCTGCACTTTCTGAGCTGTCATCGCCTGTCCTCACGTGTGCACATCTGGTGCTCAGTGAAATAATCACGGAGCCAGCAGCATCTGCCTGACAGATGAGGAAACGGATGAGGAAACAGACCCCGGCTGGAGCCAGACCCAAGCCCCGCCTCTCATCCAAGGTGCTTTCTTGTCCCGCCCACCTGCTGCAGGGCAGGGGTCCGGGCGCTTGCTGGGGTGGGGCTGACTGGTGGGAAAGGGAAATATCTTGGACCCCCAAAATCACTAAGCTAAAAGGAAGATTCAAGCTGGAAACTGATCAGGGTCAACCTGCCTCCCCTTTATTTATTTATTTATTTTTTTTTTCTGAGACGGAGTTTCGCTCTTGTTGCCCAGGCTGGAGTACAATGACGCGATCTCAGCTCACCACAACCTCTGCCTCCCAGGTTCAAGTAATTCTCCTGCCTCAGCCTCCCGAGTAGCTGGGATTACAGGCATGCACCACCACGGGGGCCCAGCTAATTTTGTACTTTTAGTAGAGACAGGGTTTCTCCAAGTTGAGGCTGGTCTCGAACTCCTGACCTCAGCTGATCCGCCGGCCTTGGCCTCCCAAAGTGTTGGGATTACAGGTATGAACTACCGGGTCCGGCCCCTGCCTCTCATTTTATTCACGGCCACCCCCCACTGCTCACTGAGATAGATGCATATTCTGATTGCCTCCTTTCCAAAGGCTCATCAGAAACTCAAAAGAATGCAGTCATCCCAACCTACCTACAAAACCTGGAAGCTCCCCCACGCCCCACCCCCACCCCTGCTTCAAGATGTCCCTGCCTTTCTGTATGGAACCAATGTACTTCACATATATATATATAATGTGTATATATAATGTATATATATGTATTTTATGTATGTGTGTGTGTGTATATGTATGTGTGTGTGTATATATATTATATATATATATATTTTTGAGACAGAGTTTCTCTCTTGTTGCCCAGGCTGGAGTGCAGTGGCACCATCTCGGCTCACTGCAACCTCCGACTCCCAGGTTCAAGCGATTCTCCTGCCTCAGCCTCCCGAGTAGCTGGGATTACAGGTGACCGCCACCATGCCCTGCTAATTTTGTGTTTTTAGTAGAGACGGGGTTTCACCATGTTGGTCAGGCTGGTCTCAAAGTCCCTATCTCAGGTGATCTGCCCGCCTCGGCCCCCCAAAGCGCTGGGGTTATAGGCGTGAGCTACCGCGCCCGGTCTTGTTACATCTCCTGTCTCCCTAAAATGTGTAAAACCAAGCTGTGCCCCGACCACCTTGGACACATGTTGTCAGGACGTCCCCAGGCTGTGTCACAGGTGCACGTCCTCAACTTTGGCAAAATAAACTTTTTTTTTTTCTTTGAGATGGAGTCTCGTTCTGTCACCAAGGCTGGAGTGCAAGTGGCGTGATCTCGGCTCACTGCAACCTCTACCTCCCGTGTTCAAGTGATTCTCCTGCCTCAGTCTCCGGAGTAGCTGGGATTACAGGCGTGCGCCCCCATGCCCAGCCAATTTTTGTAACTTTTAGTAGCGACAGGATTTCACCATGTTGGCCAGGCTGGTTTCAAACTCCTGTCCTCAAGTGATCCACCCGCCTCAGCCTCCTAAAGTGCTGGTATTACAGACGTGAGCCACAACACCTGGCCACAAAATGAACTTCCTTTTTTTTGACAGAGTCTCGCTCTGTCGCACAGGCTAGAGTGCTGTGGTGCGATCTCGGCTCACTGCAAACTCCACCTCCCGGGTTCACGCCATTCTCCAGCCTCACCCTTCTGAGTAGCTGGGACTACAGGCGCCCACCACCACACCTGGCTTATTTTTTGTATTTTTAGTAGAGACAGGGTTTCACCGTGTTAGCCAGGATAGTCTCGATCTCCTGACCTTGTGATCCACCCGCCTCGGCCTCCCAAAGTGCTGGGATTACAGGCAAAATAAACTTTCTAAATTAATTGAGACCTGTCTCAGATTTTCTGCGTTTATACTGGGGACCCCCGGCTGCTCACCAGGCAGTTCCTGACTGACCCTGGGTCACATAGGTGAACACTCCAGACTTGGCCAGCCCTCGCGGAGCTCACAGTCCACACATGGAACAACTATATCATTAGAAACATGATCGGTGTGGCCTGGGTTTCTTCCAGAGGCGGCCAGAGACCAACCCCTGGCTCTGACTGCCATGGGGAAGTCGTAGGGGAGGGCCTCTTGGAGGGCCAGCGATCTGGACAGAGGCACCAACATGTGCAAAAGCCCTGTGGGGGTAGATGCTGAGAAATAAGACACAGCGGCAAGTGGAGGCCTGATGGGACCTGTCATATGGAGAGGGACTCATTCCCTTGGCAGTGGCCACGCCTGGTGCAGGGCCCAGAAGGAAGTCAGAGCTGGCATCTGAGGCCAGGCAGCTGGCATGCACAACTCATTTAAGCCTCACAGCTATTATTATTACCCAGTTGGAAAGACGGGGAAACCGAGGCTCTGAGAGACAACCTGATTTGCCCTCCTCACAGCCTCAGTGTGAGGAGGGAGGCCCCCCAGCCCCTCTCCTCACACCAGCCCTGTGACCACAGTGACCACGTGCCAACGTGTGCCTTGCGCCTTTCACTGTCTTCTCAACATCTTCCTGCAGTTTCCAGACTTTCTTTTTTTTTTTTTTGCGGGGGGACGGAGTCTCTGCCGCCCAGGCTGGAGTGCAGTGGCCGGATCTCAGCTCACTGCAAGCTCCGCCTCCCGGGTTTACACCATTCTCCTGCCTCCGTCTCCTGAGTAGCTGGGACTACAAGCGCCCGCCACCTCGCCCAGCTAGTTTTTTGTATTTTTTAAGTAGAGACGGGGTTTCACTGTGTTAGCCAGGATGGTCTCGATCTCCTGACCTCATGATCCGCCCGTCTTGGCCTCCCAAAGTGCTGGGATTACAGGCTTGAGCCACCACGCCCGGCCGCAGTTTCCAGACTTTCGAAATGTGAATGTAGTATTTCTAGAACCAGAAACAAGCAATGCATGTTGCTTTTAAAATCTGAAACCAAAGATCCGATTTTCACCTCAACTTCCAAGAAGCTCTCTGCTTCCAATCCCCGATTCTCCGGCACCTCCTGATCACAGCCCTGGTGCCCCCCACCGAGTCCTTGTCTGTCCACAAAGCTGCCTTCCCCCCGAACCTGGGAGCTCCTCAAAGGGAGGACAGGGTCTGTCCCTATCCCTGGGGCTCCTGGGGAACAGGCTTCATTTCTGGGGGTGCTTCCCGGGAGCCTGCCACAGGGCAAGGTGAGGCTCAGAAGATACCAGTGCCCACCTCCCTCTCCTAAGCAAGGCCTGTGCCCATGGCCCTGCAGCCACAGGCCCCTTGGTAGGCTCGCCTCCTGATCCACGTGCCATGGGCACACATCCCCTTCCCTCCATGCCCCTGGTTCCCACCAGTGCCCTTTACCTTGAGCTCCCTCTGCCCAGCCCTCACCCCTGTGCCCCCACATACCCCAGCGTGGGCTCTGCCCCTGGGTTCTTCACTGCATCTCCACCCCCCTTCTTGGACATGCTGCCTTCAGATGCGCAGGCTCTGCTCCTACCCCAGGCCTCAGCCCTGCTCTGCTGACTGCGATCCTCCCAGGAGCCTGGCAGCTCCCAAACCAACTCCCGTGCCCACGCCTGGCAATGAGGTAATCATTGGGGTGATGCTCAGGGTTACCCAATAGGCATGGGGCAGGGCTGCACATCCTAATTACGACACCTACCTTTTTCTCACTGCCAGGATCTAGAGCTGCTCTGTGTCTGCCCTGTTCTTCCAGGGCCATGCCCCCAGGGACCACACTGCACAGCCGGCTTGGGAACAGGTTGGACAAGTCAAGGCTGTCTGAAGCTTTGCTGTGTGGTTACTGGAATGGGCTAGCAGGGAGTTACCTGATCAGGAAAAAAGATCCCCAGGGGAAGGTCACAGGATGAAAATATCAGCAAGATCCTGGTGGCAAATGTTGCCTCCACCAGGAAGTCCTCCTAGGACCCAGCCACAGTGGTCCCATGCCACCCATGGCCCCACCTAGGGTCTCTATGCTAAATCTTCATCTCCCTCCTCTCCTCTCCTCTCCTCTCCTCTCCTCTCTTCTCCTCTCCTCACTCTTCAGGGTTCACAGGTCAAGATGAGCAACTGTGGCTCTATTTCCACTCTCAATGTGCCCAGCTGGCATAGTCAGGGCAGAGGAAGGGGCCGAGACCTTTGCAGAGAGAACCTTGATTGGCGACGGCACCTGTAGCTCTTGGACGGTGCATTGTTCATTAGTTTATTTATTTACTGTGCAACCGTGGGTAAGTTACTTAATGTCTCTGAGCCTTTCAGAAGTTAACAGTAACACCTAATTGCCGTGGTTCTTGAGAGGGTCACAGAGGGAGACGTGAGAATGGAAAAGGCAGATCACAGCTCCTAACACAAAATCAGTGCCCCTCAACGTTGCCTGCTAATGTTTCCACAAGTATTTGCTGAGCACCTTCTAGGTTCCCGGGGGCAGAATGAGCTCAGGTCCCACTATTGTCCTTCATGGATGGCGTGACCCTGTCCCCACCCCACCTTCCCCCGAGCCTGAGGCCAAGGACACGCCCTGCTGAGGGCTGTAGAGAGTCTCTTGGCAGAGTGTGCAGCCCTGTGGGCAGGAGGGACATCTGAGATAACCCTTGGTTGTGACTGGAGCCAGCCCAGTGGAGGCCACAGCCTGCGACCAAGCCCTGGCCCTGGAATCCTCGGTAGCTAAAGATGCAAATGCCAATGTGACACCAGGAGCCGACCTCGGGATGGGGAAGGGGACACAGGGCAGAATCCTAGGGCCCATCTAAGAGCAGCAGATGGGTTATGGCCACTGGGGAGGTCCACTGCCTCCAAACCCCTGAATTGTACACTGTAAATGGGTGAGTTGTATGGGATATGAATTCTATCTCAGAAGCTGTTTTGTTTTGCTCTGTTAAACTGAACTGACAAGAAGCCTGAATAGGCTACAAATAAATTAAAAGACGGTCAACCTCAGTAGCAATTGTTAAAATGTAAAATAGGCCCAGTGCAGTGGCTCACACGTGTACTTTTGGGAGGCCAAGGCTGGTGGATCACTTGAGGTTAGGAGTTCCAGATCAGCCTGGCCAGCATGATGAAACCCTGTCTCTACTAAAAATACAAAAAATTAGCCAGGTGTAGCGGCATGTTCCTGTAATTCCAGCTACTCGGAAGGCTGAGGCGGGAGGATTGCTGGAACCTGGGAGGCAGAGGTTGCAGTGAGCCGAGATCACACCATTTGCACTCCAGACTGGGCAACAAGAGAAAATTGAAATCGTATCAAGCATGCTCTCAGACCACAGTAGAATAAAACTGGAAATCAACTCAAAACAGAACCTTTGAAACCATGCAAATACCTGGAATTTAAATAACCTGCTCCTGAATGAGCATTGGGTCAAAAAAAAATCAAGATGGAAATTTAAAAAAGTCTTCAAATGAATGACAATAGTGACACAATCTATCAAAACCTCTGGGATATAGCTAAGGCTGTGCTAAGAGGAACGTTCATAGCCCTAAATGCCTACATCAAAAAGTCTGAAAGAACACAGACAATCTAAGGACACATCTCAAGGAACAGAGAAACAAGAACAAACCAAACCCAAACCCAGCAGAAGAAAGGAAATAACCAAGATCAGAGCAGAATTAAATGAAATTGAAACAGAAAAAAAATACAAAAGGTAAATGAAACAAAAAGCTTGTTCTTTGAAAAGATAAATAAAATTGATAGACAATTAGCAAGATTAACCAAGAAAAGAAGAGAGAAAATCCAAATAACCTCACTGAGAAATAAAAGAGGAGAGATTACTGTCAGACCTCTGAGCCCAAGCCTGCATGTAGACATCCAGATGGCCTGAAGCAAGTGAAGAATCACAAAATAAGTGAAAATGGCGGTTCTTGCCTTAACTGATGATATTGCCTTGTGAAATTCCTTCTCCTGGCTCAGAAGCTCCCCCACTGAGCACCTTCTGACCCCCACCCCTGCCTGCTAAAGAACAACCCCATTGACTGTAATTTTCCATTACCTACCCAAATCCTATAAAACGGCCCCACCCCTATCTCCCTTCGCGGACTCTTCCAACTCAGCCCACCTGCACCCAGGTGATTAAAAAGCTTTATTGCTCACACAAAGCCTGTTTGGTGGTCTCTTCACATGGACGTGCGTGAAATGTGGTGCCATGACTCGGATCAGGGGACGTCCCTTGGGAGATCAATCCCCTGTTCTCCTGCTCTTTGCTTCGTGAGAAAGATCCACCCACTACCGCTGGTCCTCAGACCAACCAGCCCAAGGAACATCTCACCAATTTTAAATCGGGTAAGCGGCCTCTCTTTACTCTCTTCTCCAACCTCTCTCACTATCCCTCAACCTCTTTCTCCTCTCAATCTTGGCACCATCCTTCAATCTCTCCCTTCTCTTAATTTCAATTCCTTTCCTTTTCTGGTAGAGACAGAGGAGACACCGTGAACCCAAGACTCTGGCACCTGTCACAGACAAGGGAAGACAGTCTTCTCTTGGTGTTTAATCACTGTGGGGACGCCTGCTTGATTATGCGCCCACGTTTCAGAGGTGTCTGATCACCACGGAGACGCCTGCTTGATCCTTCACCCTTCATGGCAAGCACCACTTTTGGGGGGCAAGCACCCCCCACTCCTTCTCTCTGTGTCTCCACCCTCTCTTTTCTCTGGACTTGCCTCCTTCACTATGGGCAAACTTCCATGCTCCATTCCTTCTTCTCCCTTAGCCTGTGTTCTCAAGAACTTAAAACCTCTTCAACTCACACCTGACCTAAAACCTAAATGCCTAATTTTCTTCTACAGTGCCGTTTGACCCCAATACAAACTCGACAGTTGTTCCAAATAGTCAGAAAACGGCACTTTCGATTTTTCCATGCTACAAGATCTAGATAATTCTTGTGGTAAAATAGGCAAATGGTCTGAGATGCCTAACGTCCAGGCATTCTTTTACACATCGGTCCCTCCCTAGTTTCTGTTCCCAATGCAACTCCTCCCAAATCCTTCTTTCCCTCCTGCCTGTCCCCTCAGTCCCAATCCCAAGCATCACTGAGTCTTTCCAATCTTCGTTTTCTACGGACCCATCTGACCGCTCCCCTCCTCCCCAGGCTGCTCCTTGCCAGGTGGAGCCAGGTCCCAATTCTTCCTCAGCCTCTGCTCCCCCACCCTGTAATCCTTCTATCACCTCCCTCCTCACACCTGGTCCGGCTTACAGTTTCTAGTCCTCCCTCACCTGCCCAGTGATTTCCTTTTAAAGAGGTGGCTGGAGCTAAAGGCATAGTCAAGGTTAATGCTCCTTTTTCTTTTTTTTTTTTTTTGAGATGGAGTCTGGCTGTGTCACCCAGGCTGGAGTGCAGTGGCCGGATCTCAGCTCACTGCAAGCTCCGCCTCCCGGGTTCACGCCATTCTCCTGCCTCAGCCTCCCAAGTAGCTGGGACTGCAGGTGCCTGCCACCACGCCTGGCTAATTTTTTGTATTTTTAGTAGAGACGGGGTTTCACCGTGTTGGCCAGGATGGTCTCGATCTCCTGACCTCGTGATCTGCCCATCTCGGCCTCCCAAAGTGCTGGGATTACAGGCATGAGCCACCGCGCCCGGCCGCTCCTTTTTCTTTATCTGACCTCTCCCAAATCAGTTAGCGTTTAGGTTCTTTTTCATCAAATATAAAACCCCAGCCCAGTTCATGGCTCGTTTGGCAGCAACCCTGAAACACTTTACAGCCCTAGACCCTAAAAGGTCAAAAGGCCATCTTACTCTCAATATACATTTCATTACTCAACCTGCTCCTGACGTTAAATAAAATTCCAAAAATTAAATTCCGACCCTCCAACCCCACAACAGGACTTAATTAACCCGCCTTCAAGGTGTACAATAATAGAGTAGAGGCAGCCAAGTAGCAACATATTTCTGAGTTGCAATTCTTTGCCTCCACTGTGAGAGAAACCCCAGCCACACCTCCAGCACACACGAACTTCAAAATGCCTAAGCTGCAGCAGTCAAGCATTCCTACAGGACCTTCTCCATCAGGATCTTACTTCAAGTGCTAGAAATCTGGCCACTGGGCCGAGGAATGCCCTCAGCCCAGGATTTCTCCTAAACCTTTTCCCATCTGTGCAGGACGCCACTGGAAATCAGACTATCCAACTCACCCAGCAGCCACGCCCAGAGCCCCTGGAACTCTGGCCCAAGGCTCTCTGACAACTTCCCACATCTTCTCGACTTAGGGGTTGAAGACTGACGCTGTCCAATCACCTCGAAGCTTCCTGGACCATCACAGATGCTTTGGATAACTCTTGCAGTGCAGGGTAAGTCCATCCCCTTCTTAATCAATATGGACGCTACCCACTCCACATTACCTTCTTTTCAAGGGCCTGTTTCTCTTACCTCCATAACTGTTGTGGGTATTGACGGCCATGCTTCTAATCCTCTTAAAACTCCCGAACTCTGGTGCCAACTTGGACAATTTTCTTTTATGCACTCTTTTTTAGTTATCCCCACCTACCTAGTTCCCTTATTAGGCTGAGATATTTTAACAAACTTATCTGCTTCCCTGACTATTTCTGGACTACAGCCACACCTCATTGCTGCCCTTTTCCCCAGTTCTAAGCCTCCTTCACATCCTCCCCTTGTATCTCCCCACCTTGATCCACAAGTATAGGACACCTCTACTCCCTCCTTGGCGACCGATCATTCACCCCTTACCATCCCATCCCATTAAAACCTAATCACCTTTACACCGCTCAACACCAATATCCCATCCCATAGCATGCTTTAAAAGGATTAAAGCACCAGGCACGGTGGCTCACGCCTGTAATCCCTGCACTTTGGGAGGCGGAGGTGGGCAGATCACGAGGTCAGGAGATCAAGACCATCCTGGCTAACACAGTGAAACCCCGTCTCTACTAAAAATACAAAAAATTAACCGGGTGCAGTGGCAGGCACCTGTAGTCCCAGCTACTCAGAAGGCTGAGGCAGGAGAATGGCATGAACCCAGGAGGCGGAGCTTGCAGTGAGCCGAGATCACACCACTGCACTCCAGCCTGGGCGACAGAATGAGACTCTGCCTCAAAAAACAAAAACAAAAACGGATTAAAGCCTGTTATCACTTGCCTGTTACAGCATGAGCTTTTAATGCCTATAAACTCTCCTTACAATTCCCCCATTTTACCTGTTCAAAAACCCAACAGGTCTTACAGCTTAGTTCAGGATCTGTGCCTTATTAACCAAATGGTTTTGCCTATCCACCCCATGGTGCCAAACCCATATACTCTCCTATCCTCAATATATCCCTCCACAACCCCTCCACAACCCATTATTCTGGTTTGGATCTCAAACATGCTTTCTTTACTATTCCTTTACACCCTTCATTCCAGCCTCTCTTCGCTTTCACTTGGACTGACCCTGACACTCCTCAGGCTCAGCAAATTACCTGGGCTGTACTGCCGCAAGGTTCACGGACAGCCCCCATTACTTCAGTCAAGCCCAAATTTCTTTCTTATCCATTACTTATCTTGGCATAATTCTTCATAAAAACACATATGCTCTCCCTGCCGATTGTGTCCTACTGATCTCTCAAAGCCCAACCCCTTCTACCAAACAACAGCTCCTTTCCTTCCTGGGCATGGTTGGATACTTTCGCCTTTGGATACCTGGTTTTGCCATCCTAACAAAACCATTATATAAACTCACAAAAGGAAACCTAGCTGACCCCATAGATCCTAAATCCTTTCCCTACTCCTCTTTCCATTCAATGAAGACAGCTTTTGAGACTGCTCCCACACTAGCTCTCCCTGACTCATCCCAATCCTTTTTTCATTACACACAGCCAAAGTGCAGGGCTGTGTGGTTGAAATTCTTACACAAGGACCGGGACCATGCCCTGTGGCCTTTTCATCCAAACAACTTGACCTTATTGTTTTAGTCTAGCCCTCATGTTTGAATGCGGCAGCTGCCACTGCCTTAATACTTTTAGAGGCCCTCAATGTGGGGAAAAGAAAGAGAGATCAGACTATTACTGTGTCTATGTAGAAAGAAGTAGACATAAGAGACTCCATTTTGTTCTGTACTAAGAGAAATTCTTCTGCCTTGAGATGCTGTTAATCTGTAACCCTAGCTCCAGCCCTGTGCTGGCAGAGACATGTGCTGTGTTGACTCAAGGTTTAATGGATTTAGGGCTATGCAGGATGTGCTTTGTTAAACAAGTGCTTGAAGGCAGTATGCTTGGTAAAAGTCATCACCATTCTCTAATCTCAAGTACCCAGGGACACAATACACTAGGGAAGGCCGCAGGGACCTCCGCCTAGGAAAGGCAGGTATTGTCCAAGGTTTCTCCCCATGTAGTAGTCTGAGATATGGCCTCGTGGGAAGGGAAAGACCTGACTGTCCCCCAGCCTGACACCCGTAAAGGGTCTGTGCTGAGGAGGATGAGGGAAAGAGGAAGGCCTCTTTGCAGCTGAGATAAGAGGAAGGCATCTGTCTCCTGCTCATCCCCAGGCAATGGAATAGAATCGGTGTAAAACCCGATTGTATGTTCTATTTACTGAGATAGGAGAAAACCACCTTAGGGCTGGAGATGAGACATGCTAGCGGCAATACTGCTCTTTCATGTACTGAGATATTTGTATAGGTACACATCAAGGCACAGCACCTTTCCTTAAACTTATTTGTGATACAGAGACCTTTGTTCACATGTTTTCCTGCTGATCCTCTCCGCACTATGACCTTATTGTCCTGCCACTTCCCCCTCTCTGAGATGGTAGAGATAATGATCAACAAATACTGAGGGAACTCAGAGACAGGTCCCTGCACGGGTCCTCCACATGCTGAGCGCCGGTCCCCTGGGCTCACTTTTTTTCTCTATTCTTTGTCTCTGTGTCTCTTTCTTTTCTCAGTCTCTGGTCCCACCTGATGAGACATGCCCATACGTTTGGAGGGGCAGGCCACCCCTTCATCTGGTGCCCAACGTGGGTGCTTTTCTCTAGGGTGAAGGTACCCTCGAGCGTGATCATTGAGGACAAGTCAATGAGAGATTCCCGAGTACATCTACCGTCAGCCTTGCGGTAAGCTTGTGCGCTCAGAAGAACATAGGGTAACAATGGGACAAGCTGAAAGTAAACATGCCTCTATTCTCAGCTCTATTAAAATTCTTTTAAGAAGAGGGGTAGTTAGAGTCTCTACAAAAAATCTAATCACGCTATTTCAAACGATAGAACAATTCTGCCCATGGTTTCTGGAACAGGGAACTTTAGATCTAAAATATTGGGAAAAAAATTGGCAAAGAATTAAAACAAACAAGTAGGGAGGGTAAAATCATCCCACTTACAGTGTGGAATGATCGGGCCATTATTAAAGCAGTTTTAGAATGGTTTCAAACAGGAGAAGATAGCGTTTCAGTTTCTGATGTCCCTGAAAGCTGTGTAATAGATTGTGACGAAGAGGCAGGGATAGAATCCCGCAAAGGAATGGAAAGTTCACATTGTAAATATGTAGCAGAGCTGGCAATGGCTCGGTCAACGTTAAATGTTGACTACAATCAATTACAGGAGGTGATATATCTTGAAACATTAGAATTAGAAGAGAAAGGTCCAGAATTAGCAGGGCCATCAGAGTCTAAATCACAATGGCCAACTCCTCTTCCAGCAGTTCAGATGCTGGTAACATTATAACCTCAAATGCAGGTGAGACAAGTACAAACCCCAAGAGAATATCAAATAAAGGAAGAGTCTCTGTCATGGCAATGCTAATCCAAATACAGTATCCACAATATCAGCCGGTAGAAAATAAGACCCAACCGCCAGTAGCCTATCAATACTGGCCGCCAGCCGAACTTCAGTATCGGCCGCCCCCAGAAAATCGGTATAGGCGGCCAGGCATGTTTCCAGCACCACAGGGCAGGGCGCTATAGCCTCAGCCGCCCACTATGAGACTTCGTCCTACAGCACCACCTAGTGGACAGGGCAGTGCATTACATAAAATTATTGGTAAAGCTAGAAAACAAGGAGATAGTGAGGCGTGGCAATTCCCAGTAATATTAAAGCCAATACCACCTGGAGAAGAGGCCCAAGAGGGAGCGCCTCCCCTAGCTGAGGCCAGATATGAGTCTTTTTGTATAAAAATGCTAAAAGATATGAAAGAGGAAGTAAAACAGTATGGAGCCAACTCCCCTCATATGAGGACATTATTAGATTCCATTGCTCATGGACATAGACTCATTCCTTATGATTGGGAGATTTTGGCCAAATCATCACTCTCACCCTCTCAATTTTTACAATTTAAGACTTGGTGGATTGATGGGGCACAAGAACAGGTCCGAAGAAATAGGGCTGCCAGTCCTCCAGTTAACATAGATGCAGATCAAGTATTAGGAACAGGTCAAAATTGGATCACTACTAATCAACAAGCAATAATGCAGAATGAGGCCATTGAGCAAGTTAGAACTATCTGCCTTAGAGCCGGGGAAAAAATCCAAGACCCAGGAACCGCCTGCCCCTCATTCAATACAATAAGACAAGGCTCTAAAGAGCCCTACCCTGATTTTGGAACAAGGCTCCAAAACGTGCTCAAAAATCAATTACCAATGAGAATGCCCGTAAGGTCATAGTGGAGTTGATGGCATACAAAAATGCCAATCCTGGGTGGCAATCAGCCATTAAGCCATTAAAAGGACAGGTCCCGGCAGGATCAGATGTAATCTCAGAGAACATAAAAGCCTGTGATGGAATTGGAGGAGCTATGCATAAAGCTATGCTTATGGCTCAAGCAATAATGGGAGTTGCTTTAGAAGGACAAGTTAGAACATTTGGGGGAAAATGTTACAATTATGGTCAAATTGGTCATCTAAAAAAGAATTGCCTAGTCTCAAATAAACAAAATGTAACTACTCAAGCTACTACAACAACAGATAAAGAGCCACCTGGCCTATGTCCAAGATGTAAAAAAGGAAAACATTGGGCTAATCAATGTCGTTCTAAATTTGACAAAAATGGGCAACCATGGTCGGGAATGTCAGGCCCTACAACACACTGGGGCATTCCCAGTTCAGCCCTTTGTTCCTCAGGGTTTTCAGGGACAAGAACTCCACTGTCACAAGTGCCTCAGGGAATGTGCCAGTTCCCACAATACAGCAACTGTTCTCCGCCACAAGCAGCAGTGCAGCGGTAGATTTATGCACTATACAAGCAGTCTCTCTGCTTCCAGGGGAGTCCCCACAAAAAGAATCCCCACAAGGGTATGTGGCCCACTGCCTGAGGGGACTGTAGGACTAATCTTAGGAAGGTCGAGTCTAAATCTAAAGGGAGTTCAAATTCACACTGGTGTGGTTGATTCAGACTACAAAGGCAAAATTCAATTGGTTATTAGCTCCTCAATTCCTTGCAGTGCCAGTCTAGGAGACAGAATTGCTCAATTATGACTCCTGCCTTATATTAAGGTTGGAAACAGTGAGATAAAAAGAACCGGAGGGTTTGGAAGCACTTATCCGGCAGGAAAGGCTGCATATTGGGCAAGTCAGGTCTCACAGAGCAGATATGTGTGTAAGGCCATTATTCAAGGAAAACAGTTTGAAGAGTGAGTAGACACTGGAGCAGATGTCTCTATCACTGCTTTAAATCAGTGACCAAAAAATTGGCCTAAACAAAAGGCTGTTTGTTACAGGACTTGTCGCATAGGCACAGCCTCCGAAGTGTATCAAGGTATGATGATTTTACATTGTTTACAGCCAGATAATCAAGAAAGTACTGTTCAGCCAATGATTACTTCAGTTCCTGTTAATCTGTGGGGTCGAGATTTATTACAACAATGGGGTGCGGAAATCATTATGCCCACTCCATTATACAGCCCCACGAGTCAAAAAATCATGACTAAGATGGGATATATACCAGGAAAGGGATTAGGAAAAAATGAAAATGGCATTAAAGTCCCAATTGAGACTAAGAAAAATCAAAAAAGAAAAGGAATAGGGTATCCTTTTTAGGGGCGGCCACTGTAGAGCCTCCTAAACCCATTCCATTAACTTGGAAAACAGAAAAACCTGTGCGGATAAATCAGTGGCTGCTACCAGAACAAAAACTGGAGGCTTTGAGTTTATTAGCAAATGAACAGTTAGAAAAGGGACACATTGAGCCTTCATTCTTGCCTTGGAATTCTCCTGTGTTTGTAATTCAGAAGAAGTCCAGCAGATGGCGTATGTTAACTGATTTAAGAGCCGTAAATGCCATAATTCAACCCATGAGGCCTCTCCAACCCGGGTTGCCCTCTCCCACCATGATCCTAAAAGACTGGCCTTTAATTATAATTTATTTGAAGGATTACTTTTTTACCATTCCTTTGGCGGAGCAGGATTTTGAAAAGTTTGCCTTTACTATACCAGCCATAAATAATAAAGAACCAGCCACCAGGTTTCAGTGGAAAGTGTTACCTCAGGGATTGCTTCATAGTCCAACTATTTGTCAGACTTTTGTAGGTCAAGCTCTTCAACTAGTTAGAGACAAGTTTTCAGACTGTTATATCATTCATTATGTTGATGATATTTTATGTGCTGCAGAAACGAGAGACAGATTAATTGACTGTTATACATTTCTGCAAGCAGAGGTTGCCAACGCAGGACTGGCAGTAGCATCTGATAAGATTCAAACCTCTACTCCTTTTTGTTATTTAGGGATGCAGATAGAAAATAGAAAAATTAAGCCACAAAAAATAGAAATAAGAAAAGACATCAAAAACATTTAATTACTTTCAAAAATTGCTAGGAGATATTAATTGGATTCGGCCAACTGTCTGCATTCCTACTTAGGCCATGTCAAATTTGTTCTCTATCTTAAGGGGAGACCCAGACTTAAATAGTAAAAGAATATTAACCCCAGAGGCAACAAAAGAAATTAAATTAGTGGAAGAAAAAATTCAGTCAGCACAAATAAGTAGAATAGATTCTTTAGCCCCACTCCAACTTTTGATTTTTGCTACTGCACATTCTCCAACAGGCATCATTGTTCAAAATACTGATCTTGTGGAGTGGTCATTCCTTCCTCACAGTATAATTAAGACTTTTACATTGTACTTGGATCAAATAGCTACATTAATTGGTCAGACAAGATTATGAATAATAAAATTGTGTGGAAATGACCCAGACAAAATAGTTGTTCCTTTAAACAAGGAACAAGTTAGACAAGCCTTTAACAATTCTGCTGCGTGGCAGATTGGTCTTGCTGATTTTGTGGGAGTTATTGATAATCATTAGGCAAAAACAAAAGTCTTCCAGTTTTTAAAATTGACTACCTGGATTTTACCTAAAATTACCAGACATAAATCTTTAGAAAATGCTCTGACAGTGTTTACTGATGGTTCCAGCAATGGAAAAGCGGCTTACATTGGGCCAAAAGAGCGAGTCATCAAAACTCAACATCAATAGGCCCAAAGGGCAGAGTTGGTTGCAGTCATTACAGTGTTACAAGACTTTAATCAACCTGTTAATATTGTATCAGATTCTGCATATGTAGTACAGGCTACAAGGGATGTTGAGACAGCTCTAATTAAATATAGCATGGATGATCATTTAAACCAGCTGTTCAGTTTATTACAACAAGCTGTAAGAAAAAGAAATTTCCCATTTTATATTACTCATATTCGAGTACACACTAATTTACCAGGGCCTTTAACTAAAGCAAATGAACAAGCTGACTTACTGGTGTCGTCTGCATTCATAAAAGCACAAGAACTTCATGCTTTGACTCATAAATGCAGCAGGGTTAAAAAACAAATTTGATGTCACATGAGAACAGACAAAAGCTATTGTCCAACATTGCACCCAGTGTCAAGTCCTACACCTGCCCACTCAAGAGGCAAGAGTTAATCCCAGAGGTCTGTGTCCTAATGTGTTACGGCAAATGGATGTCACACATGTACCTTCATTTGGAAGATTATCATGTGTCCATGTGACAGTTGGTACTTACTCAGATTTCGTATGGGCAACCTGCCAGACAGGAGAAGGTACTTCCCATGTTAAAAAACATTTATTATCTTGTTTTATTATAATGGGAGTTCCAGAAAACATTAAAACTGACAATGAACCAGGATACTGTAGTAAAGCTTTCCAAAAATTCTTAAATCAGTGGAAAATTACACATACAACAGGAATTCCCTGTAATTCCCAGGGACAGGCCATAGTTGAAAGAACTAATAGAACACTCAAATGTCAATTAGTTAAACAAAAAGGAGGAGGAGACAGTAAGGAGTGTACCTCTCCTCAGATGCAGCTTAATCTAGCACTCTATACTTTAAATTTTTTAAACATTTATAGAAATCAGACTACTACTTCTGCAGAACAACATCTTACTGGTAAAAAGAACAGCCCAATGAAGGAAAACTGATTTGGTGGAAAGACAACAAAAATAGGACATGGGAAATAGGGAAGGTGAGAACCTGGGGAAGAGGTTTTGCTTGTGTTTCACCAGGAGAAAATCAGCTTCCTGTTTGGATACCCACGAGACATTTAAAAGTTTTACAATGAACCCATCAGAGATGCAAAGAAAAGCACCTCCACAGAGACAGACACACTGCAATCGAGCACCATCGACTCGCAAGATGGACAAAATGGTGATGTCAGAAGAACAGACGAAGTCGCCATCCACCAAGAAAGTGGAGCCACCAACTTGGGCACAATTAAAGAAGCTGACACTGTTAGCTAAAAAAAGCCTAGAGAACACAAAGGTGACACAAACTCCAGAGAACATGCTGCTTTTGCAGCTTTGATGATTTTATCAACGGTGGGAAGTCTCCCCATGCCTGCAGGAACAGCTGCAGCTAATTATACCTACTGGGTCTATGTGCCTTTCCCGCCCTTAATTCGGCAGTCACATGGATGGATAATCCTATTGAAATAGATGTTAATAATAGTGCATGGGTACCTGGCCCACAGATGATTGTTGCCCTGCCAACCCTGAGGAAGAAGGAATGATGATAAGTGTTTCCACTGGGTATCGTTATCCTCCTATTTGCCTAGGGAGAGCACCAGGACGTTTAATGCCTGCTATCCAAAATTGGTTGGTAGAAGTACCTACTGTCAGTCTCAACAGTAGATTTACTCACCACACGGTAAGTAGAATGTCACTCAGGCCACAGGTAAATTATTTACAGGACTTTTCTTATCAAAGATCATTAAAATTTAGGCCTAAGGGGAAACCTTGCCCCAAGGAAATTCCCAAAGGATCAAAAGGCACAGAAGTTGTAGTTTGGGAAGAATGTGTGGCCGACAGTGCGATGACATTACAAAACAATGAATTCAGAACTATTATAGATTGGGCACCCCGAGGTCAGTTCTACCACAATTGCACAGGACAAACTCAACCGTGTCCCAGTGCACAAGTGAGTCCAGCTGTTAATGGTGACTTAACAGAAAGTTTAGACAAACATAAGCCCAAAAAATTAGTCTTTTTACCCTTGGGAATGGGGAGAAAAAGGAATTGTTATGCCCAGACCGTTTATTCCCTGAAGAAGACCACCAGAGTCCAGAGTCGAGCCAAGCGGCAAGGATCTTTACTGCAAGTTCGAACTTGGTCCCTCTGCTCCACAGCATACAAGAGGGCCCCGAACGATGCATGTGCTCGCTTTTTATAGCCCGATGTAAACAGGATATGTAAGGTTACAGAGGAACAAGGGAATTCTTTTGGTTACAGCATTACAATTGGTTAACATTTTAAGTTATACATTTAGCAGTTTTTTTATTGGTTCCTGCACTTTCAG
>NW_016818573.1:2072572-2190274 GCF_001698545.2 Rhinopithecus bieti
ACGCCATTCTCCTGCCTCAGCCTCCTGAGTAGCTGGGACTACAGGCGCCCGCCACCTCGCCCGGCTAGTTTTTTGTATTTTTTAGTAGAGATGGGGTTTCACAGTGTTAGCCAGGATGGTCTCGATCTCCTGACCTCGTGATCCGCCCGTCTCGGCCTCCCAAAGTGCTGGGATTACAGGCTTGAGCCACCGCGCCCGGCCAAGAGACTCCATTTTGTTCTGTACTAAGAGAAATTCTTCTGCCTTGAGGTGCTGTTAATGTGTAACCCTAGCTCCAGCCCTGTGCTGGCAGAGACACGTGCTGTGTTGACTCAAGGTTTAATGGATTTAGGGCTATGCAGGTTGTGCGTTGTTAAAAAGGTGCTTGAAGGCAGTATGCTTGTTAAAAGTTATCACCATTCTCTAATCTCAAGTACCCAGGGACACAATACACTGCGGACCTCCGCCTAGGAAAGCCAGGTATTGTCCAAGATTTCCCCCATGTGATAGCCTGAGATATGGCCTCATGGGAAGGGAAAGACCTGACTGTCCCCCAGCCTGACACCCGTAAAGGGTCTGTGCTGAGGAGGATGAGTGAAAGAGGAAGGCCTCTTTGCAGCTGAGATAAGAGGAAGGCATCTGTCTCCTGCTCATCCCCAGGCAATGGAATAGAATCGGTGTAAAACCCGATTGTATGTTCTATTTACTGAGATAGGAGAAAACCACCTTAGGGCTGGAGGTGAGACATGCTAGCGGCAATACTGCTCTTTAATGCACCCAGATATTTGTATACGCGCACATCAAGGCACAGCATCTTTTCTTAAACTGATTTATGACACAGAGACCTTTGTTTACATGTTTCCTGCTGATCATCTCCCCACTATTACCTATTCATCCCCCTCTCCAAGATAGTAGAGATAATGATCAACAAATACTGAGGGAACTCAGAGACAGGTCCCTGTGTACCTTCTGTTCTCCGTATGCTGAGCACCGGTCCCCTGGGCCCACTTTTCCTTCTCTATACTTTGTCTCTGTGTCTCTTTATTTTCTCAGTCTCTCATCCCACCTGATGAGAAACACCTACAGGTGTGGAGGGGCAGGCCACCCCTTCACTCAAAATCACAAACTATGCTCAACTCACTCTCTACAATTCTCATAACTTCCAAAATCTGTTTTCTTCCTCACACCTGATGCATATACTTTCTGCCCCCGTCCACTACCTCTCAGCAAGTCGAACTCATTGCCTTAACTCGAGCCCTCACTCTCGCAAAAGGACTACCTGTCAATACTGATACTGACTCTAAATAGGCCTTGCATATCCTGCTGCTCTAAATATGCCTTCCATATCCACCACCATGCTGTTATATGGGCAAAAGAGGTTTCCTCACTATGCAGGGGTCCTCCATCATTTAATAACAACTCTTCTCAAGGCTGCTTTACTTCCTATGGAAGCTGGAGTCATTCACTGCAGGGTCATCAAAAGGCATCAGATCCCATCGCTCAGGACAATGCTTATGCTGATAAGGTAGCTGAAAAAGCAGCTACCGTTCCAACTTCTGTCCCTCATGGACAGTTTTTCTCCTTCTCATCAATCTCTCCCACCTACTCCCCCACTGAAACTGCCACCTATCAATCTCTTCCCACACAAGGCAGATGGTCTTTAGACCAAGGAAAATATCTCCTTCCAACCTCACAGGCCCATTCTACTCTGTCGTCATTTCATAGCCTCTTCCATGTAGGTTACAAGCCGCTAGCCCATCTCTTAGAATTTCTCATTTCCTTTCCATTGTGGAAATCTATCCTCAAGGAAATCACTTCTCAGTGTTCCATCTGCTATTCTACTACCCCTCAGGAATTGTTCAGGCCCCCTCCCTTCCCTACACATCAAGCTTGGGGATCTGCCTCTGTCCAGGACTGGCAAATTGACTTTACTCACATGTCCCAAGTCAGGAAACTAAAATACGTCTTGGTCTGGGCAAACACCTTCACTGGATGGGTAGAGGCCTTTCCCCCATGGTCTGAAAAGGCCACTGTGGTCATTTCTTCCCTTCTATAAGACATAATTCCTCGGTTTGGCCTTCCCACCTCTATACGTTCCAATAACGGGCTGGGCTTTACTAGTCAAATCACCCAACCAGTTTCTCAGGCTCTTGGTATTCAGTGAAACCTGCATATCACTTACCTACCTTACCTTTCCTCAATCTTCAGGAAAGGTAGAACGGACTAATGGTCTTTTAAAAACACACCTCACCAAACTCAGCCACCAACTTAAAAAGGATTGGACAATACTTTTACCACCTGCCCTTCTCAGAATTCGGGCCTGTTCTTGGAATGCTACAGGGTACAGCCCATTTGAGCTCCTGCATGGATGCTCCTTTTTATTAGGCACCAGTCCCATTCCAGACCCCAGACCAACTTGGACTGTGCCCCAAACACTTGTCAACCCTACTCTCTTCTGTCTAGACATACTCCTATTCACCATTCTCAACTACTCATAAATGCACTGCTCTTGCTCACATTGCCAGTTTACCCTGTTTCTCCAAGACATCACAGCTGATATCTCCTGGTGCTATCCCAAATCTCCACTCTTAACTCCCTCTTAAAGTAAATAAATAATCTTTGCTGGCAGGGCTATGCTGAACCTCCTTGGGCACTCTCTAATTGGATGTCCTGGGTCCTCCCAATTCTTAGTCCTTTAATACTTGTTTTTCTCCTGCTCTTATTTGGACCTTGTGTCTGCCATTTAGTTTTTCAATTCATACAAAACCGCATCCAAGCCATCACTAATCATTCTATATGACAACTGCTGCTTCTAACAACCCCACAATATCACCCCTTACCACAAAATCTTCCTTCAGCTTAATCTCTCCCACTCTAGGTTCCCACCCTGCCCCTAATCCTGCTCGAAGCAGCCCTGAGAAACATCACCCATTATCTCTCCATACCACCCCCCAAAAATTTTCGCCAACCCAACACTTCAACACTATTTTTTTTATTATTATTAATATAAGAAGACAGGAATGTCAGACCTCTGAGCCCAAGCCTGCACGTATACATCCAGATGGTCTGAAGCAAGTGAAGAATCACAGAAGAAGTGAAAATGGCCAGTTTCTGCCTTAACTGATGACATTACCTTGTGAAATTCCTTCTCCTGGCTCAGAAGCTCCCCCACTGGGTACCTTGTGACCCCAGCCCCTGCCCGCCAAAGAACAACCCCTTTGACTGTAATTTTCCATTACCTACCCAAATCCTATAAAACGGCCATACTCCATCTCCCTCCGCCGACTCTCTTTTTGGACTCAGCTCGCCTGCACCCAGGTGATTAAAAAGCTTTATTGCTCACACAAATCCTGTTTGGTGGACTCTTCACACGAACACACATGAAAATTACAACTGACACCACTGAAATACAAAAGAGCATTCAAGGCTAGTATGAACACATTTACATACATAAGCTAGAAAACCTAGAAGTGATGGATACATTCCTGGAAAAATACAATCCTCCTAGTTTAAATCAGGAAGAATTAGATACCCTGAACACAGCAATAACAAGCAGTGGGATTGAAGTGGTAATTTAAAAATTACCAACAAAAAAAAAGCCAGGACCAGATGAATTCACAGCAGAATTTTACCAGTCAAAGAAGAATTGGTACCAATCCTTTTGACACAATTCCACAGTATAGAGAAAGAAGGAACTCTCCCTGATTCATTCGATGAAGCCAGCATCACCCTAATACCAAAACCAGGAAAGGACACAACCAAAAAAGATAATTACAGACTGATATCCTTGATGAACATAGATGCCAAAATCCTTAACACAATACTAGCTATCCAAATTCAACAACATATCAAAAAGATAATCCACCATGATCAAGTGGGTTTCATACCAGAGATGCAGGGGTGGTTTAACGCAGGCAAGTCAGTAAATGTGATACATCACCTAACCAGAATTAAAAACGACAATCACATGATCATTTCACTAGATGCAGAAAAAGCATTCGACAAAGTCCAGCACCCTTTTATGATTAAAATCCTCAGCAAAATCAGTATACAAGGGATATATCTTACTGTAATAAAAGCCATCTATGACACAACCACAGCCAGCATAATACTGAATGGGAAAAAGTTGAAAACATTCCCTCAGAGAACTGGAACAAGACAAGGATGCCCACCCTCACCACTCCTCTTCAACATAGTTCTGGAAGTCCTAGCCAGAGCAGTCAGACACGAGAAAGAAATCAAGGGCATCCAAATCGATAAAGAGGAAGTCAAACTTCCCCTGTTTGCTGATGATATAATTGTTTACCTTGATAACCCTAAGGACTTCTCCAGAAACATCCTAAAACTGATAAAAGGATTCAGCAAAGTTTCTGGATGCAAAATTAATTTACACAAATCAGTAGCTCTTCTATCCACCAACAGCGACCAAGCAGAGAATCAAATCAAGAACTCAACCACTTTCACAATAGCAAAAACAAAACAAAACAAAACAAAAAACTTACGAATATATCTAACAAAGAAGTTGAAAGACCTCTAAAGGAAAACTACAAAACACTGCTAAAAGAAATTATAGACGACACAAACACGTGGAAACACATCCCATGCTCATGGATGGGTAGAATCAGTATTGTGACAATGGCCATACTGCCAAAAGCAATCTACAAACTCAACACAATCTCCATCAAAATGCCACCATCTTTCTTCACAGAGTTAGAAAAAACAATTATAAAATTCATATGGAACAAAAAAGAGCCCGCATAGCCAAAGCAAGACTAAGCACAAAGAACAAATCTGGAGGCATCATACTACCTGATTTCAAACTATACTCTAAGGCCATAGTCACCAAAACAGTGACATATTGGTCTAAAAATAGGCACATAGACCAATGGAACAGAATACAGAACCCAGGAATAAACCCAAATACTTACAGGCAGCTGATCTTCAACAAATAAACAAAAACATGAAGTGGGAAAGGACGCCCTTTTCAGCAAATGGTCCTGGGAGAACTGGCAGCCGCATGTAGGAGAATGAAACTGGATCCTCATCTCTCACCTTATACAAAAATCAACTCAGGATGGATGAAGGAATTAAACCTTAGAGTTGAAACCATAAAAATTCTAGAAGATGACATTGGAAAACTCTTCTAGACATTGGCTTAGGCAAGGATTTCATGACCAAAACCCAAAAGCAAATGCAATAAAACAAAGATAAATAGCTGGGACCTAATTAAATTAAGAGCTTTGGCACAGCAAAAAGAACAGTCAGCAGAGTAAGCAGACAACCCACAGCGTGGGAGAGAATCTTCACAATCTATACATCTGACAAAGGACTAATACCCAGAATCTTCAACGAACTCAGACAAATCAGTAAGAAAAAAAAAACACAACCCCATCAAAAAGTGGAGTAAGGAAAAGAATAGACAGTTCTCAAAAGAAGATACACAAATGGCCAAGAAACATATGAAAAAATGCTCAACATCACTAATGATCAGGGAAATGCAAATCAAAACCACAATGCAATAGCACCTTACTCCTGCAACAATGACCATTAAAAAAAAAAAAAAAAAAAAGGCCGGGCGCAGTGGCTCAAGCCTGTAATCCCGGCACTTTGGGAGGCCGAGACGGGCAGATCACGAGATCAGGAGATTGAGACCATCCTGGCTAACATGGTGAAATTCCATCTCTACTAATACAAAAAAAAAACCTAGCTGGGCACGGTGGCGGGCGCCTGTAGTCCAAGCTACTCGGGAGACTGAGGCAGGAGAATGGCGTGAACCCGGGAGGCGGAGCTTGCAGGGAGCTGAGATCCGGCCACTGCACTCCAGCCTGGGCGACAGAGCGAGACTCCGTCTCCAAAAAAAAAAAAAAAAAAAGTCGATGTTGGCGTGGATGCAGCGATCAGGGAACACTTATACACTGCTGGTGGCAATGTAAACTAGCACAGCTGCTATGGAAAACAATGTGGAGATTCCTTAAAGAACTAAAAGAAGAACTACCATTTGATCCAGCAATCCCACTGCTGCGTATCTACCTGGAGGAAAATAAGTCATTATATGAAAAAGATACTTGCACACGCATGTTTATAGCAGCACCATTCACAACTGCAAAATCGTGGAACCAACCCAAATGCCCATCAATCAAAGAGTGGATAAAGAAACTATGGTGTGTGTGTGTGTATATACACACTATGGTCTATATATGATATATATGGTATATATGGTATCTATATACACTATGGTATATATCATATATTATATATATGATGGAATACTACTCAGCCATAAGAAGAAATGAATTAACAGCATTTGCAATGATCTGGATGAGATTGGAGACTATTACTCTAAATGAAGTAACTCAGGAATGGAAAACCAAACATCGTATGCTTTCACTGATATGTGGGAGCTAAGCTATGAGGATGCAAAGCATAAGAATGATACAATGGACTTTGAGGACTTGGAGGGAAGAGTGGGAGGGGGGTGAGGGATAAAAGACAACAAATACAGTGCAGTGTATACTGCTCAGGTGATGGATGCAGCAGGATCTCACAAATCACCACTAAAGAACTTACTCATGTAACCAAATACCACCTGCACCCCAATAACTTATGGGGAAAAAATTAGGGGCCAGGTGTGATGGCTCACATCTGTAATTCCAGCACTTTGGGAGGCTGAGGTGGACAGATCACTTGAGGTCAGGAGTTTGAGACCAGCCTGACCAATATGATGTAACCCCATCTCTACTAAAAATACAAAAAAATTAGCCAGGCATGATGGCGTGCACCTGTAATCTCAGCTCCTTGGGAGGCTGAGGCAGGAGAATTGCGGAGGTTACAGTGAGCTGAGATCATGCCAGTGCACTCCAGCCTGGGCGACAGAGCAAGACTCTGTCTCAAAAAATAAATAAATAAATACAAAAATTAGCTGGGTGAAGTAGCAGGTGCCTGTAATCCCAGCTACGTGGGAGGCTGAGGCAGGAGAATCGCTTGAACCCAGGAGGTAGAAGTTGTAGCAGTGAGCTTAGATGGTGCCACTGCACTCCAGCCTGGGTGACAGAGCAAGACTCTGTCTCAAAAGAAAAAAAAAAAGGAAAAAAAAAACATTTTCAAGCTCCAGAAAGAAACTGGTACCCATTAGCAGCCACTCCCCATTCCTCCTCCCCCAACCCCTGCCCAACCTGGTCAGCTTCCTGTCTCTAGGGATTACCTGTTCTGGAAACTTCATAGAAATGGAATCATACAACATGTGGCCCATGTGCCTGGCTTCTTTCCCTCTGCACGTTTTCAAGTCTCATCTGCAGTCAGTACTTTGGAGCCAGCAGAAATGTTGAATCCCATAAGTCCCAGGCTACCCATAGCAACCTCACCTTAACCCCAACCCCAACCAAATGAAAACCCAAAGCCGCCCTCTCCACTGATGCTTGTTTCATTCCAGACCCAACCTAGGCCCTTCTTCCAGCGGAATCCTCTTGCCATTTACTATATGGTTAACAAATTTTGTCACACAGCCATTGAAGCCTAGGTGTCATTTGTCCCAACATTCCTAAATCCCTGTAGGGACAAGGGTCCCCAGCGTCTGGCAGGGATGCCAGGCATCAGATAACACACCACGCATCAGTTATCAAACGCCACAGCCAAGCTGTCACTGGGCGGCAATCATCTCAAGGCTGGCCTGGATGCTGCCTGCTTCCAAGTTCATGCCCTGGTTGCTGACAAGATTCAGTTTCTCCTGGGTTGTTGGAATAAGGACCTCAGTTCCTCCCAGGCTATTACCCAGAGGCTGCTCTCAATTCCTTTCAAGTTAGGCCTCAAAAAGAATGCCAGAAAGTGTGACCAGACAGAATCGGTCTTCAGAACCTGCCTTCGAAAGTGACAGCCTGTTACTTTTGCCATTGTATTATTTTCTTTTCTTTTCCTTTTTTTTTTTTTTTTTTGAGATGAAGTTTCACTCTTGTTGCCCAGGCTGGAGTGCAAAGGTGCAATCTCTGCTCACTGCTACTTCTGTCTCCCAAGTTCAAGTGATTCTCATGCCTCAGCTCCCTGAGTAGCTGGGATTACAGGCGCCTGCCACCACACCCAGCTAATTTTTGTATTTTTAGTAGGGACAGAGTTTCACTGTTAGCCAGGCTTGTCTTGAACTCCTCACCTCAGATGATCCGCCTGCCTCGGCCTCCCAAAGTGCTGAGATTACAGGTGTGAGCCACCATGCCCGGCATCTTTTTCTTTTTAAATTGAGACAGGGCCTCTCCCCATCACCCAGGCTGGAGTGCAGTGGCACAATCACAGCTCACTGCAGCCTCAGCCTCCCTGGCTCAAGTGATCCTCTCCACCTCAGCCTCCCCAAGAACTGGGACCACAAGACATGTACTCCCACACCCAGCTAATTTTATTTTATTTTGTAGAGACAGGTCTCCGTAGGTTGCCCACACTGGTCTCAAACTCCTGGGCTCAATCTATCCTCCTGCCTTGGCCTCCCAAAGTTCTGGGATTACAGGTGTGAGCCACCAATCCCGGCCTTGTTATCAGTTCTTTATTGCTGTGTAACAGATTACCATAAATTCCAAAGCTTGAAGCAACACCCACGCATTGTCACACTGTGGATGTGGGTGATGTGGATGAAGAGCCGGGGCCTCTGTCCAGGGTCCCACAAGGCTGCAATCAAGGTGTGGGCCAGCCACGTTCTCAGCTGGGGTTTAGCATCCTCTTCACACCCCTTCTGGTTGTTGCCGGAATTCAGTCCCCTACAATGGGGCACTGAGGTCCCTGTTTTCTTGCAAGTTGCCATCGGGGACCACTCTCGGCTTCCAGAGGCCCCCTTGCAGGTGGCACCATGGCCGCTTGCTCTGCTCCAAGCCTGCAGGAGAGCGCCTCTCCGCCATGTGCCTTTCTTTTAAAGGACTTGCCTGACTGGTTCAGGTCCACTTAGGTAACATCCCATTTGATTAGCTCAAAGGGACTGTAGCCCATCACATTCACTCACAGGAGGGCATTAGCGAGGTGTGGACACCAGGGCGTGAGAATCTCTCAGGCCAGTTTAGCATTCAGTTGGTCAGCCAGGTTCAGGGGCTCACGCCTGTAATCCCAGCACATTGGGAGGCCAAGGTGAGCGGATCACCTGAGGCCAGGAGTATTAGACCAGCCCGGCCAACATGGTGAAATCCCATCTCTACTAAAAATACAAAAATTAGCCGGGCGTGGTGGTAGGTACCTGTAATCTCAGCTACTTGGGAGGCTGAGGCAGGAGAATCGCTTGAACCTGGGAGGTGGAGGTTGCAGTGAGCCGAGATCGTGCCACCGCACTCCAGCCTGGATGATACAGTGAGTCTCAAAAGTAAATAAATGCGAAGGCTGCTCAGCGCAGTGGCTGGTGCTTGTAATCCTGGCAGTTTGGGAGGCCGAGGCAGGAAGACTGCTCAGGGCCAGGAGTTTCGGCCTAGCATGGACAGCACAGTGCAACTCTATCTCTGAGTAAAATAAAATAAGTAAAACGAGAATTCAGTTGGTTAAAAGAAACTCACTAGGTCCAGCCCACAATCAAGGGATGGAAATTGCACAAAGCTGTGAAGAGTCAAGGGTGGGAGATCACTGGGAGCCCTTCTAGAAGCTGCATGTCTCACATACTATGGGACAGCCTCTCCCGCCTAGCTGGGGGTATTTGGAGCAGGTGTTGAATCTTGCTCTTTTTTATGTCTGTTGCCTTTTCTCACGGTGATGTGTTTCCTGTGTGTTTTGTCATTTTGAATTGTGAGCTGAGCTTCAGAAGGGAGAATCCTGGGTGGCCAGGTTTAAAGGAGCTACTAAAAGAAGTTTTCTGTTTGGTTTTGCCAGGGGCCTGAGGGTACCACTAAGTCAAGGCAATTATTTTTTTTGAGATGGATTTTCACTCTTGTTGCCCAGGCTGGAGTGCAGTGGTGCGATCTTGGCTCACTGCAACCTCTGCCTTCTGGGTTCACGCCATTCTCCTGCCTCAGACTCCCGAGTAGCTGGGATTACAGGCACACACCACCAGACCTGGCTAATTTTTTGTATTTTTAGTAGAGACGGGGTTTCACCATGTTGGCCAGGCTGGTCTCGAACTCCTGTCCTCAGGTGATTCACCTGCCTCAGCCTCCTGAAGTGCTGGGATTACAGTCGTAAGCCACTGCACCCAGCTGAAAGCAACTTTTTAGTGTTAATTTCTCAGCTCTGGCGTTCCTAGACCACACAGGTGGCATGACTTCATTGTAGCAATTCCACACTTAGAAAAGAGAAGCCTCAAAATGACGATCTCATGGGAAACTTGTTTGCCGCCTAAAGCTCAGATTTTCTCACCTCTCTCTGTTCCCCTGGGTGAAAATTTTTATGTCCCTTTCTCTAAAGGTGTTGCACTTCTGTGACCCCAACTTCATCATGCTTGACTGTAACCCTGACCCCCTGCCTTGTAAGGGCTTCCAACCTCAACCCAGCCCTGCCCTCAGGCAGCTGCAGCACCAGCTCCTCTGTCCCCACCTTGGTTCTTACTTCCCTCCTCACTTCTGGCCTTAGGGGACTTAACTTATTTTCTTAAGAATTCAGCTATATGTTGATTTTATTTTGTTTATTTATATATTTTTTGAGACGGAGTTTCACTCTTTTGCCCAGGTTGGAGTGCAATGGTGCGATCTTGGCTCACTGCAACCTCCACCTCTGGGGTTCAAACAATTCTCCTGCCTCAGCCTCCTAGGTAGCTGGGATTACAAGTGCCTGCCACCACCACGCCTGGCTGATTTTTGTATTTTTAGTAGAGATGGGGGGGGTTTCACCATTGGCCAGGCTGGTCTCGAACTCCTGGCCTCAGATGATCTGCCCGCCTCAGCCTCCCAAAGTGCTGGAATTATAGGCATGAGCCACGATGCCCGGCCTCAGCTACATATTTAAAAGGACGTTTGTTTCTTACCCAGAATTTCTAGGTGTTTTGAAGACGGAGACTTCTCAGGTTATCTAACCTGCTACTGAGAACTTAAAGATAGGGAATATCTTGGACTGGAGCTTCTTGGAATCACATAATTGAAAAATCCTGGCCAGGCTGATGGTTCACGTCTGTAGTCCCAGCACTTTGGGAGGCCGAGGCAGGTGGATCACCTGAGGTCAGGAGTTAGAGACCAGCTTGGCCAACATGGTGAAACTCCGTCTCTACTAAAAATACAAAAAAATTAGCCTGGCATGGTGGTGGGCACCTGTAATCCCAGCTACTCGGGAGGCTGAAGTAGGAGAATCGCTTGAACCCAGGAGGTGGAGGTTGCAGTGAGCCAAGGTCACACCATTGCACTCCAGCCTCGGCAACAAGAGTGAAACTCTATTGCAACAACAAAGAAAAGAAAAGAAAAGAAAAGAAAAGAAAAAGAAAAATCCCCACAGTGCAGATCAACAAAATCACAGAGTTGCTTTGGGAGCGAGGGTGGCAATCAGACACGGAGGCCATGACAACCTGCTCATCCACTCAGGGCTCCAGAACCTCCACCCAGTCACCTTATCCAGGGGTGATGGAGACAGGGGAGGTGCCACCTATGCCACTGTCATCTCTTACAATAAGCTACCCCTGCTTGAAAAGAGCCAGCCTGCTGAGCTTGCTGCCAGGGCCCGCGGCGCCGCCCGCGCTGTGTGTTTCCCGTGGCGCCGCCCGCGCTGTGTGTTTCCCGTGGCGCCGCCCGCGCTGTGTGTTTCCCGTCGCGCCGCCCGCGCTGTGTTTCCCGTCACACGGCCTATGATATGTTTCCCGTCATGTGTGCACATGTGTTGTCATGTAGTGCCTGTCACAGGTGTTACCCGTCACGTGTGTTTGCATGTTGCACACGTGTGGCCTATCAGGTGTACATACGTGTTGTCTGGCACATGTCAGCATCTGGGCATTCTCCGTGTGCCAGGAGCAGCCAGATGCCCTGTGAAGCCTTCTCATGGGAAATGCCCAGATAGGAAGAGCAAAGCTAGGAGCCAAGCCCCCAAGTGGCCACTCCATGTGCCCGGGTCACCTTCAGGTCTGCTCAGCACCAGAGCCTCTGTTCCTTGGCACCATGGACATTAGAACTGACTCTGAACTGGGAAGAGCTGTAGGCCCACTATCCAGGCACCCGCTCCCCGTTTGCCCGGCATCCCAGGGGCCCACACCCTTCCAAATATCACCTTGCCCTGCATTCAGAAGTGAATCATCCGAGGATGAGGTTGTCCAACTCCGACTGGTTTCTCTGGAGCCTGCCAGGAGGATGTCGTCAGCCACCTCCAGAGAACGCTCAGTCAGCAGGTGCCCAGGGGGAACTGGAAGTACACAGTGCAGGCTTTCACCCAGCCTATGGTGGCACCTCGGGACCGCTTGTGAGTCTGCTTGTCATTGAAGGTCGGTGTGAGGCAGGCAGCCTTCCCTCTCAGATTTAGAAAATGTCAAGTCTCCCATTGCACCCTTTTGTGTTTCTTACAGGGAGGGTCTGGGGCGCTTGCAGCCGCCAGGCTGAGGGCTCCAACATGTTCCCTCGTTTGCAAAGACACACTTAACAGAGAAGGAACCTGTGGCTCACATGGGAGACTCCTTGTCCAAGGCCACAGAGTCTGGCACCAGGGCCCACTAGAGGCTTCAAGAACCAAACTCACATGAGGGCAGAGAGGAGAGATGGGGCCACGGTTTAGGGCTGGGAGAATCCATAGAGCCATGCTGAGGCAGGCATGGAGCCTGGAGGTAGGGACGAGGGACTGGCTGCAGTCAGGGGTAGAGGGGCTGTGGGGAGTGAGGAATAGTGTGGGCCAGCCCCGGCCTGCTGGGGTGCAGCTGGGGGCTCCATGGCCCTCCCACGGCCCCCACTTGTCCTCACCCAACTGTTCAGAGCTCTTCACCGCGGGGCTGTCCTCCTCTGGCCACAAGAGGAGCGGGTGGAGGAATGGCACCTTCAGACCTTGTAGGGGGTCTGCCCCTCAACCAGCCTGTTTCTCGTGGGCATCGCAGCTAAGGCTGTAGCCGGGAAAGGGTGGCAACCGACGTACCTGGCCTCCAACCACCACTTCCAAGAACCCTACTGGGCACGGGGTGACCCAACCGTGGCTCAGAAGTGGACCCTGTACGAATAACGAAAAGGTATGGGTACCGGGGTGGTCGCTGAAGGGCTGAGGATGACTACCCAGGCCCCTGGAGAGTGTGCCTCCGGAGTCTGTCCCGCCCTCTGGACCCATGGGGGACCAGCAACGCCGTCACACCCTCCTCTGTCGAGGTCCCTGCCAGCCGCTCGGCCGCTCCTTTCTCTCGGCTGGGGTTGGCAAAGGCAGTCACATATTGGGAGGGGCAGGGACTCAGGAGGGAGGACGGACTGGTGGGCGGGGCGTACGGATACCTTGCCCCGCCCCCAGTGGGGTTCCGCACTGAGCACTCCCAGCGGTCCCGCTAGGTTAGGGCCTCCCACCACAGCGCCCAGAGGCCGGGTCAGCCAGGCGTGCACCCCAGGGGCGCTCCGTCCCCCGCGGCCTAGGACTCCCCAGTCAGGACAGTACAAAATCTCTTTATGGCTCATTTTCTGTAAAAAATCGTGGCTCTCGGCGGACCCTAGGGATAGGAGATACAAAGCGCGCTCACACGCGGTCTGAGCAGGCGGCCAAGAGCTGGGGGGATCTGGAGCGGGGCCGGGTCGCAAGAAGACCCCGACCCTGCGTCGGGGCTGGGGCGCGTGCTAGGGGACCGCGGGATTTCAGCTGTGTTTTCGAACCCCTGTTCTTGGTTGAGGGGTTCCCAAGGCTCCACCCCGCCTTGGAGGGGGCTGCTGAAGCCCGGAGGTGACCCGGGCTCTGGGAGGGGCGTCCCCAATGTGGGGGAGGAGAGACAGGGGCCTTTGAAGACAGCTCGGGATTCGGAGGGGGTCTCCCCGACCTGAGACGTGGTAAACTGAGGCCGGCGAGCAGGGAGGCTGAGTCACGGGACCAGGCGACCCCTCACTGCTCCTCGGGCCCGTCGCCCCCCTGCGCCTGTTCATAGGGGCAGGGCCGGCGGCCAAGTCCCGCGGGCTCGGGGCCGGGCCTGGGCCCCGCGGGCGGCGCCTCCTCCTCCGCGTCGTCCCCATGCTCGCCCTCCGCGTCGCTCTCGTCCGAGTTGTCCTCCTCCAAGTAGCGGTAACCGCGCACCTTGTGCTGGGGCCGCGGGATGCGGGGCTGGCGTGGGGCCACGCCCCGCCGCAGCTTCTGCTCCATCCGCAGGTAGGAGACCGCGGCGGCCACCAGCGTCACCAGCAGCACCGCCAGCTTAGCCTGGGCGTAAGGACAGGGATGCCAGGGACCCGCGGCCGCCTCTCCCCGCACCTCCCCGCCTATACCCCAAGCTGAGATAGGCCTTTCCCTCCTTCTGGAGCCTCCCGAGCCACACGGCCCTCAACTTCTTCAGCACCTCCACCCACGCTTCCTGGACCGCCTCCTGCAGGCGAAGCTCACATCCCAGCACTGTCCCTTACAGTCGCCACGCCCCTGGGAACCTCAGTGTCCCACACTCTAAGGGGAGAATGCAAATCCCTTTGCCTCATAGGGTGCATGCACCGGTGTTGATAAAGTGCTGGCCACAGGCGCTGCCTTCTCAGGGCTTACAACGCTCTGTGTCCCTGACACGCCCGTGGGCTGTAGTGATGCTTTTCATGGGGTTTTGACCACAACCCGCAGTCAGGAATGATTTTACATCATAGCTCAGTACATACACACATATCTGTAGGCATACTTCCTGCTATTTTCTTTTTTTGAGACAGGGTCGCTCCTTCTCCCCCGCCCCACAACTGCTGGAGCGCAGTGGCGTGATCATGGCTCATTTCAGCCTCAACCCTCCAGGCTCAAGCCATCCTCCCACCTCAGTCTCCCAAGCTGGAACTACAGGCACGCGCCACCACGCCCAGCTAATTTTTAAATTTTTTGTAGACACAGGGTCTCCGGCTGGTCTTGAACTCCTGGGCTCAAGCAGTCCTCCTGCCTCAGCCTCCCAAAGTGCTGGGATTATAGGTATGAACCATGCCCAGCCCGCTCACTGCTTTTTCTTTTCTTTTCTTTTTTTTCTTTTTCTTTCTTTCTTTTTTTTTTTTTTTTTTTTTGAGACAGAGACTCGCTCTGTCCTCCAGGCTGAAGTGCAATGGCATGATCTTGGCTCATTGCCACCTCCATCTCCCAGGTTCAAGCCATTCTCATGCCTCAGCCTCCAGAGTAGCTGGGATTACAGACACACGCCACCATGCCCAGCCAATTTTTGTGTTTTTAGTAGAGACAGGGTTTCACCATGTTACCCAGGCTGGTCTCGAACTCCAGACCTCAGGTGATATGCCCACCTCAGCTTCTCAAAGTGCTGGGATTACGAGCATGAGCCACTGTGCCCGGCCCATTCCCTGCTATGTTTAGTTCTATTTTTAAAAAATGTTTAGCAACTGGGACTTGCTAGACCGAGCCACCATCTTTTGGGAGCAGAGTATGAGGGCCTTGCCCCACTTCAGGCCATGAAGGCAGACAGACCCAACATCTGGAGAACAGGGTACCAAAGAGCCCACAGGACGGCTGTGATGCACCCACAAAATCCCCTCAGAGATGGGCAAACAGACTGGCTGGAGGTGGGCCAGTAAGTGGGGTGCTGAGTTGAGGGCCACCCAGTGGGCTGCAGGAATGGGGCCTTGGCCCGGAGACTGGCTTGGGAAGGGGTGGCGTTTAGGAAACTGTGAAGAAGCCAGGGCAGGGGCTAAGGAAGTACCTGTCATTGGGCATGGGGCCCCCAACCCTGCCCAGCCTCACCTTCATGGGCAGGCTCGAGCCCAGGTACACGGTGAAGATGGCCACAGCCTGCCACCAGTGGTAGATGGTGAAGATAAAGTCCTGTCTCTCCTTGTCTTCGTACAAGATTCCCAGGAGTGCTGCAGGCAGGCGGTACAGGGCAGGCAGGGGAGAGGTGTCACCTGGGGCCTGGAGCTGCCCAGCTACCACCTATGAACTTTACCAAGCCCTGTGTGAGTCCCAGCCAAGGACCGGAGAGCGCCTAGAAAGTGCTGTAAGCCGGTCCTGGCCTGCCCCCTGGTGGATACCCTAGTCACCACACCACTCACACGCGAAAGCAGAAATAGGAGCAGGTGCGCTGGGCTGTGTGGATGCAGGCGGTCCCGCTCTGCACCACATGCGTGGCCTCAAAAGAAGAAAGCTCTGTGCTTAGTCATGTCCTGTCCCCAACCCCAGGTGTGCAGTGCCAAGCGTGCAGGCGCTGTTTCTCCTCCTCAGCCAGGGCTAGGGAGATCGAACGGTTTGCAGCTGCTAACTCTGCAAATCAAACCTGAAGCTAAGCATGGAGAGGGGGGCTTCCTTTCCAACGAGTCCCCCCAGGGTGGGCAAAAAGAGTAATGAATCGGGAGTCAGGAGATGCATACTCGTTCTCAGGACTGTAATGTCGGCTCTGTGAGTGATTTGGGTACTTAACTCCCCAGAGCCGCTTTTCCCAGTGGTGAGATGAGCTTACGCCTATTGTGTGCTGTGTGCGGAAGTTCTAAAGTAAGAAAGTAGGCATGGCACCTGCCAAATCGTAGGGGCCACTATTAACACCTTCGTCAGGCACTCGGGACATGAACACTCCTGTCTTGGGGCCCTGCAGGGTGACTTTACCCCCACAGGAATGCTATGAAGAGACAAGGAGCCCCCATGGTTCACAAGGAGGAGATGGGATGTGGAACTGGGCAGAGGAGATGCCAGGACCAGACAGGGCACAACATAGGTCTGAGATACCCAGGCTGGACTCTGTCCAGAATTGGCTATCCTTGGGCAAAATGGCCAAGAGACTGTGGTGCAGTGTGGGGCTCCAACCCCTACTACAGACAGAGACACCGAGCAAGCCCCTGCCCTGCCAGCAGCAGGCATGACCTCTGCCACTCCACACCCCCAAGGATGACATTCAAAACTGTTCACAGCTTCGGCCCATCAGAACAGACGCTGACATGGATGCCCTGCAGGACCGTGCCCGTGTGTGCTAGCTGTGTCACTGCGTGTGCCCATCTGTGGGCAGGGAGCATCCTGGAGCTGAACTTGGGCCTACCCGCTGCCTTCTGCTATTCTCCAGCAGCCCAGACCTGGGGCCTGGACTCTGGTACTGAGCAGACTGGGTTGGGTCTGCAGGCCTGCTCCTCTCCATACAAAGGCCCATGTCTGTATCTAGGCCCTGGTGTATACAAGGCCACTTGCTCCTACCACACGCTCGCTGAGGCAGAGATCAAAACATCTGCTCCAAGTATCACGAAAACTATGCCAAGGTGAGCCCTGTCCCCTGGTATGAAAAGGGAGAATACCTGATGTGTTTTTCACACTGTCCCTAAGGGGTGTCCACAGAGCCCCACACCTACCCTGTGTAGCCACGAGATTTCACACTGACCCTCCAGTGTTGATGGGGCCCTGTGCCCGCCCTGGGGTGTTAACAGAATGTTCATGGCATGGAACTCCTATACCTGTCTCCAGGCCCTACCCATCTGTCCCCACTGTGTCCAGGAGACTTCCCTTCCACTCCTGGAGTGTCCACAGGAAGCCCTACCTACCTCTGCCATGTCCACAGGACCCTAGGTGACCATGGGACCCCATGTCTGTCCCTGGGATGTCTATGTCCAGCCAACCGCCCAGAGATAACCATAAAGTCCCCTGCCCCACCCCGCCTCCCCCACTCCCAATGCCTACAGTTATACTCACTGCTGAGTCCAGTCTTGTTCAGGGCACTGCCCACACCCCAAAGGGCAGCTGCCACATAGAGGATCCAGCTGTGTTGCAGGACCCGAGGCACAGGAGCCCAGAAAAAAAGGACGAAGGTGAGCAGCAGGTGCACCCCTGCTCCAGCCACCAGGGGCACCGGGCGTGGCAGCCACAGCCCCAGCAGGCCCAGGAGTGAGGCAGCTGAGGCACCCAGGCTGTAAGCCACGAGGAGGTAAGCCAGCCGCTCCAGCCCCACCGAGCACACGCCATAGCCCTGGGGGGGACAAGGGGTGAGCATTGGAGTCCAGAACATCCCAGACCCCGGCCTCAGCCCTCCCCACAAGAAGTGTTCCTTAGGCCCCTCCCTGCCCTCCCTGGACTGCCTGACCTCGCTCCAAGGCTCAGGGGAAGGTTCTGAGAGCAAGTGTGAAAATGCTTGGAGTGTCCCTAGACACCATGGGCTGTACTCCGCAAGGAACCCAACGCTTTGTGGGTGCTATCCCATTCCAACTCAGAGAAGCTAAAATAACTTGCCCAAGGTAAAGACGGGATGGGGTAAGAGAGGGAAGAGAAAGCAGGAGGGGAATATTTGGGATATACATGTACACACTTACACATGTAATTAAAAATTATTCGTTGTTTACTTGAATTCAAATTTACCTGGTTATCTTGTCTTTTATTGGGCAATCCTATGCAGGCTGTACTTACCAAGGCGATACCAGTGCAGGCAAAGAGCACCTCGAAGCCGCTGTATATAAAGAAAGGTACGAGATGGCGCAGGCGGTAGTCACGCACGTGCTTGAAGGGCAGCTGGAAGATGTTGCCCCAGCCCACGCTGCGAAGATCGATCTCCTCTGTGGGCCGGTAAGCGGCTCCGCACAAACCCAGCACCTGTGAACCCATGACTTGAGGGGCAGCCAGTCAGGCCCAGGCCCGGCCTCCAGGCTTCAGCCCGGTCCTTCAGATGCACCACAAACCCAGGCCTTGCCCCAGCTCTCGGCCCCGCCTCCCAGCCCAGGGCCCCAACCCTGAGACACACCCACAGGTCCAGGTCTTGCCTCGTCCCAGCTCAAGGCCCCGCCTCTCAGCACAAAGCCACGCCACCACACTCCCAAAGACGGTGGTCTTACCTCCCAGCCAAAGTCCCCATCCCCTCTCTCTCACATGCACACACTTCACAACTCACACTCAGACAAATCCATAGACTTCAGCCTTGTTTCTCAGCCCCGCCTTCCAGACTAGTCCCCGCCCCTCGGACACACCCACAGACTTCAGCCCCGCCTCCCAGCGCTAGGCCCGGCCCTGACACAGCCACAGAAGTGGGCCTTGCCTCCCAGCTCCATCGCCAGGCTGCAGCCGCGCCAACGCCTTAGTGCTGCCTTCCAGTACCGCTCCCAGTTTGAGCCACACCTTCCAGCCCTCACCCTGGGTCCTGTCCCCAACCCCCTCACAGGTCTCACTCACTCCTCTAAGATCTTGTCTCCAGCTCGAAACCGTGGGCCAAGCCCGTTCCCACCAGTCCCTGGCCTCTGGATTCCCACCCCTGCCTCGGACCACAGGCTTCAGCCCCGCCTCCGAGCCTCATGCCCCCTCTGCAGCACTCCGCCCTAACTCCCCAACTCAGATCACGCTCCCAGGCCTACGGCCCCCCGCCCCGCCCCAGGCCACAACCCGACCCTGGCCACGCCATCTGATCCAGACCCTTTCTCGCAGACTCGGTCCCCAGACCCACACTCTGCTTCACAGACTGTCCTGCCCCCATCCCAGGCCGCACCAGCAGCATGGCCAGGAAGGCCACTGCCATGAGCACGCTCTCCACCACAATGAGGTTTCCGCTCCGCGGGAGCGTCCGCAGAACCGTCTTGTTGAAGCCGCTGAGGATCCCGTGGCTGTTGGTGCCTGGAAAGGGTGGGGGTGGGAGCACCGTGAGTGAAGAGTAGGGCACACAGTCAACCCAGCCACCTGGGTGGAGCCACACCAGCCGCGGAGGCGCGGTGGAGGGACGGGAGAGTGAGAGCAAGGGCAGGGTTCCTTCGGAGAGCGGTTTGGAGGTTTGGGCCACTGGGGCTGGGTGTGCCCCGGGAAAGGGGCATCTTTCCCCTGCTTCCCACCCTATTGCCCCAAGGCTCAGTCGACCTCACATTTCCATACACACCCCCTGCACTGATTGAGCTCTGACTCTTTGCCTGGCCCCAAGAAAGATCCCACTGGCAGCCTCAGCCCAGATGGTGCCTCCTCCAGGCAGTCTTCCCTGCCCACCCACTCTCCTGGCTGGGTCAGATGTCCTAACTACTTACTCCTACAGGGCCCTGTGTCTTGCCCACCAGAGCCGTGGGGCGCTGGGCTGCCAGCTCTGAATCCTGTGAGTGAGGGCCCAGTGTCTGCTGGGAAAGTAAGCAGGCTTTGGGGACTCCTCCCTAACCCCCATAAGGACTAACCGCAGCTCTGCACGTTGTACAGCGTGTGGTTCAGGTCATACAGGTAGTGGTTCAGGAAGTAAATCATGGGCAGCTGGGCGCAGGCGAAGCTCAGCTGCAGACACAAGGGCAGTTGGGACCAGACTCAGGCATAGAGCCAGGTAGGGTCACAGGCATGTCCAGGCACAGCCTTTTGGGGACAGGGGCCTTCCCAGTTCTGGGAGTAGTGTGGTCACAGGGCTGCGCAGTGAGGAAGACCTCCTCCTGGCCAGCACGGTGGACAGGGGCAGATGAGGCCTCTATGATGAGCAAGCTGGGGTGTGCTCAAGAAAGGCAGATGGGCAGCCTGGGCAACATAGAAAGACCCTATCTCTACAAAAAATAAAAAAATTAGCCGGGTGTGGTAGCACACACATGTGACGCCAGCTACTCAGACCACTGAGGTAGGAGGATCACTTGAGCCCAGGAGTTCAAGGTTGCAATGAGCTGTGACTGCACTGCTGCATTCCAGCCTGGGCAAGACCCTGCCCCCCACCCCCACCAAAAAAGAAAGAAAGAAAAATAAATGAAGTTGGGGCACATACAGTGGTGTGCGCATGTAGTCCCGGCTGCTTGGGAGGCCAAGGTGGGAGGATCAATGGAGCCCAGGAGTTCAAAGCCAGCTGGGCGACATAGTGAGACCAGGCCTCTTAAAAATAACAATAGTAAAAGAAAGGAAAATGGGACTAGAGGGTTGAGACTGTGGATGGGCTCCAATGTGTGGGTCTGCCCTTGCCACCCAACAGTGACCCACGTGGCACTCACATGGAAGAAGCCGTAGAAGATGGCTTGGAAGACCAGGAGATAGGGCGCATGGGAGCCCCGTGGAGGCCGCTGCTTCAGCCCCTGCCCATCCTGCTCCTTGTAGTGGGAGTACTCATGGTACTTCTGTGCCATCCTGGACCACAAAGGAGAGAAGGCTCTCCCCTGCCCGACCTGTGCCACTCCTGTGTGTCCTGCACCCAGAGCTAGGGGCAGACCAGCCCTGGTGTGGGGAAGCTGAGGCCCAGAGGGTAGAAGGGGCTGGACCGTGATCCCTGAGCCAAAGTTGGCAATAAAGTGGAGGCTTGACCAGGTCTGCAGCCTCCTGTTCTGTTGCCCACCAGGCTCACCTGGTGATGTAGTTGCCCATGGAAGCCCAAAGAGGCACGATGGCCATGCCCAGGGCCACAGCCGAGGGCACAAGCGTGTAGTAGCGCTCCCAGTAGTTGGTGGAGACAAAGAGGGCGTAGATGCCCACGGCCAGGAACATCATCCACTTGGTTCCGAAAAACCTGCGGACAGTGGGAGAGATGCTGGCACCACGGGCCTGCTGGACCACGGCGGCCTGAAGCCAAATGGGGCCAAAACTGCAGGTCCCAGCTTACCGGGCTATGTGAGGTAGAGAGAGTCGAGGGCCCTGAGATGGAATCTCAGATACACAGACCTGCTGAGTGGCCTCAGGCAAGCTACTGTGCCTCAGTTTTCCCAGCTGTCATATGGGCACAGAGCCCAAACCACGGGCCTCTCACCGCCACTGTGAGGATGGAGAGTGGCCCATGGGTATAACCAGCCCTCATGCGTGTTCTGGGCTCTCTGACTCTCCTATTCCCCCTTCTCCTCCCAAGCTCATGCACTGTGTCTGTAGGGCCCAGGGACACCTCCCAGGAGCTTGATTCAGGCTGGGAGAAGAAAGAGGAAGTGGCCCCACTGCTGGGAGCAGCAGAGCCGGAGTCCTGGTGCCCCTGCCTCCAGTCCATTGCTCTTAAGAACTGTGGTGGTCAGTTAGGAAGTTTCCTCCTCTCTGGGTCTGGGAAAAGGTCACACAGTGACAATAGAAGGGGCTTGGTGAGTGACAGGCTAAGGGCCCAATCAGGCCATGGAGGCTGATCAAGCCAAAAACTACTACTGGTGTCTTCAGGTTTTCTGTATTTACGCTCCTTAAGTAAAAATGCCAGTAAAAATGTGCATTCACCACTGGTGAGGATGTGGTTTAAAAGTGGCACATATAGGCCGGGCATGGTGGCTTACATCTGTAATTCCAGCACTTTGGGAGGTGAAAGTGAGCGGATCACCTGAGGTCAGAAGTTTGAGACCAGCCTGGCCAACATGGTGAAACCCCATCTCTACTAAAAATACATAATTCGCCGGGCATGGTGGTGCACACCTGTAATCCCAGTTACTTGGGAGGCTGAGGCTGGAGAATCGCTTGAACCCAGGAGGCAGAGGTTGCAGTGAGCTGAGATCGCACCACTGCACTCCAGCCTGAGCAACAGCAAGAGTGCATCTCAAAAAAAAAAGTGGCACATATAGCCAGAGGTCATGCACACGGCATAACCCTTTGAGAAAGCAGCCTGGTAGTTTTGGCAGGGGGTGAACATGTGAATTTGAGTCCCTCTGCCAGGGTTCAAGCCTTCAGTCTGCCAGTTACTGCCTGTGGGACCTGGGCAAGTTGTTCAACACCATGGTTTATTCATGTCTAAGATTAGAGCAGCTTCCTCAAATTCTTTAGGAATTAAATTGCACTTATAAAGTGCCCAGCACGGCCAGGCATGGTGGCTCTTGCCTGTAATCCCAGCACTTTGGGAGGCCAAGATGGGTGAATCACGAGGTCAGGAGTTTGAGACCAGCCTGGCCAACATGGTGAAATCCCGTCTCTACTAAAAATACAAAAAATTAGCCGGGCGTGGTGATGGGCGCCTGTAATCCCAGCTACTTGGGAGGCTGAGGCAGGAAAATCGCTTGAACCCGGGAGGCAGAGGTTGCAGTGAGCCGAGATTGTGCCGTTGCACTCCAGCCTGGGTGACAGAGCAAGACTCTGTTTCCAAAAAAAAAAAGTAAAATAAAAATAAATAAATAAATAAATAAAATAAAGTGCCCAGCACACAGGAGACAAGAGTTCACTGCTACTAGTGGAAGTGATAGGTTCCAAAAACCATAAAGCCTTTCGTATGGCTTTGACCTAGTAAAGACATTGTTGAAAATGTATCCTAGGAAAAATAATTGTTTAAAAAATTGAGAGAGTGCTGGATGAGGTGGCTCACACCTGTAATCCCAACACTTTGTGGGGCTGAGGCAGGTGAATTCGAGACCAGCCTGAGCAACACAGCAACTCCCCATTGCTATAAACACTATAAAAATCAGCCAGGTGTGATGGCGTGCTCCTGCCAGCCCAGCTACTCGAGAGGCTGAGGCAGGAGGATTGCTTGAGCCCAGTGTGTGGGGGTTGAGGAGGCAGAGAGCTGTGTTTGTGCCACTGCACTCTAACCTGGGCGACAGAGTGAGACTCTGTCTCAAAAATAATAATAATAATAAAAAATAAACACATTAATTTAAAAAAACAAACAAGGAAACAACTCAGTGCCACCATATCTGCAGAAGATGCTACCATTGCAAAGTCGTAACTGTGAAGGCTGTAGAGTAGGCTAAGATATGCTCAGTGAAAAGAAGGAAGCAAGCGCTGGGCACGGTGGCTCATGCCTGTAATCCCAGCACTTTGGGAGGCCAAGGCAGGCGGATCACTTGAGGTCAGGAATTCAAGACCAGCCTGGCCAACATAGTGAAACCCGGTCTCTACTAAAAGTATAAAAATCAGCCGGGTGGCAGGTGCCTGTAATCCCAGCTACTCAGGGCACTGAGGTAGGAGAATCGCTTGAGCCTGGGAGGCGGAGGTTGCAGTGAGCCAAGATCATTCCACTGTACTGCAGTCTGGGTGACAGAGCAAGAGTCTGTCTCAAAAAAAAAAAAATAGTAAGCAAGCGAAAGCAAACATGGCCCACTTGCATACACAGACACACACACACACACACACACACACGGGTGCGTCCACACACATGCGCTCTGGGGACAAGGATGTGAATGCAATCTACGTGTGGTGGTGGGACAGCATAGACAGCCGATTTCGTGGAGGGCTTAGGCGGGGTTTCTTTTTTGTAATTTCAGTGATTCTAATCCTGCTTGTGCAACTGGAGATTTTTTAAATTTTCAAATTTTTGTTTAAATTGAGTTTTTTTGTTTTTTTGTTTGTTTAAGATGAGGGAACTCAAATTCACACAATTTGTCCACTGGTCTCCAGGTCCCATCAGGGAGGGCGCTGTGGACCGGTAATGGGGAGGCTGAACCACATACCTCCAGGGCTCAGATCTGGGGGAGAGCTCCCGGGGCACCTGCCCAGCCATGCGTGTCTGTGAGAAACACCCCTCAGCACCAGTCACAGCGACTGGGCCAGGCATGGGTGCTGGACTTTGCTGACCAACCAGAAACCCCCAACTCCACAGCCCCAACCCAGAAGGCCACAGTGGCTCTGGGAGGCCTCCAAGGAGGCCTGGAGAGGAGGATGTCACGTGAGACCCAGGCAAGCTGGGAGGGAGCTCAGCCCGTGTGAATCTGTTGCTGGAAACCAAATGTGCCCTGAAGCAAAGTTCCTCTTTCCTTCCCCAAATCCGAGTTTCACCCCCCTTCACTCTCAGGCTTCCGGGTAGAAGAAGCCTCTCCCTTGCTCTCTCCCACCACAAACACCCCGACAGATGGATGCCTCCTAGCCCGCCGGCCTCTACACCCCGCCGAGATGGGAGTACCGCAGCATCCCACGGGAGCAGCCACGCCCACCTGATGAGCACTGGTGTGTAGAGCAGGGCGGCGATGGGCGTCACGTTGATGCCCATCAGCATCTTGCTGTCGATGTCAGGCAGTCCCATGTTGCCATATTTCACCTCGCGGTAGGTCTCGTCGTAGTGCAGGATCAGCTGCATCTGCAGGAGGCCTGGGGACAGGACAGGGAGCGGCGTGGAGGGAGCAGCCTGGCTCTGGGCGCCACCGAGCAGAAGCCGGCATGCAGGCCTCGCGGGGAGCTCCAATCACCGAAGGCATCCCCGCTGGCAGCGCCCCTCAGGACAGCGTGGGTCCCGGGTTGCCACGCCTTCTGCCAGCCCGCGGCCACTTGGCCAGGTGGGCCCCAGACCCCCACCTGCCTTACTCCGCCAGCCTCCATTTCCGAAGGGGGCAGGTCTGTCCCGGAGCCTGGACCCCCGCCCCCCACCCACACCGAGGCTCTGGCTGGGACCTGGGAACGCTGCGCTACTTGACCTCCCTACCCCACCTCCACCGCAGGGGGCCGTGGCTGCAGCTGCGAGGGCGGCGGAGGGGAAGTGAGAGCGGGCGGGAGGCCGTGGCCCGCGGTTTCTGTTTCCCGGGCCGGGCTGGGAGCGGGCGGGGCGGCCCCGGGTGCCCGCGCGGCACCTACCCAGGTAGACGCCGTAGGTGAGCATGCCCCCGGCGCTGGCCGCCAGCACGTTCTTGAGCACGCCCAGGCGCTTGCGGCGGTAATAGCGGCGCTCCTCCTCCTCCTCATTGTAGTTGGGGTACGCGCCCACCAGCTCGTCCAGCTGCGGGCCACGCATGCCGCTCGCACCCGCAATCGCGCCTCGAACCCGTGCCCCCGGTGCCCGCTGCCCCCCGGCCCGCCCAGGCCCACAGGGGACCCCCGCCCCTCACGCTCCTAGTCCCCGCTCACCGGGGCCTCGGGCCCGTCCGGGACCCCGAGCCGATCCTCGTCGCCCTGCGGTCCCACGGCCCCCGCCATCGGGTAGAGCGGCGGCTCCGCCTCCATGGCCCGAGCAACTGCGGACTCGCGGCGGTGGCCCCGGAGCCCCCGCGACCGCCCGGCTACTTCCTCCCGGCGGGCGGGACCTGCCCCCACCCCGCCCTGTCCCGCCCTGCGGGCTGCGTCCTCCAGGACACGTGTGTGTGCGCGCGTGCGCGTGTGCAGGGGCGTGCCTGTGTGTGCCCCCTTGGGTGTGAATTCGAATTCCCGCTCAGCCACTTCCTGGCCCTGTGACTTTAGGAATTAACTCCATTTCTTTATGCCTCAGTTTCCTCAGTTTCCTTGACGGTGAAACAGAAATACTTGGCACTGCCCCTGGGGCCATGGCAGAATTACTGAGTTAATGCAAAGCCTTGGAAAAGTACCAGGCCCACCTTAAGCTCGGGTCAGGGTTGCCTGGGTCATCCCCAGCCCCACCTCCAAGCCTGTTGTTACAGCTCATCAAAGAGCTCTGCAGGGATGGTATCGTCACCAGCTGGACCACACCTCCCACCACAGGACGCTACAGCCAGAGCCCACCTCCCATGTCCCCATCCTGCTCCAGTTTGGGCTGTGCAAATGGGAGCTTGGGTGGGGTCCTGGGAGGTGGAGATTGTGGCCCCCACTGAACTACATGGGGGACCCTGCCACCACCCTGTAGTGGGGCTGAGAGCCACCCGCCCCCGTCCCGCTGGGCACTGGATCCGGGGCTGCAGTGGGAGCTGTGGTAGGGCTGACATTCCAAAGCGCTGGCTGCCCACCTGGCTGGAGCCACGGGGCCACTTTTGAAAACATCCAGATTCTCTGGCCCCTGGGTTCCTCCTGGTTTCAATGCTCTTCCTCCTGCTCCTCCCAGGTGGCTTCCTTCCCACTCAGCTCTGGGAACAAGAGACCACCCCTGCAAAGAATGCAGCCCCTCCACTTCCCTTCTGTGCCCTCCCTGTGCACCCCCCTCCACCAACTGCTCTCCAGGTACATCCTCTCCCGAATGCAGATGATGGCATTGGACACCTACTGAGTGATCAATACTTGTGACTGGATAGATGCATGAGTGACTGGATGACAAACACCTCTCGCCCCGCAAGGGTTGCTGGGAAGGTGGAGGGACAGGGGAGGGAGGTGCGAATCTGCAGTGCCTTCAGGCTTCCAGGAGATAGAACTTTCCTCAGGTGAGGATGCCCAAGTGCAGATGTGGGGAACAGACAGGTGGATTCATGCAGGTGGGTGGCTGGAAGTGGGAGACAGGAAAGGAGCAGGAGAGAGGGCAGGGCCCGAAGCTCAGGGGCAGGAGGAGGTGGGAGAGTAGGGCTAAGGTGGGGGCCGTTCTCAGACAGCAGACACTGGCATCATTACGCAGCATGATGAGAAAGTGTGATTCTCCTGCCTTAGCCTCCTGAGTAGCTGGGATTACAGGCGTGTGCCCCCACACTCAGCTGATTTTGTATTTTAGTAGAGATGGGGTTTCACCATATTGGCCCAGGCTGGTCTCGAACTCCTGACCTCAGGTGATCCACCCACTGTAGTCCCCAAAGTGCTGGGAGTGGGCCCCCCAAGCTTCTCAATTTCCCTGAGGGACCCCAACCCTCTGGGGCCTGGTGACATCTCTTCCTCCCCTTGTCCCTCTGGGTCTGGGGGTGGTGGCAGCTGCTGTGGTTGCCCATCCTGGGCTCTTCAATCACCTGTGCTGTGCCACCAACTCCCTGCACTCAATGTCTCCTACTCAAAACACCTGGAGACAGCCGGGCAAGGTGGCTCACGCCTGCAATCCCAGCACTTTGGCTGGCCAAGGAGGATCACTTGAGCTCAGGAGTTCAAGACCAGCCTGGGCAACATAGTAAGACCCCATCTCTACAAAAAACACAAAAACTAGCCTGGTGTGGTGGTGCACACCTGTAGCCCCAGCTACTCAGGAGGCTGAGGTAGGAGAATTGCTTGAGCCCAGGAGGATGAGGCTGCAGTGAGCCGAGACTGTGCCACTGCACTCCAGCCTGGGCAACAGAGTGAGACCTTCTCTCTCTCAAAAAAAAAAAAAGCCCTGGAGGCCCTAAGCCCTGACTGACCTGATACATCTCCTCTCTCCAGAAAGGATTCTTTTTTAGGTGGTTTATGGAGCTGCTCTTGGGGAGCCTGGAGACTACCTAAGAAGCTGATAGGGTGGCCCAGATAAACACACCAGGGTGACCTGCAGGACAGAGATCTGAGCAGGGCCAGCACTCCCGCCAACCCATCCAGGTTGCAACAGTCTACAGTCACATCCCCAGGAAGGAGCAGCCAGATCTCCCCATCACTATTTACCAATGCTTTTCTCTAGAATAAGGCTTTACTGTCAGTTCTCGTTATGAAAATTATCGATGTTCCTTGAAGAAAAGCAAGCAGAAGAGAATAAATATTGCTCTCAACTGGAACTCCCTGAAATAACCTCTTGGAATATTGTTACCCTGCATTGCACTGACACAGGAGCGTGCCGGGCAGCCCACGTGATTCCCTTCACACCACTTCCCTGGCATGGATGCGATTCCACATATTTTAAACATTAAAGCCATGGGGATGATGATCACTGGGTCTGGCTCACGGGATGTTGAGAGGTCCCCAGGTTGGGGTGTACCAAGGGCTCTGCCCAGTGCCTGGCACAGCAAATTCCCGGGTGGCTGCTGTTTTCCACTGATACTTGAGGCTTCCAAGAGTTGGTGGCAAGGGGCTCACCCAGAGCTGAAGACCCCAGCCCATTCCTGTGCGAGGGCTCCAGGCACCTTGGAAGCACCGTGGGCCGGGGAGCCAGGACTGGCTGGGTGTGGATCCCCGTGTGTCCTTGTCACTGCGTGACCCAGCTGGAAAGCGCGGTCAATAGTGTCTGGGAATTGTGAAAATTGTGTGAGGTATCCGCACACAGTAGGTGTTCAGTAAAGGGTTGCTGAGTGTGTAAATGAACAAGTGACCTGCATTTACCGTTGCCCGTGAATTCTGACTGTGTCCTGGGCCCTGTGCCCCTGCAGCCTCTAACTTTGCCTCTCCGAGGAGCCAGGGTGGGTCCAGCCTTCCAGGCTGTCAGGGAGGGAGTGGGAGGCAGGGCCAGGGCCTCAGGGCCAAGGCCTGGGCAGCTACTTCCTCAGGAGGGCAGGGAGAGGGGCAGGAGGACGTTTACATGCTCTGGGCGCCTCCTGGGCACCAAGTGCCCTGTCAGTGCCATCAGGTCAGCTCTCGTTTCACCCTCACAGTAGCCATGTGAGGCAGCTAGAGTCAGTCCCATTTTACAGTTGGGGAAACTGAGGCCCAGTGAGGAAACGTGACCTGTTCAAGGTTACTCGTGGGCAGGTGAGGCAGTGAGATGCTCTCGGGCAGGTCTGAGGCCCTGTGAGCCAGGCTCAGGGGTGTGTGTCTGAGAAGTGAGGGAATGAATAATGAATTATGAATGAATGGATGAATGATTCCACCCGATGCCATGCTCATGCGCTGCCCATGCTCCTGTCCTGGAGTCTGGATGGTAGCTCTCAGACCCCTCCAGAGGGGCAGGCGCACTTGGAACGGTCACAGTTCCAGGCCCACGTGCATGGAATGACTTGTTTCGGTCTCACAATCACTTGGGTATGTTCTTCTTACACAGCCCATTTTATAGATGGGAAGGCAGAGGCACGGAGGGTTAAGACGCTAATCTAGGTCACACAGGTAAGTGACAGAACCAGGATTTAAGCCCAGACCTCACGCCTAACGCCCTCCATGCCAGGCGCCCAGGTATGTGCCCACCGAACCCTCTCATTCACCCACAGATGCCCCCGGGACTTAGCCCCATTCGCACATGGGAACGCCAAGGCCCAAAGAGGGGAAGCGTCAGCCCAGCGAGGAGGAGGCAGGGCAGGCAGGGCTGCAGCTGTCTGGCCCAGACCCCTGAGCTCTCCTCCATCTGCCCCACCTGGCTGGCCTGGGCCTTGGCAGAGCCCCCTCACCCCAGAGCTGGCTTCAAGAACGAGTCCTCCTGGTGCCGTACGCAGAGGGTTCCCCATTTACCCTGGGCTCCCCTCAACAAGGACGGGACTCCCAGGCCCCACTGAGCCTCTGAAGCTTTGAGGAGTAGTGAGGGGCACCCAACCCAGACTGGGGAGGGCCCAGCCCTCCTGAGAGGTGTGTGGCCTCCCTGGAGGGGAGCCTCACTCCCAGGGCAGGCTAGGAGTTCTGTCCCAGGAGGACAGGCCTCTTCGGGGGCCTCCTCCCAGTTGCTCCTGCATTCATGACAAGTTCAGCCCCTATGAGTTGGGGGGAATTCCTCGACAGCTCCCTGGCCAGGGAGGGGGCGCTCGGGATCCTGAAACACCCCTCCCACCTGCCAGTACCCACCAACATGGGTCCCTGATTTGCTGTGTGGCCTTAGACTAGTGGCTGCCCTCTCTGGGCCTCACTCCCAGCTGAGACCTACAGACTCAGCCCCTGCCCAGCCCTGCCTGGCACCCGCTTGATCTGTCTGAGCTCCAGAGAACGGCAGGGCTGGGCTGTCACATGCTGAGCCACGTGACTGGCAGCGGCTGGGGGCTCCATCCCACACAGAGGACAGGGGCTCTGCAGTCCCTCACTGCTACCCTATCTAAATCCTCACAGACCACCAGTGTGGGTGTGGTCCAGAAGACCTCACCGCCCTCCCAGGTAGGCAGGGAGCTGGCGGGTGGGGGCTGTGATGAGCACCTCCCAGGTGCCAGGTTGGCCCAGAGGCCCCAGGGCCAGGAGCCATGGAGACCCAGGGCACCAGGTAGATGGCAGCAGCAGCAGGCCCAGGAAGGGGTATAGAGGAGGCTCCTCCCCCACACCTGTCACCCTGTCCCCTGCCTGTCCACATCCACAGCAGCTTGCACATCATCCCTGCAGCACGCTGGCTCAGACAGGTGTATCCGGGGCGGGCTGGGGGCAGGCAGGGACAGGCTTTGGCACAGCTGCCTGTGCCAAACCTGAGGAGGATCGAGACTACAGGAACCACCAAGGTGACCGTGGCATCATGACCACGATCCTAAGCAGAGAGGGACTCACTCCTCCTGGGAGTCAGAGTGGCCATCCAGGATGGTGTGCAGACCCACCTCTGGAGCGAGAAGGCTCGCCAACACACCCCCATGTTCACATCCCACCCCTTCTGCCCCCACCTTCCTCGTTTATAAAATGTTAAGATCTGGCCGGGCGCGGCTGGCTCGAAGCCTGTAATCCCAGCACTTTGGGAGGCCGAGACGGGCGGATCACGAGGTCAGGAGATCGAGACCAGCCTGGCTAACATGTGTGAAACCCCGTCTCTACTAAAAAATACAAAAAACTAGACGGGCGAAGGGTGGGCGGCGCCTGTAGTCGCAGCTACTTGGGGAGGCTGAGGCAGGAGAATGGCGTAGAACCCAGGAGGCGGAGCTTGCAGTGAGCTGATGATCTGGCCGTGTACTCCAGCCTGGGCGACAGAGCGAGACTCCGATCTCAAAAAAAAAAAAAAAATGTTAGATCTGGGGGAAGACAGGCTCTATAAATGGGGTGGCCTGTGGGGTGATGTGGAGGGACACAGAAGCACAGGGCGCTGGGAGAGGAGCAGGCACGAGGTGTGGTCCCTGAGATGGTATTTCTAGACTCCAGCCACCTTTGGGTGTGACCTCTTTGTTTTGCAGAAGGGGAAACTGAGTCTTGGATAGGATGTAGCAGGACGAGCCACAGACAAAACTCCTCAGACACCGGATTAAAGAAGGAAGAGGTTTATTCAGCCAGGAGCATCGGCAGACTTGCATCTTAAGAGCTGAGCTCCCTGAAAAATAAATTCTTGGCCTTTTTAAAGGCTTACAACTTTAAGGGGTCCACATGAAAGGGTCGTGATAAATCAAGCAAGCATGGGGAAGGTGACTTGCTTGACGAGTCCTCAAACTTCAGCCATGTGTAAACTGGTCAGCCTCCAGAGTGACCAGAGCAAGGCTGTTGTCCTCAGCAGCAGCTTGGTCTCGTCTCAGGATCAGCTGGATTGGGTGATCTGCGTCCTGCTGGCTGGTCTACTTGTCCTGAGCTGCCAGTGTTAGCTGACTGTGATGAATCTAAGATACAACACATGCAAGTTGAACAGCAGTGGGAGTGGACAAGATTTTAGTACAGGGCCCATCCTATATGGGTCTTAGAGAAATTAGATTTTACTTTTTAACTAAACAGAGTCATTAGATTTAAAGGGGTGTCAGGCTTATAGGCATTTTTATGTACCTAATTATGAATACTTTGGCAATTCTTAAAGCCTGCATTTGTTTCTTAAGGTTAATTCCCCTAGTTCTTGGAGGTCACCTTTAATTTGACCTATGATGTGGGGGTGGCCGACCAAACAAAATCTTATAGGGCAAATATTCAGTTTGTTTGGTGGGGGTGCACCTGACTTGGAGAAGGACCATAGGCAGAAACCTGATTCTATCTTAAATACATTTCCTGGCAATATTTCTTCAGTAGCTGCTCAAGTGTCTGGTTCACGCATTCCACCTTCTCCTGAACTTTGCGGCCGATAGGCTGTGTGTCTCTTCCATTTGATTTTTGACAGTCCTGTTAAATCTCGCACTATTTTAGCTACAAATGCCGGCCTATCGTCTGACTTGAAAGTTAGAGGCAGTCTAAACCTGGGGATAATGTCTTTTAACTATGCTTTAGTCACTTCTTGTACTTTTTCTGTCCTGGTGGGGAAAGTTTTAACTCATCCTGAAAAGGTGCAAACAAGCGCTAGCATGTACCGACAGCCTCCGGCACGGGGCAGTTCTGTAAAGTCTACAAGCGGGTTTTCACAAGGCAGGGCTCCTTCTCCTGTTCAGTTTCCCAGAGGAGGGTTCGTTTTCTGCCCCTTTTGTAACTCCATCTAGTGGCTTAGCCATCGGTGAGAAACTGGAATCCAGATACGGCCGAATCCCGCTGCCTTTAAGTTCTAATGTGACCGTGGGCTCCTGGGAGCCTAATGAGAAGGTGCCGGGTCTGTCCTATTCCCTACGTCCTTCAGCTTCTGCCAGCCTGATCAGGTCAGAATTTGGTTCCTCCAAGGCGCGGCAGCCCTTGGCCGATGGCCTCTTGGTCTCGCAGCCTTAGCCATTTCCCTCATTGCCTTCTGAACATTTATCTTTCTAGTTTTCTTTTTGTATCTGGCACATTAATCTTTCTCTAGCCTTGTCCAGCTCTTGAATCCCTGCCCAGCTTGACTTCTTCCACGTCTGCATCTCCATCCACGTCCTCTCACATTGTTAATTTTTTTTATAAGAGCTGTTGCCAACAGATTGGCTTTTTTTCTTTAAGCCTTTAATTTACTTTCCTTTTTTTTTTCTGAGTTTTTCTGCTCCCACGTCCAGCTGGCGGGGTCAGGCAACGGCATGGGCCCTGCCCTCGCACACTGCTGTCTCTCCTATTTCCTTTTGATTTCCTTTTTTTACACTTACTCTTAGTGCTTTTTTTTCCTTTTGCTCTCTCCCTGGCGCCGATCTTTAGGCTTCCTTTTTTTTTAGATGGAGCTGGGCCCTGGGGAGAGGGACTTGAACCTTGGCGTGCCTCGCGGGGGCCATGGCTTGGCTGCTTTTGCTCCTTCCCGTTTTTGTTCCCCTGGTCACAGTTAACATGCCCTTGGTGGCCCACTTTTATAGACTGGTGCGTATTCCTCTACGCCTGCAGCTTCCCGCTTGATGTCACGCCTGGGGCCCCTGCCCCTACAAATGAAGTAATCACATATGCTGATGTTCAGCAGCTCCAGAGTTAAACGGGGCGTGTAAAGGCCAGATGCTCCCGTCATAAGTCTCTTCACAAAGCCTGACTTAGGCTCTTGTCCAGCTCCTTGAAGCACTTTCTGAAATTTTTTCTTTTTTTAATTTTTTTTGAGATGCCGAAATCCCTCTGTCCGCCAGGTGGGTGCAGTGGCCTCAAATCTCGCTCACTGAAAGCTCTGCTTCCCAGATTCACGCCATTCTCCTGCCTCAGCTCCCCAAGTAGGCTGGGACTAACAGGCGCCTGCCACCAGGCCCGGCTAATTTTTTGTATTTTTAGTAGAGACAGAAGTTCAACCCCGCATTAGGCAGGATGGTTTGATCTTCTGACCTCGTGATCCACCCTGCTCGGCCTCCACAAAGTGCTGGGATAACAGGCGTGAGCCACCGCGCCCTGGCCCTGAAATTTTCTTATATTAATGGCTTTCTTTTTAGCCACTCTTAGCCCCCCTGCAGAAGGCCTCTCGGATGCCTCTCAAACGCTGAAACTGAGTTGCATCTCTCCGGGTCCTTTTTGTCCTTTTGCCAGAGTTCGCAGGCCCTTTCTTTATAATAATGGGCCCATGCACTTGGAGGGTTAAACGGCATAACCGAGAGTCAGGTGTAAAATGACAGTCTTACCCTTCGCTGAGTTCTAAGGCCCCGGATGAAAGCAATGAGCTCCGCTTTCTGGGCTGAAGTGTTTCCTGGGCAACGATCTGCTTTAATCACAGTGTCCAGGGTTAGCGCATCGCCTAAATTCTGCCGTCTCTCTCTCCTTGTGGGTTATGAAGGCCTGCTCCCGTCCACATACAGCTCCCAGTCTGCTGATGCCCAAGGCTGGTCCCGGAGGTAGGTTCCCAGAGTAAACTGAGTCCAACCACCTCTGCAACAAGGTCATGCCGACAGGACTCTCTGATACCAAGAGCAAGGTGGCGGGTCAGGGGTGTTTCAAGTTTAGTGGTTGAAAAAGGCTGAGTAGGCCGGGCGCGGTGGCTCAACGCCTGTAATCCCAGCAACTTTGGGAGGCCAAGGCAGGTGGATCATGAGGTCAGGAGTTTGAGACCATCCCTGGCTAACACGGTGAAACCCTGTCTCTACTGAAAATACAAAAAATTTAGCTGGGCCTGGTGGCCAGGTGCCTGTAAGTCCCCAGCTAGCTTGGAGGCTGAGGCCAGGAGAATGGCGTGAACCCAGGAGGCAGAGCTTGCAGTGAGCAGAGATGGAGCCAACGCACTCCAGCCTGAGTGACAGAGCGAGACTCCGTCTTCAAAAAAAAAAAAAAATTAGCCAGGCATGGTGGCGGGCACCTGTAGTCCCACCTACTTGGGAGGCTGAGGCAGGAGAATGGAGTGAACCCAGGAGGAGGAGCTTGCAGTGAGCCGAGATCGCGCCACTGCACTCCAGCCTGGGCGACAGTGCAAGACTCCGTCTCAAAAAGAAAAAAAAGAAAAGGGCTGATAGATGAAAGTCTGTTGCCCCTGTCCCCAGACATGGGCCTGGTCATCACAATAGATAGGTCCTCGTGTCTCCCTGAGAGGCATTTGCGTAGCTTGAGGATGGCCATATCTGAGACGGCCCGCTTGACTATCTTGACTTCCTTCCCTGGCCTCTCAGGGCTCCGATCCTCCCCTTGGAGGTGAGACCTGGGGCGTGTTAGCTCCTGAATCTCATTTCTGGGAGGGCTGTTGGCCTCGGTAAAGGGGGGTAGGCTGGGGCATATGGAGAAAAAATTTCTGTTACCTCTAGCGACTCCTACAAAACTGGCTTCTCTTGCTGTTTCTGGGACTCTCCTTTTAACTGTGTGTCTACTGGCGAAACTGCTCTTACTCTCACTTTCAGCTTTTTTGTTTTTCTTTTGCAATAAGCTGTTAAATAGGGCTGGATTTACGCTGGTTTTTGTTTATATTATATTTAACTATGAGTTAATATAAAGGAATTGATCTGGGTCCACTGGCTTTCCTCTGACTCTTGTCACCACCTTAAATACATTGCCAACTGTTCCCTGTCTATACCTTCGGTCGGCCATCCAACACCAAAAGAGGGCAATTCTAATTCACAGAGAGTTCTCAGCCTCTTTTGGGGGCAACGGGGGTTAACTTTATAATCCCCTCCAAAACCTTTCATAACATGCATTTTAATAGAGTAAGTTTTGGCTAAGCGCGGTGGCTCATACCTGTAATCCCAGCACTTTGAGAGGCCAAGGCGGGTGGATCACGAGGTCAGGAGATCGAGACCATCCTGGCTAACATGGTGAAACCCCGTCTCTACTAAAATACAAAATTAGCCGGGTATGTTGGCGGGCGCCTGTAGTCCCAGCTACTCGGGTGGCTGAGGCAGGAGAATGGTGTGAACCCGGGAGGCGGAGCTTGCAGTGAGCGGAGATCGCACCAGCACACTCCAGCTAGGGCAACAGAGTGAGACTCCGTCTCTAAACAACAACAAACAAACAAAAATAGAGTAAGTTTTGATGTTTTGATGACTTTTCTCTTATTTTTTTTTTCTTTTTTTGACTTTTTTTTTAACATAGTTCCTAGCGGAGTGGGCTTACTTTGTGTCTGACCTATTGTTCTCTCGAGACGAAACAACATTCACGTTACAAGAAGGAAAGGGTAAAAGATCACTCACTCATCTAATTCACACTAAATCAAAATCAAAGCTAAAACCAAAGTGTCGTTAAAGGCACACCTGTTCGTCAAGCAATTTAAGCCAAGTCAAAATCAAAACAAAACCCAAAGTGCCAACAAAGGCACACCGTGGGTGGTCAGGCCACGCTTCCACTCAGATGGAGTAGGCAAGTTCCCAAGACCAGTCTTACCGTGTTTCAAATGTCCGGACTCCAAGTGCCAGTTCCTTCCCGTTGTTCAGCCACTGCTTTGATCCTCCACGGGGGCCTGCTGTGCACTGCTCTGACAAGGCATCCCACCAGGGCAAATGCTTATCCAGGAGTGCTCTCAGGATCTGCATCGCTCAAGCTGGCTGGAGTCCCCCGCAGGGATGCTCTACAGGGAGGCATAAGCTGCCTAAGGGGCTGCCTTGAACACCCATTAATCATCTTGCTGCCCGGTCAGGGAACCAAGAAATGTAGCAGGACAAGCTGCAGACAAAATTCCTCAGACACCAGGTTAAAGAAGGAAGAGGTTTATTCAGCCGGGAGCGTCAGCAGACTTCTGTCTTAAGAGCCAAGCTCCCCGAAAAAGAAATTCTCAGCCTTGTTAAAGGCTTCCAACTTTAAGGGTCCACGTGAAAGGGTTGTGATAAATTGAGCAAGTGTGGGGAATGTGATCAGGGGCTATGTGCATCAGCTAACAGAACAGAAAGTTTTACAATGTTTTTTCATACAATGTCTGGAATTTACAGATAACACAAGTATTTTAGGTCAGAGGTTGATGTTATTATTATTATTACTTTTTTAAACTACCAGGGCTGGGTGGTGGTGCCAAGGTCTTCTGGCTATTTCTCTTACTTCTGTTTTTTCTAACTTTTTGCTTTCTCTCTTTCCTCCTGTCTTGTAAACCAGGCAAGGTGGTGGGAGGAGGGCAGCAGGAGTAGTAGTGGTCTCCTTCCTTACGGAGGCATCGAGTGAAGGCTGGGAGTGGGGATAGAGACCTTCCTTGCTATTCTGGGCCACAGAATATAACATTCCACTAATATTATAATATAGTATAATTGATGCAGTGATAGTTCCCCTCCCCACACCAGGATTCCCAGGGGCACTGCCCCACTCCTCCTCCTCAGGCTGGCCCTCAGCTGGGAGCTCATCCCTGCTGTGTGTCTCTAGCCTGGCGCCCTCTGGGCGTTGACTCCTTCTCTGTGGTCTGGGAGGAGATATCGAGGTCCCAAGGGAGGTGGTGGTGAAATCTCGCCTTGCAGTCTCCAGCCCGCCCAGAGCCAGAGTCAGGCATGAGGCCAAGGCAACTCCGCCTCCCGGGGGCTGGCCCTGCGTTGGACATTTCTTAACAGCAGGGCTGCCAGGCAGAGTGAGACAGCCAGGAGGAAGGGCAGCTTGGCAGAGCCTCAGGTACAGTATCCCGGGGAGGCTGGGGCTGTAGTGGGCCAGCAGTCAGGGCCAGAGTCCAGCTCAGCAACTGTGGGTTGCAGGCAGCCCAGGCGGGCCTAGCCACAGGCAGCTGCACTCAGGGGCCGCCATGTTCTGGCTGAGCTCATCTGCCTGCCTGCTGGGGGAGAAAGCAGAAGGAGGAGAGGCAGGGCTGGGGAGTGGCAGCAAAGTCCCGGGCACCCCACTGGCTAGCAGGCAGCCTTCCGTTGTCCGAGCTGGGCTGCCACCGCCTCCTCTTCCTGGGATTCCCAGACACCCTCCAAGGGAACCAAGGGACCAGTTCTGGGCCCAGCTGCCCCAGGAAGGACTGTGCCCCCTTCCCTGCATGGGGTCAAGTATCTCTTCCAGCAGCAGCTGTTTCCTGGGCACCAGCCTGCACGCCCAGCACTGATGCGGGGACGTGGCGATGAATGACTCTGGGAAAGAATTGTTCTTAGCAATGGACTTTGTCAGGGTCCAAGGAAGGAGTAGCCAGCCAGCCCCGCCCTGCCTGCAGGAGGCCCTTCTCATCCCGGGAACTATGCCCCATCAGGGAACTATGCCCCATCAGGGAACTATGCCCCATCAGGGAACTATGCCCCATCAGGGAACTATGCCCCATCAGGGAGCCGAGGCTGCTCAGCCGCTTTGTGGCCCAGGTTTGGGTCGGCCTAAGCCACAAACGCGGGGATGCACTGGTCCCTGGCTCCCCAGGGACCCCATGGAAGGGAGGGGCTGCCGAGCTTTGGGAGACCTCATGAAAATCCAGCTTAAGGCCATCAAAAGACAAAATGACAACACATTTAGTTATAGATCAAATTGGCTTCTATTCATGATTCGTGGATCTGGGCAGCCTCCATTCTACAAAATGGAATGAGAGTTCCCACCAGGCTGTGGCGGAACAGGGGGTTCGTGAGGCAAAAAGGAGGAAACAGAAAAGTAGGAAACACCAAGCTACCTAACACTGGATCGCTGCAGACACCATGTCGCTGCAGATGGCTTTTTTCTAAGGGTTAAGGCAGAGGGGACTTCCTGACGACGCCAGCCCAGGTGGACTGGAATCTCCCGCTTCCCGGAGAAACTTGTCTGTTGTTTTGGGCTCTATCTGCTTCCTTAAAGCTTCAGTTTGATGACGTGCTGTTTGGCATAAGTGCCTCCATTTTGGTTTGGTCTTTTCTGTTGGGGCCTAGTACAGGAACTCAGGTCAAAACCACAGCCTCTCATCATGTTTGTTTAAGGAAGTTAAACTGCAGGAGATCGGAATCGGAGACCCTGTGGTATTGGGCCTGTGGGTCCCCTGAAGCTGACCTGGTGATCTCCGCCTTCTGGCTGCCCTGATGGGGGTCCCCCCAGGCCCTCTACTCACCATGTTCAGTCCGTCTGTCACCACATCACTGTCCCCAGTTGGGTCTCAGGGTGATGTCCGTGTCTCCCCAGCACCCACCCTCGATCTAGGTCTCTTCAGGCCCCTGCCCCAGGGGCCGCCCCCAGCCCTCCTCTGTACATCCGTCTTCCGTGGACACTGAGCACTTCCCGGGCTCCCAGTGCTTGAATTCTCCCGACAGTTGTGTGGGGGCTACAGCCAGTGCCCCATTTTACAGATGGGAAAAGTGAATACAAAGAGGTCAAGCAACCTGCCCAAGGTATCCCCACTCACACATGGTTGCTGCAGTTTGAACCCAGGTCATTGGGCCCCCAGACCATACCGTGCTGAGAGGATGCTCTTAGAAGGCCCATGGTATAGATGAGGAAACTGAGGCAGGAAGAATGAGAGAACGGGCAGAGCCTCCATTTCCTTGGAATCCAACCCACTTGACAGGCCGGGGTGTGAACGAGCAGGGGGGTCTCTGCCCAGGAATGGTCCCTCAGCAGGACGGTCCCTGCTATGAGGTTGAGGGCAGCGGCTTGGCCAGCCGTTCACTCCCTGTGATATGTCGTCCCCGTTCCTCCCCACTCTGTTCCCAGAGCTTGTGGGCACCTGTAGTGAGCACCCAGGCTGGCATAGTGCCCAGCGTGCGGGCACCTGAGTATTGCTTTTAGAGGCCTGCGGCCTTGGGGGGAAGTGGCTGGTCCTGCCCCGGCCCTTAGGCCAGAGGAAACAGAGCCACTGTCTTCATTACCAAATGATGTGGCAACTCCCCCCTACCCCAGAAGCTGTAGGTCTGGGCCAGATGCGCCTCAACCTGTGATGGGGGGCCATGCCCCAGAGACCCCTGGGCCCATCAGCCCCGGACCTCAGTGGCTCAGCCCCAGGAGGCAAGAGGTGGTCTTAGACCCCACAACCCAAGCACTGTGGAGAGTGGCAGCAGTGGTGAGGAGGGAGGCCAAGGAAATGGAATCCAAACAGCAAGACCTCCCCTCACTGGGCACCCCTCCCACAGCCGGCCTGCCGGAGTCCACCCGGCCCTGGGTCTGCTGTCCAGGCCCCAACCCAGGGTCCCTTCCCCCAAGGACTTGGCTGCCCATCCCCAGGGGACTATGAGGGAGGTGGGAGCCCGGGTGGGTAGCCTTCTGCTCTTCTGGATTTGGGTTTTCCAGTGTGAGGAGCTGGGTGGCATCAGGCAAGCTCTGGCCCTCTCTGAGCCTCAGCCTCCATCTCCTGCAGTGGGGTGAACAGCGGCCCCTCAGAAGGCAGCCGTGGTGGTGAAATGAGTAAGGGCAGGCACGGGGATCACACGCAACTTCCTTATGACCTCACACTGTGGGAGAGGTGCCTTGGGGGTGGGCTTGGGGGCCGCCAGCCCAGTGCCTGATTCAGGAGTTCCCTATTCTGTGTGACCACAATGGCTGCCCGGCACCCTCGGTGGGTCACAGGCCCAGGATCCCCGGATCTCAGGCGGAAGGCAGCCTTGGCTTCTCCGCTTGCCAGGGTCCTGCCCAGCTCCCTGTCCCCTGCTGGGCACTCCCTGGGGGCCTCAGTCCAGAGTGAGTGACCCGTAGGGGCAATGCCAGGGCTGGCTGCCCTGTGGGAGAGATGTGTCCTGCGGCCCTGGTGAGTTGGTTTCAGTGTTGCTAGGAGGGTTCTGGAATGTTCCATGCAGAACTCCATCCCTTGCAGAGCTCCCGGCCCACAGCCCCCCATTCACATTACGTGCCTTGCATTTTTGTGGTTTCTGCAGAGATTCTTACAAAGGGCGAGAGAGGTGCAGGCGTGGTTTGCCTTTGACCATCGGCAGAAGTCTGAAGGTGAGAGTAGAATGGAAAATGACCCAGGAGAGTGCGGAGTTGGGGGAGATAAATATTTGCAGGCTACTTAGCAGAACACCCAGAGCTGACCTTTGTCGAGTACTTTCTGTGGGCACAACAGCAAACATTTTATGCAGCGTGATGTCATTTAATCCTCACAATGACACCAGGTGCCATTAGCATCCCCATTTCACAGATGAGGAAACTGAGGCAGAGAAGGTGAGTTACTTGCCCAAGGTCCCATAACCAGTAAGAGGCAGAGCCCGGAGATAGGCCTGATGGTGGCTCGAGAGGCTCGTTCTTGGCTCCTGGGTCTCAGTCCTGCTCCCGTGACGGGCCATCCCCTATGGGGACCATGGTGCCTGTCCTGTGTGCGGGCAGCTGCCCAGCTTCTCCCAGTCAGAGCAGGAAGATGGTGGGTTCAGCCTGCCTGCCCCCGCCCCCCAATCACTCCAGCTGAGGGCTGGCCTGGGTCTCCCGACCAGGCTGTCAGCAGCACACTGGTCCAGCAGGGCCATCCTGCAGACCGAAGCAGGTCCCGCCTTCAAGGTGGCCACTTAATAATCACCCACAGCCTTGTGCTCACGGACGCTGGGCCCTGGGCTCGGAATGGACTGTGTGGTCTCATTAGCAGCTGGCAGGTGCCATCACCACACCAGTAACATGACAGGCTTTGAGCACTAGGTCTCAAATAAGTAGGCACAGAGCGGCCTGCTCCCAGTCTAATGAGGGGGAAGTAGGGGGGATGTGGACAGGGTTGGGAGGTGGGTAGAGTGTAACCAGACGTTTATCACATAGCAAAACTCAGAACGGTGGGGAGCAGAGTCAAGGGGCCACTGTGACAGTGGATGAGGGCATAATCTGGGTGGGCTGCCTGGAGGAAGCATCGACCAAACTGAGATCTGGAGGAAAGGGACTCAGAGAGGGAAGGAGGAAAGGGTCCCCTCGTGTCCTTGGCACCAGGCCAAGGAATGAGTGTGCCAGAGCGCTCCTCCGATGAACTTCAAGTTTCAAGTAAACAGGCAGGGCTCGGGGGAATATCTAGGCCCCTACCCTGCCTGCCAGCCCTGGCTGGCACCAGCATGGAGGCAGGAACGCCCTCTCCCACCCCCGATCCTCTCCCCCACAGCTGTTTCCGCCTCCCAGCACCACAGCCCCGGCGAGGTGGACAGCAGGGCCTCCAGGAGGCCCGAGGTGTTCTCCCTCTTCCTGCAGAAGCTAAGGCACAGGGAGAGGAGGCTATTGCCCACTGGCCTGGCCTCCCTGGGCAGTGCCCCCAGGCTGGGGACAGGGGAAGATGGAGAATTCTGTGTCTGGAGTGCTCCCAGGTGGTGGCCATGGTGGCAGTGGGTGGGATACCCCCTCTACTCATCAAGCTCCTGCTTACCTCATTCAGGCTGGCAGGGGTGAGGCCGCCCCGCCTCCAGGAGGGGCATCAGGGCAGGGCAGAGGCCATGGCTTGGGGTTAATTTCTGTGCGGCAGGAAGAAGTGTGGCACTCTGCCTGCTGCTCACCCTCAGGGGGCTGTGGTGGAGCAGCTGTCCCCAAGCCCACATCCAGTCCTTCAGCTGCCTCCAGGTCCATGGCAGCGGGGAGTGATGCGAGGGGCTTCATGTGTGTCTGGGAGTGTTCACTGTTGGGGGTAAGGGGTCGCAGGCAGCCTCAGTCCCCGTGGGGCCATCTGAGTAGGTCCCTGTGTGTGTGTGAGGTAGAGGTGTCTGCAAGCCCCTGTGGGTGCAGGCAGGTCAGGGGTGCCCAGACCCTGGGGCGGCTGGGTGGTGCCCGTGAAGGAGGGGCAGCCCTGGCCACCCAGTTCATGCCACCCCATCTGGCAGGATGGACCCCTTTGAGGACACGCTGCGGCGGCTGCGGGAGGCCTTCCACACGGGGCGTACGCGGTCGGCTGAGTTCCGGGCTGCGCAGCTCCGAGGCCTGGGCCGCTTCCTGCAAGAAAACAAGCAGCTTCTGCATGACGCGCTGGCCCAGGACCTGCACAAGGTGGGCTGGGGTTGGGGGTATGAGAGGGTGCACCAGGGGCAGGGGGGCATGGAGGGCAGCTGGGAGAGAGGAGGATGAAGGCAGCTGAGCCCTCCATGAAGGGGAGTTGAAAGCAGCTCCTCCCCTAGGCCAGAGCTGCTCTTGCACATTCATCCAGTCATTCATTTCTGTATTCACGTAGCAACTACTTGCTGAGCACCTACTATGTGCCAGGTACTACGTGCCAGGTACTGTTCTAGGCTCTGGATATACATCAGAGAATAAAACAAAGTTCCCATACCTATGAAGCTGACCTGTCAGAGACAATAAAACAGCAAATAAATAATTGCACAGCGAGGTCGGGCGTGGTGGCTCACGCCTGTAGTCCCAGCACTTTGGGAGGCCGAGGTGGGCAGATCACTTGAGGCCAGGAGTTCAAGACCAGCCTGACCAACATGGCAAAACCCCGTCTCTGCTAACAATACAAAAATTGCCTGGATGTGGTGGTGGGCGCCTGTCATCCCAGCTACTCGGGAGGTTGAGGCATGAAAATCGCTTGAACCTGGGAGGTGGAGGTTGCAGTGAGCCAAGGTCACATCACTGCACTCTCTAGCCTGGGCAACACAGTGAGACTCTATCTCAAAAATAATAATAAAAATAATAATTACACAGCTTGTTGGGTTGAAATATGTGCCCTGGAGACACACCCAGGGTGAAGGGGAGAGAGGGGGCCAGGATCAGGGTGCTGTTTTATATGTGAGGGTCAGGGAAGGTTTCTCTGAGGGAGGGGCCTTAGAGCAGAGACATGAAGATGGAGGGGGAGGCTCCCCATGGGCGCTGGGGAGATGGCAGCAGGCACAGCATGTGCAAAGGCCCTGAGGCAGGAGGTGCTGGGCGTTTCCGCTTGAGGAGCAGCCAGGAGGCCAGCATGGCTGTGGGGAGTGGGAGAGAAAGAGACAACAAAGAGGAGGCCTGGGGCATGGGCCACACTAGGTGGGCCTCATAGGCTATGCGGCCTTGGGCTTCTCTCTGGGTACAGCAGGCATCATGGCCTCTGTCTGGACCCTGAAGGCCTGGGGCCCCTCTTGGGTGGAAGCCAGCTGTAGCCCTGGCCTTGCCCCTGGTTCGCTGAGTGACCTCAGGCAGGGCATCCCCTTCTCTGGGCTTCGCTGGTCCTCTGGCCCATCCAGCACCCCCCTCTGCCCTGACCCGGGAGAGCCTGCACCCCATAACCTCAGGCAGGGAGACAGCCTGGCCCCGGTGTCCCTGACCTGTTCTCCAGTGGCCTGCAGCCTGCTGACTGGCTGATCTCTCCTCCCTTGGGGTGCAGAGGGCAGGGCGCACTGGCTAGCCGAGAGCAGGACAATGTCCCCATTGATTTGGGTCTCCTCACTCCTGCTTAGAAGCCTGACAGTGGCCCTGGCCTCTGGGCTGTGGGAACTGACAGCATTTACCTAAGGGTGGCTGTGCCTGTGTCCCCTGCAGACCAATCTCCACCCTGCTCTTTGGGAGGCCAAGGTGGGAGGATTGCTTGAGGCCAGGAGTTCAAGACCCACCTGGGCAACATAGCAAGACACTATCTCTGCAAAAAATCAAAAAATAAACTTTTTTTACATTAAAAAAAAAACCTAAGTCAGATCCCATCCCTGCTCTTCTCAGGAGTCCCTTGCCCAGCCGCCTGGCCCCCTCACCTTGCCCACTCCTCTTCTTGCTAAACAGGAGCAGAGCAAGCTCACAGCCACCTCAGGGCCTTTGCAGCTGCCAGGGGCTCTGCCCACAGTATGCCGCCTCCCAGTACCCACGACTTGCTCCTTCCTTGCCTTCAGGTCACTGCTCAAATGTGACCGCCGCCTGGAGACCTGTACTGGCCACTTTGTAAAAACAGCACACACACAAGTGCTCATGTGGATGTATACATGTGCGCACCTGTGCACAGCCACACGCTCCAGCAGTCTCCACCCCTACCCTGCTCCGTGCTTTCCCTAGCACAGTCACATCCTAATGGAGCTGTCAGTGTTTTCACCTTCACATGGACCGACTACCCCTGCAAGTTCGGCCCCAGGGCAGGTCCCTCTGTTTTGCACAGAGACAGCACCTCAGACAGGAAGCACGCACTGAACATGGAGTGAGTGAGTGAATGAACGAATGAAAATGAATGAATGAGTTGTGGAAGCAGGTCCTGCCTGGAGGAGGCTGTACCCTCCTGCTGACTCTGGGAATCCTGGCCCACCCCGACCCCACCCACTTCCCGCAGTCGGCCTTCGAGTCGGAGCTGTCTGAGGTTGCCATCAGCCAGGGCGAGATCACCCTGGCCCTCAGGAACCTCCGGGCCTGGATGAAGGACGAGCGTGTGCCCAGAAACCTGGTGAGCTGGTCGGGCTGAGGCGGGCGGGGGCTCAGGGGATATTTGCTCCCACAGGGTGGCCCCTCTGGATGGAGCTGGCTGCCAAGAGGTCGGGGTGCTGAGCACTTAATTTCATCCCCGGCTCCCCGCCCAGGCCACACAGCTAGACTCCGCCTTCATCCGGAAGGAGCCCTTTGGCCTGGTCCTCATCATTGCACCCTGGAACTATCCCCTGAACCTGACGCTGGTGCCCCTCGTGGGTGCCCTCGCTGCAGGTGAGAGCTGGGCCTGCCCCTTCCGGCCACCCTTCCCCGCTCGGGGTCTCAGGGCCACCCATGGATCCCAGGAGGACATGGGGGAACTGGCCCAGGTGACAAAGAAGACTGTCTGGTCCACCGTACCCGGGCTGTGTGGCCCTGGGCCCATCATGTCACCTTTCTGAACCAGGTTCTGCATCTGAAAGTGGGTGAGGCCGATGCCTGCCCTGCAGGTGTATGGAGACCAAGAGCGGGCTACGCCTCCCCCAGCTCTCTTCCTGCGCTGCCCTGCAGGGAACTGCGTGGTGCTGAAGCCATCAGAGATTAGCAAGAGCATCGAGAAGGTCCTGGCTGAAGTGCTGCCCCGATACCTGGACGAGGTGAGCAGGGCTGCCAGGCAGGTGGAGTGGGAACAGGCAGAGCTCAAGGGCTGGGCAGCCCCTGACATGGAAGGGCCTGTCGGTCAGACCCAAGTCCCCGCCTCAATTCTGCCTCTTCTGAGTTGTGTAAACTTGACCGAGTCACCGCCCCTCTCAGCCTCACTTTCCCTCTGAGGAGCAGCGAGGGCAGCCTGTTGCCAGGGGTCCCGTGTCTGCCTCCACCTGGCCCTGGCATCAGTCCCTCCAGCGCCACCCGGACTCCAAGCTGGGCCTGCAGGGCAGGGTCCAGGCAGGGCGGGCTCCTCCCTGGGCTCTTGGAGCTGGGGTCCCAGAGGGAGCCTCGCCCATCCCGTCTTGCAGAGCTGCTTTGCAGTGGTGCTGGGGGGGCCCCAGGAGACGGGGCAGCTGCTGGAGCACAGGTTCGACTACATCTTCTTCACAGGTGAGGCCGGGATGAGGGTCGGGACAGGCTGGGGTCGGGGAGGACAGCCCCATGCTCAGGGGTCCTGTCCCTAAATCTGGGAGTCCACAAGGGAGACTGAATCCTCCTCTCTCTGGACCAGGCTGGGAGCAGTCCTGGATCCCCAGACCCCTTAGGAAGGGATGGAGTCCCACGTCCAGGGCCAGCCCACCGTGCCAACCACAGCCTCAGGAACCATAGCCTCTGCCCCCACTGCCCCCAGACCCTCATATGTGACCCCACTGCCGCCAGGCTCTTAGACACCACCCTACTGGTGCCCACAGCCCTGTCTGCAGGCAGATGAGGGACTAGGCTTCAGCTTCCTGCCCAGGGTCACCCTTGTGGCCAGGATGGGGACAGGCTGGAATGTGCACACAAGCCCTTGGTGAAATCCATGCCAGAGGTCACTCCTTTTTTTTTCTGTGACAGAGCCTTGCTCTGTCACCCAGGCAGTGGCACAATCTTGGCACAATCTTGGCTCACTGCAACCCCTGCGCCTCCCAGGTTCAAGTGATGCTTATGCCTCAGCTTCCCAAGTAGCTGGGATGACAGGCATGTTCCACCACGCCCGGCTAATGTTTTGTATTTTTAGTAAAGACAGGATCTCACTATGTTGCCCAGGCTGGTCTCGAACTCTTGGCCTCAACCAGTCCTCCTGCCTTGGCCTCCTAAATTGCAGTGATCACAGGCATGAGCCACCACAAAAACTCAGCCTCGAGTTTTTGAGCTAGTGAGGGGCAGAGAGAGGGGGAGGAAGACAGTGGTGCTGGCAGGCGAGTCTGTGCCTTGCAGGTCAAGGCAGTCATGGGGAAGGGCCTGGCAGGATTGACCAGGCCACCTCCCAGCAAAGACAGAAGGAGCCCCAGAAGGAACCACAGAGCCCAGGAAGCACTGTGCCCAGGACGGGGCAGGGGTGAGAGTAGAGAAGGGACAGTGGCTCCTGCTGGCTTTAATCCTTGACCACAAGGGGGAGAAATGCCAGGGCCATCCCAACAGATGCAGCAGGGTGGTCCGCGAGTCAGGTCTGGAGAGGAGGCCTTGAAGCCCAGACAGGGCTAGGGCAGAGAAGGCTGAGTGCATGGGGAGACTGCTGGGCTCTCAGAGGCCAGCACAGAGGAGAGGTGAGGCCGAGCCAGGCAGGACATGTGGACGCCTGCATTGGCCTGGGCCAGTCCACCTCAAGGGTCAGAAAGAAAGGGCTGGGCATGTGGCAGAACTTCCAGGTTTAGGTTTAGAGAAGAGAGACCTGAATGCTGCAGACAGAGCTGGATTCCAGCCTTGGTTGATCAGGTATCCCTGAAGTTTCCAAAGGAGATGGAGGGGTTCCGTGCAGCATTTTGCAAAGAGTCCCCTGCAGGGTAAGCCAGGGTCAGAAGCAGAGGCGGGAGGAGCCAAGGGGTTTGGCTCAGGAGGGGGACCCTGGGGGCCAATAGCGGCCATGCACCATTCCCTCCTGAGACTCTGTGCTTAGGGGCTGGTCCTGGTGAAGGATGAGCAGGGCCCTGGGCTGCAGTGAGGAACAAGGAAAGGCCAGGCGAGGGATGGTGCCTGCTGACTCCAACACCTCTCCAGGGAGGAGCGGGGCCCTGGGCTGGGCCATCCCGCCTGGCCCAGGTCACTGAACGGTCACTCTGGTTTCCTTCCACACCCAGGGAGCCCTCGTGTGGGCAAGATTGTCATGACCGCTGCCGCCAAGCACCTGACACCTGTCACCCTGGAGCTGGGGGGCAAGAATCCCTGCTACGTGGACGACGACTGCGACCCCCAGACCGTGGCCAACCGCGTGGCCTGGTTCCGCTACTTCAACGCTGGCCAGACCTGCGTGGCCCCCGACTACGTCCTGTGCAGCCCCGAGATGCAGGAGAGGCTGCTGCCCGCCCTGCAGAGCACCATCACCCGTTTCTATGGCGACGACCCCCAGAGCTCCCCAAACCTGGGCCGCATCATCAACCAGAAACAGTTCCAGCGGCTGCGGGCACTGCTGGGCTGCGGCCATGTGGCCATTGGGGGCCAGAGTGACGAGAGCGATCGCTACATCGGTGAGTCCTGCTGCCCCTACCACAGCCCACCTGGGCCAAGATCCCTCCTCACGGGAGGGCCCACGGCTAGGCCACGAGTCTGGACCCGCACCTGAAAGCCGGCCCCACTGTCAGAGCCCAGCCTTGAGCCACGGCTCCAGTGCCATGACTCCGTCTCTGTGCTTCTGAGCCTGTGGCCCCACAAGGCTAAACTCTGGTCCCTCAGCCCTGGATTTGCTGAGTTCGGATCCCAGGGCTCCAGGGCCCAGCGTGCTAAGATGAACTCCCATCCCACCACCGGCTGTCCTGAAAGGCCACAACCTCAGATTCTCCGAGCCCACGATCCCCAGGTTCTGAACTCTGATGGCCCCATCCTGAGCCCCCCAGTCTCCTGGGCCGTACGGCTCAGCAGCTCATGGGACACTGTGGCTCCAATATTCTGGGGTGCTGTCGCCTCATGAACCCCAAGGTTCTAAGAATCCCATCACCCCTGACTGTGAGACCAAGGTTGAGGGATTCTCTGGGCCCCACAGGTCCTGAGCAGGCTGGGGAAGACCTAGGGTCCCTCCTGGGAGTCTATGGGGAGACTTTCTTCCCTAAACAATCCGAAGCCTGAAGCAATGGGAAGTCAGACCTTGGGATCCTGGCCTGGAGCCCTGGCCCGTGGCCCTGTCCCCATCTCTACCCCCAGCCCTGGGTGCTGTCCTGACTGTGGCTCCGGGGCTGAGCGGTCTTTGGTGCCCGGCAGCCCCTACGGTGCTGGTGGATGTGCAGGAGACGGAGCCGGTGATGCAGGAGGAGATCTTCGGGCCCATCCTGCCCATCGTGAACGTGCGGAGTGTGGACGAGGCCATCGAGTTCATCAACAGGCGGGAGAAGCCCCTGGCCCTGTACGCCTTCTCCAACAGCAGCCAGGTGGGGGTGCGGCCGGGCTGGGCAGGGTCAGGAACTTGCAGTGGCCAGTGCAAGTGGTGGCAGCAGAGGGGCCACCAAAATCCAGTGGCTTCAGGACTTTGGAATGGTGGTCCTCTTGGCTCTGTCTCTGCCCACTCTCCTGGAAGCAGCTGAGCCTCACCCACCCCAACCCTGTCCCCAGTCCGGGCGCCACTCTCCTAGGCCTTCAGTGGGTGGCTTCCCGGGGTCTTCTCTAGGGTCCAGTGTTTCTTCTGGTCAGCCCCTGCCTTTGTTCTTCCTTACACATTGGAGCCTGGTGGCCACATGACCCCTCATGCCTGGCTCTGAAGGAACAGGCAACATGTCAGGGATGACCCAAAGGTGCAGGTCCGAGAATGAGCCCTGATCCCCCACCCCTGCTCAAGCTGCAGAGGCAGCCTGGGAGGCCCAAGGGTGGAGACGTCAGAGTAAAAAACACCAGGAGGTACCAGCAATCCCTACCCACCCCCCCGTCCCTCAGCCGGTTCCTCGATTCCTCCACTTGAATCCCTTTTTTTTTTTTTTTTTTTGAGGTGGAGTCTCACTCTATTGCCCAGCTTGGAGTGCAGTAGCACAATCTCAGCTCACTGCAACCTCTGCCTCCCGGGTTCAAGCGATTCTCCTGCCTCAGCCTCCTGTGTAGCTGGGGTAGCAAGTGTGTGCCACTATGCCCGGCTAACTTTTTGTATTTTTAGTAGAGATGGGGTTTCCCCACGTTGGCCAGGCTAGTCTTCAACTGCTGACCTCAGGTGATCCACCTGCCTTGGCCTCCCAAAGTGCTGGGATTACAGGCATGAGCCACCGTGCCCAGCCACTTGAACTTTTTTTAAATAAACTTTGTATTGGGAAATACTTTTAGATTTACAGAAAAGTTGCCAAAATGGTACAGAGTTCCCATGTACCCCACACCTAACTTCCCCCGTTTAATGGTGCTTAGATGGGTCAAAACTAAAAAAGTGATGGCAGGACTGGGCGCGGTGGCTCACACCTGGAATCCCAGCATTTGGGAGGTCGAGGTGGGAGGATTGCTTGAGCCCAGGAGTTTGAGACCAGCCCTGGCAATATAGCAAAACCCCGTCTCTGTGAAGCCTTTTTTTAACATTAGTTGCGAATAGTGGCACACACCTATAGTGCCAGCTGCTCAGGAGGCTGAGGGGGAAGGATCTCCTAACCAAAAAAAAAAAAAAAAAGTGACAGCAGTGCTTTGCTATTAATGCCAGTGTCCCACCTTGCATTAATAAGCCTCTCAGCTTGAGGAGTGCTGGACAAGTCTCCTGTAGAACATCTCCAGCCTCAGCTCGTCTGGTGTATTTCTCATGATTAAAGAAGGGTTACCGGTTTTAGGAGAGAATCCCAGAGAGGTGAACCTGCCTCTCACACCACATCAGGGGCACCTGAGATGCACATGTGGCTAGTGAGGGGGAGCCTTCACTACCGGGTTAGGGCGGTGTCTGCCAGGGTCTCCCTGGGAAGTTACTGTTGTTTTTTTATTATTCGGAAGCAAGTCTCTAAGGCTACCCCACCCTCACCAGGTGGGGGTAATTAAGCTCTATGCTGGTCTATCATAGTGTTAGTGATTATCTAGTTATTTTATACATCCTTTTCTTATTCCGTGTGTGGTTTGGTGGAATTCTGTTGTATTGCCCTTTGATAGCTTTCTCTTCCTCCTTCGTATGATTGTTTTATAGAGCCTGCGAGTTTTGTATTTTTGTGTGTATTATGGCAAATATCAACTTGTTTTCATGTTAAGATTCCTTTGAGCATTTCTTGCAGGACTGCTGTAGTCGTGGTAAATTTCCCCAGCCTTTGCTTGTCTGGGAAAGGCTTTATTTCTTCTTCATCTATGCAGCGTAGTCTTAGCTGGATACAGTATTCTTGGCTAGCGGCAGTATCTACATCTATTTCCTGGAATTCTGTAAGAGATTCATCTCTTGAATTGTTTATTTAGGTCAGTACGGACTCAGGTATATTTATTTGACTCCAGGGGCTGTAATCCAAGGTCGTGTGGTTTGTCGGAGGCTCCGGCTCAGAAGCCCATGTAAGGTGTCCCAGCCTCTTGGGTTGTGACCACCTCCTTCCCCTCTGGTGCTACAAGCAGCTCCAGGCTCATCTTGTATCTTCCCTGCTCCAACTCCAGAAGTAGCCATTCCTCCAAGGAGCCCTGCTTCATCTGGATACTTATACCTTTAGAAACCTCTACAGAGGCTTTTTGGCAGTGGAGTCATCTGGCTTCAAACTTTTCTGACCACCCAGCACTGCTCCCAGGACACAGAGTCACACCTAAGACACAAGTCACGCACAAGGTGGCTTGCCCGTACTACTTGGGACGCCCTCTGCTGCCTTCTGCTCCATCTCCTCCATCTGCTGCCACTGCCACTGTGGGTAACGCTAGTCTCATGCCATGAAGTGACGTCTGAATCCACTGGGGGGGAGTCCACTTTCCCCACATCAGGCAAGCCCTGACCCAGCTGTGATCAGAGGCTCGTAGTGATTGCAACTAAATATATTGAAGTTTTTGTGCAGCAACAATTTAGTGTCTACCAATCTTTTTTTCCTTTCAGTCTTCAAATAAGCCTACAGATTGAGGAAGAAGGTCCTTTATTAAGTCAAGCAACAGCCATGCTTCTGTTTCTAAAGTGCAAATCTGACCACATCATTATGTCTTCATGTCTCTGTGCTCACACCACACAGCCCTTCAGCCGCCACTCTGTCTGGGGTACCCTCTTTGCCTGAACAACTTCTGTCCCTCCCAGTTCCTCCACTCAGCAGGCACATGACACCCCTCCCCTAGGATGCCTCCCTGCTGTCCAGCACTGCACTGCTGCCACTGCACCCTCCATGTCCCCAAGCAACACTGGGTTTCCTGCCCCTACCCCCAGACCTAAAAGTCTTTGCCCCCAGCACGGACCACACATGAGCAGATGTCCAGGAAACATGTCCCAAGTTGGAAGCTCCATGAGGGGCTGCTACACAACCCCTTGCCCCACCTGTACCATCACAGGCCCTTCAGCTGACATGGTGGCCTCAGACCCTTTCTGAGGCAAGATCAGTGTCACAGAGTCCAGCATGGAACAGGCTCTGGGTCCTGAGGATCCTGCTGGGGCTCAAGGCGGCCTCACGCACATCCTGTTCTCTCCCAGGTGGTCAAGCGGCTGCTGACCCAGACCAGCAGCGGGGGCTTCTGTGGGAACGACGGCTTCATGCACATGACCCTGGCCAGCCTGCCTTTTGGAGGAGTGGGTAGGTGCCTGCTACCCTGCCCTTCTGTTACCATTTGGTCAAATTGCAATAGTGTTACCTGCATACATTCCCGCCAAAGCACCCCAGCCCCACCTCGGTGTAGAGGGACAGGCAAGGAGGCCTCACCCCAGAACCTGCATACTGCTCCCCACCCCAGAGGTTCTGAGTCCAACCTGGGCAACATAGTGAGACACCATATCAAAAAAATAAAAAGTCTGCAGTGGAACCTTCTAGACCATCTCTGCACGGACACACAATTTAGTGAATGTTTTAAAATACCACACAACCATGATCACACTGCCCACTGCGCTGCTATCTGCTCTTCTCCCCAACTGCACGACCTGGCATCTGCTCCTCAGCAGCAATGCCGCCTGCGTCCTTTGCTCCAGGGCGGCCGCTCCTCTAACCCCGTCCCCCGTTCAGCTCTCAGTACCACACCTCCCCACCCTGAGAGGCCCAGATGAGTGTCAATCCTCCACTCCCCAGAGCACCCCCGATGCCACTGTAGAGTCCTGGCCTCTGAGTCAGGAAGCCTCAGAGATGGTCCCAGCAATGCGCCTGTGGCCCAGGTGACGCCTCCCCCTCTGAGTCCACCTCCTCCTCAGTGAACAGTAGGCCCCGGGCAGGTGACAGGCAGCCCTGCCACCCATCCACACTCAGCACCAGAGTGAACGATGGCAGGGCCAGGCAAGCTGCCTCAGGTGGGTCCACGCCCTTCCTGGAGGGCAGCCAGGGCCATGACAGTGCCTGTGCTGCTGTCCTGGCTTGGCTCAAGTTTGGGCGGCTACCCCCGACTCCACCTAGCTGCCTCCCCAGCCCCAGCCTCCTCAACTCGCCTCCCCTGCCCCGGAGGAGAGCTGGGGCTGTCTGTGGGCACATCTGACCCTGCTGCTCCCTCAGGAAAGCCTCCCCCAGCTCCCAGGCCCCCGAGCCGGCCCTTCCTGGTGGCCATGGCCCCAGCCCGGCTTCCCCACCTGCTGCTCCCACAGCCTGAGCTCTGCCCAGCTCCCTCACACACCACGTGGCCCCCACCTCTAAGGCTCCCCAAGCCTGGGTCTCTCTTGCCCCCACCCACCCTCTTCCTCTCATTAACTGCATATCCCTGGAGCTCACTCACTGCAGGAAGCCCCCGCAGCCAACCCCTCACCACCCAGGCTGTGCCCTGGACGCCCTGGCCTGGGGCCTCGTCTACCTCTCGACCTCGACGCTGAGGAGAGCTCATTGCACACAGCACCTACTGGGTCCAGGGGTCTCAATATCCCCTCAATTCCCACCACAACCCTAGGAGGGAGGTGCCTTGTCACCCCACAGCAGAGGAGACAGGCACAGTCCAAAGTGACACAGATTGTTTGCAGCAGGGCCAGGATTTAACCCCAGGCAGTCTGACTCTGGAATCCATGCCCTTGACCACTGTCTGCCTATCTTGCCTGGCACCTGGTGCCCCCAAGGCTTACTGAGCTGGTGCCAAGCTTGGGGCTAAGCCCTTTACCCACAGTGCCTCATGATCAGCCCACTGGACAGATGGAGAAACTGAGGCTCAGAGGGGTGAAGTAGCCCACCTAGGCCCCACTGTCTGTGACTGGGAGACCCCCAGGGCCTGACCACCTGTGTTCTGTGCCACTGTACAGGTGCCAGCGGGATGGGCCAGTACCACGGCAAGTTCTCCTTTGACACCTTCTCCCACCATCGCGCCTGCCTCCTGCGCAGACCAGGGATGGAGAAGCTGAATGACCTCCGCTACCCGCCGCATTCACCGCGCCGCCTGAGGGTGCTGCTGGTGGCCATGGAGGCCCGAGGCTGCAGCTGCACACTGCTCTGAGCCCTTCCCCCGGCCCAGGCCTGAGACCACCATGACCGCTGTTGCCTGCAGCTGGTGGAGATGGGGCCTGGGCTCCAGGGCCCTAGGAGGAAAAGGATTGCCAAGGCTCCAGGGCACTCCTCAAAGCAGCGCCTGCCTCCTCCCTCTTGGGTCTTCCCTCTCCCTGCCTCAGCCTCCTCCCTCAGCCGCTCCCAACTACGAGAGCCGAGGCAGGAGGCGTGGGAAACAGTGCAGTGACCCACTCCCTGCCCCCACACCAACCACCCATGTTCAAGAGAAGAGGACAGACACGGCGCCTCTAAGCCACCCGTCTCCTGTGGAGCAGGTGGCCGAGGGGCCCTGGCATCTGACTCAGGCCACACCATGGAATCACTGCATCCAAGGCCATCTCTGCCCTCTGAGTCTCAGTTTCCCCATTTGTTCAGTGGAGAGAATTAACCAAGTCCCACTTTTGAACAAGTTGATGATTCTGAAACCGGCCCAATTTCCTAACAAGCTGGATGCTTGAGAAACCTACATTTGGACAATGACAGGCAGCTCCCACAGCCTGCCGGCCACCTCCTCTTCCTTGGCTCCTGCTTTCTTTTCAGACGATGTCAACCTACAACTTTAGTCAGGGAGGGGGACAGGGATGGACCTGAGTTTCATCTCCTGTCTCTCTGGCTGATGTCACCTGAATAAAGCCTTCTTCCCTGGCAATACTTATATCTCGGTGATTTGCCTTCTGTGCAGCTAGCAACAGGACTCTGAACCAAGCCCCTGGTGTTGGGTAACAATTCTGTAATGATGCAGGATTTCCTTAATCCACGCAGGAATCCACGCAGGAATCGCCTGGCGAAGGGCCGGGGTCAGGTGTGGGCCACCATCCCGAGACCTCCCTTCTCTCTAGGGCCAGCCCCTCTCCTCTGAGCACCTGCTGACCAGCCCAAAGCCCTCTCCACTCCTCAGCCTGAACTTCCCCAGAGTCTCCCTGGGGCCCACAAGTCCTTTGGAGGCTCGGGCATCCGCATGCAAATCCCAAACCACTGTCCCCTTTGCACACACTGAGGCTTCCCTTGTCCTCATCCTGGTCTACCGTGCATGTCCTTCCTCTGCATGGGCACGGGACATGCCCTCTGTCTCCTTTCCTTCCTGGCCTGCCCGACTCCTACCCACTCTCAGTGCAGACCCTCCCAACACACACACATACAGGCAGACTGGGGGCATCCCCGGGTCCCTCTACCACAGCATTCCTGGGGAGGGGCCCGGTGTGGTGGCTCACACCTGTAATCCCAGCACTTTGTGAGGCCAAGACAGGAGGATCGCCTGAGTCCAGGAGTTCCAGACCAGCCTGGACAACATGGCGAGACCCCGTCTCTACAAAAAATACAAAAATTAGCCGGGCCTGGTGGTGGCAGGTGTCTGTGGTCCCAGTTGCTCGGGAAGCTGAGATGGGAGGATCACCCGAGCCTAGGAGGTCGAGGCTGCAGTGAGCCGAGATCGCACCATTGCATTCCAGCCTGAGCCACAGAGCCAGACTGTTTCCAAAAAAAAAAATTCGCGAGGAGGAAACACAGGCTGGTTGAGTACGGGAGTCATACAGATCAGGTGGATCAGGCGGCCGCACACCGCAGCTCTACGGCCCGGGAACGTTACTAAATATTCCCATGCCTCAGTTTCCCGCCTTAACGTGATAACACGTTACTCTAGTTTCTCCACACAGGGCTGCTGTGAGGATTAAAGGAGGCCGCGTGGGTAGAGCATCTCGTCGCCATTACCGTCATCACACGCCCCCCACCCAGACTCGATGGACCCCGTCTCTGCACCCAGGGCGAACGCAAACGCTTTCTAAACCACGCCCCGGATGTCCCGCCTCCAGCGACTCGGAAGTCTTCATTTATTGGCCTCCCCAACCAACATGGCGGCCCCTACAAACGTCAAGCGCCGCTCTGTTCTAGCCAATCAAAAGAAAGATATTTATGAATCCCGCCTCTTTCAGTAGCCTTATTGGCCAATCAGACCACACCATGGAGCATCAATACAGAAAAAGGGGAGCCGGCCGGCCCAATGGTAGCGTCCTAGAGTGTAGGCTCCGCCTCCCGATTGACTGGCCTGCTCCGCAAGGCAAGTAGCGGCGGCGCTTCAAGGTGGGTGTTCATGTCTTGTCCGCGAAAGCCGGGCCTGGGCAGTGTGGCGTCGGGGGCGAGTGTGGTGTCCCCGTTGGCGCCGCCAGCTCTGCCTGGGTTTCCCCTCGGCTCACTCAGGACCCGCGGCCTACGTGTCCTTCAGGTGCAGCGGGGAGCCCGCTCTCAGGGCGCATGCGCCGTCCGCTGTACGCCCTCGGCCTCGATGGGGTGGGAGATCACTGGGAAGGTCGGAGAAGATGCCGGGTTGGGTCCCTGGAACTACAGTCAGTGGTCCAAAGGAGTGGGCCTGTTAGGGGGTCACAGGTCGTGGGAGGAGCGCTTATGAGCTCCGACTGAATGCCGGGCTCTGGGCTCTGGGGTGCCCTTGGCATGTATGGGCTCCCTTTATTCCCAAGATCACCAGCCCCCAACCCACTTCATAGGTGAGAAGACGGAGGCCAGGTCACGTCACCTGCCCAAGGTCACGCGGGAGGCTGGTGGACAGTTCCGGGAGGGCCTTGAAGCTGGGGAAAGGAATGTGGTACCGAGGACTGACTGTTCAGGCCTTGAAGGGTTTCCAGCAGGGCAGGGCTGGGTTCCGATCCTCTACGCACCTCCTTATCGTGTGACTTCCGAGGAGTCACTTTTTTTGCTTTTTTTTTTTTTGAGACGAGGTCTCACTCTGTCGCCCAGGTTGGAGGGCAATGGTGTGGTCTGGGCTTACTGCAGCTTCTGCCTCCCGAGTTCAAACGATTCTCCTACCTCAACTTCCCGAGGAGCTGGGATTATAGGCGCCCGTCACCACGCTTGGCTAATTTTTTTTTTTTTTTGGTAGGGATCGGCTTCCACCGTGTTGGCCAGGCTGGTCTTGAACTCCTGACCTCAGGTGATCCACCTGCCTCAGCCTCCCAAAGTGCTGGGATTATAGGCGTGAGCCACCACCCCCAGCCCTGGCGAGTCACTCAGCAAACTGAGCCCCAGCGCCTTATTGGTGCCTCCCTCGTGGAGTCCTTGTAAGGATAGGATGGCAGTGCATGTGACCCCCTGGGCACGGTGTCTGGGGTAGAGAGCTAGCAAAGTTAACTCTCAGTGCATGCTGGTAGGGGCTGGTAATGTTGTTTTTGGTCAGATTTGGGGAGGATGAAGGGAGGAGCAGAAAGATGGGAGACAGGATCTCTGGGAGGGAGAAAGGAAGGATGGATTTAAAAGCTTTCTTAGGTGAGGCAGAACTTGGAGTCCACAGAAACTGAATTGTAGCTCAGCTGAGCTGGATCAGGTGGAAAGCTGGGAGGCGCTGGGAACAGGAAAGCCATCTGTGCCTCTGACAGCAATGGGGTATGAGTAGAGGGCAAAGTGACACATGGGTTTCCAGTAGAGGCTTGGGATCCCTGCTGTGCCAGTCTCAGAAGAGGATGGTACTTGGGCACACCCCACTCTCCATCCCTGTTTATGCCCCCAGATGCGCTGCCTGACCATGCCCATGCTGCTGCGGGCCCTGGCCCAGGCTGCACATGCAGGTAGGACCAAGGAAGCCTTTGCTGGGGGTAGGGGAGCCCAGTCTCCTGGCATGAGGTCACGCCCCTCTTTTTGCAGGACCTCCTGGTGGCCGGACCCTCCACAGCAGTGCAGTGGCAGCCACTTACAGTGAGTACCTGGGTGGCCTCTAGCCTGACTGGTCCTGCCAGAGGTGGGAAGAGACCTGAGTTCCAGTCCTGGCTTTGTCAGGGGCGTTCTTCTCTGAGCCGGTTTCCACTCTTAAAATGATTATGATGAAGGAGACTAATTCCCAGGGACAGGGTCCATCATTGCGGGAGTTAGCACGTGTGATCTCAGAGCTCCCTGGGTGTGATGGGGAGGGGGTTGCCAGGTGTGAGCCATGGGTACCTGTGCCAGTCCCTGGTGAAGGTAAAGGCTCAAGCCCCCCACTTCCCCCATTGATTCCTCTTTCAAGCCCTGTTGGGCAGGGGTGCCTCTGGGCTCAAATGGCCACTCAAGCACAGGGAAAGGTAGGCAAGGATGGGCTCAGGCCAGAGGCAGCCTCCAGGGTCCTTGCTGAGGCTGGGGAGAGGTGTGGTGAGTGTACGGCCCCTTTGGAGCCCAGCAGTTGCACCTGGAGGTGAGGGCCAGGCCTCCTCTCCTGGAGACTCCAGGGAGACAGTGTGCGAGGCCCCTGCCACGGCCTCCCTGCCCGCCTCTCTGCAGAGTATGTGAACATGCAGGAGCCTAAGATGGACATGAAGTCAGTGACTAACCGGGCAGCCCGGACCCTGCTGTGGACTGAGCTCTTCCGAGGTGCGTCCTGGGCAGGAGGGGACAGGGCAAGTGCCGGCTGGGCACAGATGCATGGGGGAGGAGGGTGCCCCTGCCCACCAAACCCATGCTGCCCACAGGCCTGGGCATGACCCTGAGCTACCTGTTCCGGGAACCCGCCACCATCAACTACCCGTTCGAGAAGGGCCCGCTGAGCCCTCGCTTCCGTGGGGAGCACGCACTGCGCCGGTACCCATCCGGGGAGGAGCGCTGCATTGCCTGCAAGCTCTGCGAGGCCGTCTGCCCCGCCCAGGTGAGCCCCCGCCCCAACCGACCACCAGGCCAGCCCCTGCCACTGGGAGAGGGAGGCAGGCAGCCCTAGGCCCAAACCCTGGCCCCTGCTTGATGTGTGTCCCCAGGGCAGTCCCTTTCCCTCTCTGAGCCACTTCCCTCGTGAATGGGATGATGAGGTCTTGTTGCCGGAGCAGAGTCAGTGAGTTGGCAGAGTGCAGTTTCCAGCCGTGGGCAGGTGCCTGATGCACACAGGTTCCCCCTTGGGGTCTGGCCAGGGGTGTGACCCCTGGGCCTATGAGCCATGGGGTAGCACCTGAGGCCGTCAACGCCTCCCCGGATATAGCCACCGTGTCCGGGGTCCTGCTTGTGTGCCTGTTGCAGCTTCCCTTCCCCAGTGGCTGCTCCCCTGAGGCCCGGCTTTCCGTTCTCTTAGTGGGTCTCGTGCTTACCAGCGGGGGCCAGGCCTGTCAGCACAGGAACAATATGACTCGGTCAGAGCTCTGGTCAGACCCCTGTGTGTGCCTGGCAGGAGCCCCGGCAGCCGCCATCGCTACTTCCTGTGCGCACAGCAACCCCTCCCAGTGTTCTGTGACTCGGGTGGCTCCTGTTCAAGTCCTAGTTTGTCCCCTGGAGCACTCCCAGGTCCTCCAGGCCATGAGCTGCGTCCCTGATGTCTCTACTCCAGCCACAGACTGGGAGCGCATAGGAGTGTCCCCAAACAGCAGTCACGATGGTCACGGCCGTGGCTTCCACATAGTGAGTGCTGTCCACAGACAGACCTGGCACTGTGCCACGTGTGTGACTCACAGCCTCTCCTGTAACCTCAACAACCAGTCGAGGAGGTAGAGGTTATTGTCCGCATCTTTATAAGCACTAAAGGATGAGCCTGCCAGCCACAGGTCCCACTGTGAGTTGTGGGCACTACATTTCTGGGATGGGGGCATAGGAGAGTCCTTGCCAGGCACCTTCGAAGGTCCTCCCAGCCAGCCCCTCTCCCAGCGGGCTGCCCTTGAGTTAGGGCTGTGTCCCCCCACTTGCTGTGTAGCTTTGGGGAGTCCCTCAACCTCTCGGAACCTTGTTTTTCTCACCCATCAAATGGAGAGAAGTAGATTTAAGGCACAGGATCGCAACCAGCAGTGCAGGCGCTCTCAGCGGCGCTGCAGGTTCAGTTCCAGAGCATTGGGGTAAAGTGAGTCACACGGATGTTCTGGTGTTCCAGTGCATTTAAAAGTTAGATTTAGACCGGGCACAGTGGATCATGCCTGTAATTCCAGCACTTTGAGAAGCCGAGGTGGTGGATCACTTGAGGTCAAGAGTTTGAGAGCATCCTGGCCAACATGGTGAAACCCCATCTCTACTAAAAATGCTAAAATTAGCCAGGCCTGGTGGCAGGTGCCTGTAATCTCAGCTACTTTGGAGGCTGAGGCATGATAATCACTTGAACCAGGAGGCAGGGTTTGCAGTGAGCCAAGATCGCAAAAAAAAAAAAAAAAAAAAAAAATTAGGGCTGGGTGCGGTGGCTCACACCTGTAATCCCAGCACTTTGGGAGGCCAAGGCGGGCGGATCACAAGGTCAGGAATTCAAGACCAGCCTGGCCAACGTGGTGAAACCCCGTCTCTAGTAAAAATAACAAAAATTAGCCGGGCGTAGTGGTACACACCTGTAGTCCCAGCTACTTGAGAGGCTGAAGCAGGAGAATTGCTTGAACCTGGGAGGCGGAGGTTGCAGTGAGCTATGATTGCACCACCGCACTTCATCCTGGGCCACAGAGTGAGACTTCATCTCAAAAAAAAACAACAACAAAGAATTTACACTACTGTAGGCTGTGAAGTATCTAAAATACAATGTATATACCTTAATTAAAAATAGGGGCCAGGCACAGTGGCTCACACCTCTAGTCCCAGCACTTTGGGAGGTCAAGATGAGTGGATTACTTGAACCCTGGAGTTTGAGACCAGCCTGGGCAACATGGCAAAACCCTGACTCAACAACAACAACAACAAATACAAAAAATTAGCCCCTGTATTCCCAGGTACTTGGGAGATTGAGGTGGGAGGATCGCTCGAGCCTGGGAGGTTGAGGCTGCAGTGCGCTATGAGCTGCATCACTGTACTCCAGCCTGGGTGACAGGGCGAGAGTCTGTCTCAAAACAAAAAGCCAAAAACAACAAAAAAAAAACTTCATTCCTAAAAAGGGCTGACCCAGAGATAAGAAGCAAGCACGTGGTTGGTAAAATGACGTCAGTGAGCTTGCTTTATGCAGGGTTGCCCCAAACCTTCAGTTTGTAAAATTCACAATATCTGGAAAGCTCGGTGAGGTGAGGCGGGACTGTAAGCCAGCCCCCGTTGCAAGGTGAGACCCTCAGGGCAGGGGGCGCTACACTGAACGCAGTGAACAGCCCCCTCGTGAGAGTGGGGTTCTTGGCAGATGACGCCAGCAGCTGACAAACAGGCAAAGCAGGCCAGGCGCGGTGGCTCACACTTGTAATCCCAGCACTTTGGGAGGCCAAGGCAAGTGGATCACGAGGTCAAGAGATCGAGACCATCCTGGCCAACATAGTGAAACCCCGTCTTTACTAAAAATACAAAAATTTAGCTGGGTGTGGTGGTGCACACCTGTAGTCCCAGCTACTCAGGAGGCTGAGGCAGGAGAATTACTTGAATCGGGAAGGCTGAGGCTGCAGTGAGCCGAGATTGTGCTACTGCACTCTAGCCTGGCGACAGAGCGAGACTCTATCTCAAAAAAAGATAAAAATAAAAATAAAAAATAAAACCAGCAGAGGCTCTGTCTCAAAAAAAGATAAAAATAAAAATAAAAAATAAAACCAGCATGGCAGAGACGCCAGCAGGGCACATGCTGAGGAGACAGGCGCCAACGGCAGAGGTGCAGGGCGGCCTCTTAACTGGAGTCAGGGAGGCCTCTGAGGGGAGAGGGCTTCTGGCAGACACCAAGGGTGGGGATGAGCAGTGACCGGGGTCCTGGGGGCTGGGATGTGACAGGGCAGCGCAGCAGTGTCTGGTGGCCCCTCCCATAGGCCATCACCATCGAGGCTGAGCCAAGAGCTGATGGCAGCCGCCGGACCACCCGCTATGACATCGACATGACCAAGTGTATCTACTGCGGCTTCTGCCAGGAGGCTTGCCCCGTGGATGCCATCGTCGAGGTGCGTGAGGCCCCTGGGTGGGAGGGGGACTGAGGCTCCTCAGCGGGGCCTAACCACTGTCCCTGTACCCCACCTGCAGGGCCCCAACTTTGAGTTCTCCACGGAGACGCATGAGGAGCTGCTGTACAACAAGGAGAAGCTGCTCAACAATGGGGACAAGTGGGAGGCCGAGATTGCCGCCAACATCCAGGCTGACTACCTGTACCGGTGACGCCCCACCGGCCACAACCCCTGCTGCCCAATAAAACTGCTCCAACCCCACGGCCTCTTGTCTTGACTCTGGTGGTCCAGGGTGGGGCCATCCCCAGCCTGCCTGAGGCCTGTGATGCCTCCAGCTGGACTAGGTAGCCACCTAGTCTTTATGCTCTCTGGGGTCCTGCTGCCCCAGCCCTGCCTTCCTGTGGACTCCAGGGCCCCACCAGGCCCTCATGGCTGGGCCACAGGCTGCAGCATCACTATCACCCTGCTTCTTCCTGGGTGTCTTCCCCAAGGCCCAGCAATGCCAGAGGTCACCACGGTCCTGCCGTTCCCACTGTCCCAGCTGTCCCGGCTGGGGCCTGGGCCTCCTGTCTCCCAAGAGCCATCCACTTCTAAGACCCTTAGGACTTGGAGCATCCCAAGGCCTCAGGCTGAAGAACAGCAAGTGGCAGAAACTCTGGCCAGGGCGTCCTTGCTGGGGGTAGGAGGAAGCCTGCTTGGGGTGACAGTCACGCGAGGGTGACACAGGCCCTGCTGGCCCTGAGCTGGCCTTGCCTCCAGCCACATCCTCTTTCTTCCCTATGTTCCCCAGGCCAGGCTGCTGGTCCGGCAGCTGCTCACCAGTTCCTGCTTTGCAGGCCCAGTGACGTGGTGGGGTTCCCTCCAGGGTCACACACGAGCCCCTTGCCCACATAATGGCCAAAAGCAGCCCACTTTAACTTGTGCTAAGTACTGTGGAAGGATTTCACTTCATTTGCAATGAGGAAACCAGCTCTGAGAGGTGAAGAGGCTTGCTCAGGGCCATGGAGCACACATCCCGTAATAAAATTCAGTTCACAGACCTTGAACCCCGTCCCCATCATTTCCAAAAGTGCTTTTACAAAGCACTACTTTGTAAAAACCTGCTTGGAAAGAAGTTTCCTCGCCCAGTGAGTTTGGGAAATGCTCCAGCTGCTGTCTGCCTGCTGGCAGGTACTGCATGGTAGACATTCAAGGCTCTGAGAAGGCCTGCAGCAAAAAAACCAGCCTCTCCCAGCCCATTTCCAGGAAGCCTTTTCTCAGGTCTAACACCTGGGCCTCCTTCCTAGGCCAGGCATTGCCATCTAATGCCAAAGTGGCCGGGCCCCTGCTTGGGCCCCACAGCCTGTGGCACTGGTGTGAGAAGTAACTGCAGGCGTCGAGGGGAAGCCTGGAGCCCAGGAAGTGTCCACAGGTCCGGCTCACGGCTCATCTTGGCCACTGATGAAAACAGGCGCTCTTTCCAAAGCCAAGGCAGGCGCAGGACTCCTGAATCCCTGCAGGTTTAGCTGTTCCCAGACATAACCGCTGCGAGAGCGCGGCATGGAGCCTGTAGCTGCGCACGGAGTACTTCTATTCCAAGCGGGTCAGACTTCCCAGCTTACCGCTGGTTCTTTCCCTTAACCGTGGCTTCCCAGGCACTGCTCTGCTGAGACCCACTAGAGCTGTCTGGTTGTAGCAGGCCCCGCCCCTGTCAGAACAGGCCTATGACCCCCAACAAGTCCCCCAATTTTCTGAGGAACCACAGCTGAGCTTGGCTGTGACTCGGTTTCCAGCCCGGCTCTGGGGCTCCATTTGTCCACCCCTGCCGCAGCCCCTCAGGCCTTTGCTCACTGTGTGGGGCTTAGGCATTGCCAGAGCTGAAGGGCCCCTGGCCTCCAGTGGGAATGCCCCAGGCCTGTCCAAAGTGCAGGCAGCTGGATGGTCGTGAGTCCCAGCTTCCAGGCGCTAGGACCTCATGATGCCCGTGGTGCTGACTTGGAGCAAGGTCACAGTGACAACCCCGGCTGCAGCTGCCGGTAGAGCTGACAGCTGGCCTCTGGCCCAGGGTATCTCCCAGGGCCTGCTGGGTGTGGGGCCCTGGGCAGAACAAGGCAGCATGGCCTGGCCCTGTGTCCTGCTGCCAGTGAAGCAGGCCCGGAGTGGGGCAGCCACCCACCCAAGGGCCAGCGCAGGGCCTCTCCTGGGTGGTCAAGAGCAGGAAGGTGTAAGCACCGCCTTTCACTGCCGCGCACCCAAGGGAGGGGTCCCGGAGGTGGGAGAGCATCCTGGGGACCCCAGGCCCCTGAGCCTTCGAATGTTGGGGTCCCATCAGCCAGAGGCGCACAAGCCTCAAAGTGTAGCGGAGAGCAGGGTCTCATGCCCTATCCTGAGCTAGGCCTGAGCGGAACTGCCCCTGCATCAGGGCCAGCATAGACGCGTGCGGTTGGCACTGGTCCGTTATCCGCTCTGTTCTCCAGGTCTCCTCTCCGGGATTAAGCGCCCCACTGAGGACCCGTCCGCGAGGCCACAGCCTGGGCTCAGCCTCCCCCAGGCTTCCCGGACTCCGTCGGAGGCTCGGGCCGGGGGCGGGGCGTCCCTGGCCCCTCCTCGTCGCCCCGCCTGCCCGGAAAAGTGAGCTGCGCCGGGCCCCGGGCGGGCGGGAACGCAGCTCTGAGTCCTGCTCGGCGTGCGCGGAGTGGGGCAGCCAGCAGCCGAGCCGCGGCGCGCATCCCACCCGGGTGAGTGCCCCCGCTGGGGTCTGCGGAGCCCCAGCTCTGCCTGCCTACCCTCTTCCCCCTGCCCTGGGGAGGGGATCTCGGCGCCACCCAGTTGGCTCCGTAAATGCAGCTCAGCCCCCCACCCCGCCTGGTATCAGGCCTTGCGGGGGGCCACGGAGGATCGCCAAGGGAGGAGGAGAAGGATGGAGTGTTGGCCAACAGAGCCCAGCGTTCCTGGGCCTGGTGTGCGCGGAGCTTTCCCCACTGTATTCTTCCTGGGAGGGAGGGACCCATTCTACGGATGGGGAAGCTGAGGCCGCCCCGCTAGGAAGTGTCAGAGCTGGAGACCAGCTGGGTCTTTTGACTCCAGAGCCGACCCCGTTTGGAATGGAGGGGCCGCCAGACCCTCTCCTACTGCCTTCCCATCATCCGTAGGGGAGGGCAGGGGTGCAGAGAGACCTGGTGGGTTCCTGGAGGAGCCTTATGAGGGGCCAGGAAAGGGGCACAGGGTGAAGAGTGGGCTGGAGCCTAGACCCCAGGGCCGCAGGATGGAGGCATATTCATTTACATCATAAAAGTGGCTGGGTGACCCCTGGCTAGAGTGGGGACCAAGGGGGACAGCGGTAGGGGGTGAGCCAGTGGAGCCTCGCATGCCAGGTGCGGGGTTGATCACGTCCCCACACCCCTCCCCTGCCCATTATAGGTTGTTCCCCAACCCCCTGGGAAGTGCTGGAAGGAGCTGAGCATTGGCATAGTGGCTGTGGGAGCCCTGATGGCCCTGAGCCGGGGGTGCCCCCTCCCTGGATCCCCAGAGCTGACTCCCCACACTTCCTTATTTGGCCAGCACAGCCCCAGAGGGAGCCAGGTCAGACCGCAGCCCTCTTCCGAGCTCACCCTTGTGCTGAGCATGTAACATTGGACTTTACCTCTCCAAGTGTCAGTGGAGTCCTATATAAAACAAAGGTCCAGCGCCCCCTCCCCCAGGATTTCTCCCCCCAGGGTTAGTCTGAGGTCTTGTGGATGAAGGGATTCAGTCGGGGCTCTGGTTATTTTTGTCACCTCCCTAGATCGTGTCTCTGTCAGAGGTGCCACGTCCCATTCACCCAAAGAGGAAGTAGAGGCCCAGAGAGGGTGAGAGACTTGCCCAAGGTCACACAGCCAATCTCAGCCTGGGCCCCAAGTCCCTCTGCCCTGTGGCCGGGCCTGGTCCTTAGGGATGGAACCCAGCCCCTCACTGTCCCCTACCCGGCCCGCTTGCAGCCTTGGGCTGTTCACTCAGTGTTCCCTCATTCCCTCTTTCTCTCCTTTCCCAGGCTGGGGCTGGGGCTGCGGTTCCCTAATTAGAGTTAAGTAAACCAGACCCAGGGGAGGAAGTGACTGGCTGGGCAGGCCCTGGCCAGCCCAGCAGCAGGCGGGGCCCTGACCAAGCCTGTCCCCTCCCCCTAATTTTTGAGCTGAGGAACTGAGTCCCACAGAGGGGCGCTGGGCCCCAAGAGCAGTGGCTTTGGAGCTGGAGGGGCCCCAGCATCCACAGGGCCAGGGCGGGTTGGAGGTGGCCTGGCACCCGCCCTCAGCCTGCATCGGCTTTGAGCAAGGCCCCGGGCCCTTCCCCGCCATTCTACAGTTTCACTTTTGTTGGTTTCAACACCTGGTAGGCTGCGGCTGCTGCCAGGCGGCCCGGGCCTCAGGGGACGGCCCCCTCCCAGCAGCAGTGCTCCCTGGCCAGTCCCAGGGTACCCACTGGAGATGCCCACCCCCGCCGCTCAGCACATGCAGCCCCACAGGGAGCAGGGAGGGCTCCAGCCACCCCCGGGGCAGCCCTGGGCCTAAGTGCCTGGGCCAGTGGGATCCTGTCTAGGGTGAGGGCAGCCTGAGAGAGGGAGGCCAGAGTGAAGGTGGGGGTGGAGCCGGTGTCATTGGGAGATGCTGGAGGTGGGGGCGGGGGTCCCTGTGGGCAGAGCAAGCCAGGAGAGAGCTTGAGGTCGGCCCTAGAGTGGGCTTTGGGGTGTCCCAGTCCCACCGCTTACTTCCTGCGTGACCTCAGCACTGCACCAAGCCTGCCCAGGCCTCAGTTTCCACCTCTGTCAGATGGGGGTGCTAGCAGCAGCTTCCAGGATTCAGTGAGTGAAGGTGCGCAGATGCCCGTGGTTGGGAACTGTCTGTGGTCCGCCCCTGACTGGCCCCCATCCGTGTCCACCCACAGGACCATGGGCTCCATGTTCCGGAGCGAGGAGGTGGCCCTGGTCCAGCTCTTTCTGCCCACAGCTGCTGCCTACACCTGCGTGAGTCGGCTGGGCGAGCTGGGCCTCGTGGAGTTCAGAGACGTGAGTTGGGTGGGCAGGCGTGGGAAGGGGGCTACTGCCGAGGTTAGCCCGAAGGCCGATGCAGGATGGGGACTGCCCCCCCATAGGGCCCTGGCCCTGTTTGAACCTCAGCGGCCCCTGCCGTGGGCGCTGCTCATGGGAAGCCCGTGACTGAGGCCCCTGAGCGGGCTCCTCCCCATGCCCTCCCAGGGTGTGGGGTCTGGTCTGTGCTCTGATCAGCCTCTTGTGGCTCCCAGGGCACTCAGCACCTTTCTGGAGGAGGCAGCTGAGGCCTGAGGAGAGTCAGGCCTGGGCTCTAGGCTGAGAAGCTCCCTGACCCCCTTCCTGAGACACTGACCCCTCTGTGTGGCACCCACAGCTCAACGCCTCGGTGAGCGCCTTCCAGAGACGCTTTGTGGTTGATGTTCGGCGCTGCGAGGAGCTGGAGAAGACCTTCAGTGAGTTGGTCCCAGGCATACATTCCAGGCAGGCTTCCTGGAGGAGGCATGGGCCAAGTTTGATCTGAAAGGAAGAGTCTGAGTTTGCCAGGTGGAAGGCAGAGAAAGGAGGTACAGAGCAGGGCCCTGCATGGCCAAGACAGAGCAGCTGAGATCTGTGAAGTGTGCTTGGGAAGGTGGCTGCCTTGTGTGGGCTGAGCAGAGGGCCTAGGTCAGGGCTGGCTGGGGAGGCCTTGAATGCAGCGTAAGAGCCCAGGACTTCGTTCTGTGGGCACCGGGGAGCCACAGGGATTTCTAAGCAGGGAAGAGGCACAGACAGAGCTTTCTCCTCTGCAGCTGGGCTGGGGTGGGTGGACCCAGGATCTAGGGTTGGGTGCCCCCAAGGAGCATGCAAAAGGGACCCCTGCCCTGGGCAGCCGCTCTCAGGAAGAGCTTGAGGGGCACCAAGGCTGGGGCATGCAGCAGGCTGGGTTTTGTGTTTGCTGTTGCAGTTTATAGCTTTTCAATAATCAGGCAGACACAGGACTCACGCCAGCTCCGGTCCCAAGCGCTGCAGCGCGAGGGCCAGCCTGTGGGGAGACCTCAGGCCCTCTGCCTAGCAGTGGGAAGGGAGAGCAAGCCCAGACCTGAGCGCAGAGGAAGGGGAGCACAGCTTCTGGATGGGGATTTGGCCAGGATTTTCCGGCCGCCTCTGCCTGGTGAATCTAGCAGCTGGTGACCGATGGAGTTTGGGGCAGCAGGTGGGGTCCTCAGCTGTTGAGACAACCTCGACTGCACCCCACTCCTGTTCCTCTGCGCCCAGCCTTCCTGCAGGAGGAGGTGCGGCGGGCTGGGCTGGTCCTGCTCCCGCCTGAGGGGAGGCTGCCGGCACCCCCACCCCGGGACCTGCTGCGCATCCAGGAGGAGACAGAGCGCCTGGCTCAGGAGTTGCGGGATGTGCGGGGCAACCAGCAGGCCCTGCGGGCCCAGCTGCACCAGCTGCAGCTCCACGCCGCCGTGCTGGGCCAGGGCCATGGACCCCAGGTCAGCTCCAGCCCAGGCAGGAGACTGGGAGGCTGGGGAGGGGCTGTCCGGCCCAGGGCTCATGGTGCTTCTGGGCTTCTAGCTGGCAGCTGCCCACACAGATGCGACCTCAGAGAGGATGCCCCTGCTACAGGCTCCCGGGGGGCCGCACCAGGACCTGAGGGTCAAGTGAGTGAGGGTTAACCTCTTGTCCCTTTCTGGCCAGCCCAGAACCCCTGGCCAGTTGCTGGGCTGGGCCAGGCTGAGCTCCAACTCCTTGTCCAGTGCTCTCCCCTCTGTTCCTGCTCTCAGGCTGCCCCCACCTCCTCCTTCAGGCCTGGAACTTCCCATAGTCCCAAGCCCTGGCCCTGGGGGGGTCCTCCTCTTCTGGCCCTGCCCGGGAGGCCTCCTGCCTTCCACTGTGGGCAGGGCCAGTGGGCCCAATTGCCCGATTACCCATGCTGGTCAGGGTCCTGCCCGGAGGGCCTGGTGGGGGAGGCAGGGTGGGAGGTTGGAGCAGCCCTGCCCAGCCCCGTGGCCGCCAGCTTTGTGGCAGGTGCCGTGGAGCCCCACAAGGCCCCTGCCCTAGAGCGCCTGCTCTGGAGGGCCTGCCGCGGCTTCCTCATCGCCAGCTTCAGGGAGCTGGAGCAGCCGCTGGAGCACCCCGTGACGGTGAGCAGCTGGCCCTGGGCTGGGGGGTCCTGGGCAGAGCGAGACTCCAGAATCAACTGAGCCTGCTCTGTAGGGCGAGCCAGCTACGTGGATGACCTTCCTCATCTCCTACTGGGGCGAGCAGATTGGACAGAAGATCCGCAAGATCACGGACTGGTGAGTCACTGGAAACACCCGCCCCACCGCCCCGCTCCGCAGGCCCCTGCTGTCACCTCCCAGCCCGCCCTGTCACGACTCCTCCCCATGAACTCCCTTCAGACTCAGAGTCTCGTAGCCGGGACCCTCAGGCCCCTCAGGCCCCTCACGCAGCACAACCTCCCTCCAGCTTCCACTGCCACGTCTTCCCGTTTCTGGAGCAGGAGGAGGCCCGCCGCGGAGCCCTGCGGCAGCTGCAGCAGCAGAGCCAGGAGCTGCAGGAGGTGGGTGCCCTGGCCTGGCCTCCCAGAGGTGGGTGCAGGAGGTGGGTGCCCTGGCCTGGCCTCCCAGAGGTGGGTGCAGGAGGTGGGTGCCCTGGTCTGGCCTCCCAGAGGTGAGTGCAGGAGGTGGGTGCTCCCAGCCCAGCCACCCCACCTGCCCGCCCAGCCCCCGCTGACTGCCCACTCTGGCGCAGGTCCTGGGGGAGACAGAGCGGTTCCTGAGCCAGGTGCTGGGCCGGGTGCTGCAGCTGCTACCGCCAGGGCAGGTGCAGGTCCACAAGATGAAGGCTGTGTACCTGGCCCTGAACCAGTGCAGTGTGAGCACTACACACAAGTGCCTCATTGCCGAGGCCTGGTGCTCTGTGAGAGACCTGCCTGCCCTGCAGGAGGCCCTTCGGGACAGCTCGGTGAGCATGAAGCCTGAGACCTCACCCCCTCCCCACCCGCCCCTCCTACCAGGCCGGGGCATTTCTGCCTTACTTCCAGCCCCCGGCTCCCTGCACCTGGGCTTCGCCCAGGGGCTCCTTCTCCTCCCAGCCTCCTCCACGGCCCACCTCTTCCAGGGAGTCTGCTCTGTTGGCCCTGGCCCAGCAAGCCCTACCCTGACTTTCCTGAGTCCCTGGAGGCTGATGGGGTAGTTTTAGTCAGAAGCCTCATTCCAATTCAGGCCCTCCTGTGACCTTAGGCCTGCTTATGGTGTGATGCCCCTGCCCCCGGGGGTCACCCGCCGCGCACAGCAGGTGCTTGAGAGTGAGGCTGGGCTCCTTCTCCTGGGCCGTCCCTAGGAGGCAGCACGCTTGCCTTTCCCAAGCAATTGCCAGTCCATGTGGTGTCTTTGGGCCCCCACCAGGGCATAGCAGGGCTGATCATCTCACTTCAGAGAGAGGGGAAGGGGCTGCTCAGTGAGCCCCCACCGGGCTCTGCATCTCCCGCTGGGCCTGGCTGGGGGTCCCAGGGTCCCTGAAGGCCCCTGCCACCGGTCTGGTCTGTCTCTGTCCTGGCGTCCAGACGGAGGAGGGAGTGAGTGCCGTGGCTCACCGAATCCCCTGCCGGGACATGCCCCCCACGCTCATCCGCACCAACCGCTTCACAGCCAGCTTTCAGGGCATCGTGGACGCCTACGGCGTGGGCCGCTACCAGGAGGTCAACCCCGGTGAGAGCCACGGCGCCCTTACCCGTGTCCTGGGAGGCTCAGCTGCCCCACTGGATGGGTGTGAGCCTGAGGGGGAGGTATCTCCATCCTGGGCCCGGCCTGCCCTCCTGGGATGAGGAGCACACATCCTATCACTCTTGAGAGGCTGTTGGGCTCTGCAGCCAGTGTGAGGCTTTGTGTCGGCTCCCAGCCAACTCCCCCTTGTTGAGTTTACAAGGGAGCCGCACGGGCTTGTTCAAAGAACAGAGGCTGTGCAGTGGACATGGCCAGGTTGGAAGCCCATCTCGCCTACTTTGATATGTTTCTTAGCTTCTCTGAGCCTCAGCTGCCTCACCTGCAAAATGGAAATAATAGCGCAAACCTCAGAGGAAAGTCAGGAAGCTTAGTGACCATTGGAGACTGCAAGCCAGAGCCGGGGGCAGCCTGTGATGTGCTTGGTTTGGTCACACGGTTTTGTTTGTTTGTTTGTTTGTTTGTTTTCTGAGATGGAGTCTCGTTCTGTCGCCCAGGCTGGAGTGCAGTGGTGTGATCTCGGCTCACTGCAACCTCTGCCTCCCAGGTTCAAGCCATTCTCCTGCCTCAGCCTCCCGAGTAGCTGGGACTACAGGTGCCCATCGCCACGTCCAACTAATTTTTGTTCTTTTAGTGGAGATGGGGTTTCGCCATGTTGGCCAGACTGTCTCGAACTCCTGACCTCAAGTGATCCGCCCACCTCAGCCTCCCAAAGTGCTGGGATTATAGGCGTGAGCCACCACTCCTGGCTACACAGTGTTTTTTGTTTTGTTTTTTTTCCCGAGATGGAGTCTCGCTCTGTTGCCCAGGCTGGGGTTTGGTGGCATGATCTCGGCTCACTGCAATTTCCGCCTCCCAGGTTCTAGTGATTCACCTGCCTCAGCCTCCAGAGTAGTTGGGCAGGTGTGTGCCACCACGCCCGGCTAATTTTTGTATTTTTGGTAGAGACGGGCTTTCACCGTGTTGACCAGGCTGGTCACAAACTCCTGAGCTCGTGATCCGCCCACCTCAGCCTCCCAAAGTGCTGGGATTACAGGTGTGAGCCACCACACCTGGCCCTACACAGTGTTTTTATAAAAGTTTGCATTAATGCAGTCTTAGGTCAAGCTGTCCCTGAGACGGACATTCTGGAGTAAGTGGTAGGTTAAGGGAGGTGCTCCCAGTAGAAACCAGTCAGGGATGAGGGCAGGGGTTGGGGGAGCTCTAGTGCTTTCCCTCCACATCCTCCTCCCCATTGGGAGTCCTGAGGCCTGCAGTGCCTGCTCTGTCGTCCAGCTGTGTCCTCCCCCTCAGGACGCCACTCCCCAACACAGTGGGCCAGCTGCAGTGTGACTGGTGCTGTCAGATGAGTGGAGGGGCCCAGTATCCCCCAGTGCCACCGAGTGGGGGCCCGGCCCATAGCATGGGTGTGACGTAGTGGAGCCCCTATTGGGAGGGGTCTTGGACACAGGCCAGGGAGGGGCCCTGCCTCACCCAGTGGGCAGGAGTCAGGGTGCTTGGGCCCGCATGGTGGTACAGGCAGGGCGTGAGTCTGAGGCTCTGTGAACCAAGACCAGGGCTGTGTGGTCCTGGGAGGCTTGCTGCTCCTGCAGGCCCGGAGTCCTGGGGCTGGATCTGCGTCCCACTCAGATTCCCCTGCACATGGACAGAGGCTGGTGCAGCTAGAGCATCACCCGGAGGCCCGTGGCGGATAGAATGCTGCCAGCTCAACGCACCAGCCTTTGGGGCAACGTGTTTGCCAGGGAAGCTGTAACAAAGTGTCACAGGCTGGTGGCTTAAGGGGCAGACACAGTCCCACAGTCCTGGAGGCTAGAAGTCCAAGACCAAGGTGTCCGCAGGGGCCGGGCGCACTGGCTCATGCCTGTAATCTCAGCACTTTGGGAGGCTGTGGTGGAAGGAGGATCGCTGGAGTCCTGGAGTCCAGGAGTTCGAGACCAGTCTGGGCAACATAGTGAGACCTTGTATCTTAACAAAATAAAAGATAATGAGGTGTTGTCGGCAGGAGTGGCTCCTTCTGCGGCTGTCCGGGAGGATCCCTTCCTGGCCTCTCTCCTGGGCTTGGAGCGGCCGTCCTCATCTTCACGTGCTGTTCTCCTTCCGTGTGGGTCCAAATGTTCCTTTTCGTAAGGACACTGGGCACACTGGATTAGGGCCCACTGTAATGGCCTCATCTTAACCCAGTGACCTCTGTAAGGACCCTGTCTCCAAAGAAGGTCACATCCGGAGTTCCCGGGGGTTGGTCCTCCAGTGTACCTTTTTTGGGGTCACAATACAGCCCCTGACAGGATGTGCATGTTGGGGTCCTCCTGCCTCCCATGAGGACTTGTTCCTGTTTTACTGATGGGAAGTCGAGATTTCAGAGCTGGAGCGACCAGCTTGGCCTCCTGGAACTTGCATGTGCCAGCTGGGGCCACCTGTGGCTCCCTGTCCTCTCTGGCTTCTGTGTGGGGCTCTGGGGACAGCAACAACTGAAGCTGCTTACTTCCTGTGGCTCCAGCAGCTGGCCGGTGCTGCCCGCGGAGACCTTATGAAGTGGCCTGGTATTACTTCCATTTTACAGATGGGGAAACGGAGGCTCAGAGAGGTTAAGTGACTGGGCCTGAGTCACACAGCTCCTAAGTGGTGGGTTCTTTTTTTTTTTTTTTTTTTTTTTTTTGGTGACAGGATCTCACTCTGTCGCCCAGGCTGGAGTGCAGAGGTGCGAGCTTGGCTCACTGCAACCTCCGCCTCCCGGGTTCAAATGATTCTCCTGCCTCAACCTCCTGAGTAGCTGGGATTATGGGCACCTGCCACCATGCCCAGCTAATTTTTCTGTTTTTAGTAGAGACAGGGTTTCACCATGTTGGCCAGGCTGGTCTCGAACTCCTGACCTCAGGTGATCCTCCCCCCCCATCTTGGCCTCCCAGAGTACTAGGATTATAGGCATGAGCCACCGTGCCCGGCTGCTAAGTGGTGGGTTCTTGACTGCAAGCCAGCAGGGTCTCTGTGGCATCTTGGGCCGGGAGACGGATGCTGGTGTGTTTGGGGGTTCCCAGCTCACCTACCACGCCCTCTGCCCACAGCTCCCTATACCATCATCACCTTCCCCTTCCTGTTTGCTGTGATGTTTGGGGATGTGGGCCATGGACTGCTCATGTTCCTCTTCGCCCTGGCCATGGTGCTTGCGGAGAACCGGCCGGCAGTGAAGGCCGCACAGAATGAGGTGAGGGGCTGGGCTGGCGTCCTGATGAGGGTAGTGGGGCCAGGCAGCCCCTCACCACACTGCTGCCGCCCCAGATCTGGCAGACTTTCTTCAGGGGCCGCTACCTGCTCCTGCTCATGGGTCTGTTCTCCATCTACACCGGCTTCATCTACAACGAGTGCTTCAGTCGCGCCACCAGCATCTTCCCCTCGGGCTGGAGTGTGGCCGCCATGGCCAACCAGTCTGGCTGGAGGTAAGGCCCGGGCCCCAGCCTGGCCGGGGGCCCCGCAGCCCCCACAGCCCTGACCGCCCTGCCCTCTGTTGCCACAGTGATGCATTCCTGGCCCAGCACGCGACGCTTACCCTGGATCCCAACGTCACCGGTGTCTTCCTGGGACCCTACCCCTTTGGCATTGACCCTGTGAGTCCTGGGATGGAGTGTCCGTGGGTGGTGAAGGCAGCTGGGAGTGGGGGCTGGGGCTCCCCTCGGTTCAGCCCTCCTGCAGTGCTGGCGTGGAGCACTTCTGTGTGCCAGGCCCTTTCCTTAGCTCAAGAGGCAGACAAGGCTCCTGTCCTGCAGAGCCTGCATCACAGTCTCCTGAGTGTGCAGAGGCAAAGCCAGACCGGACAGGAACCAGTCTGCAGCTTGCACTGTGCTAAGCACTGTTCCCAACCCTCTGTGGAAGTGATTTTCTTTTTTTTTTTTTTTTTTTTTTTTTTTTTTTTTTTTTTTTTTTTTTTTTTTTTTTTGGATATGGAGTTTCATTCTGTCACCCAGGCTGGAGTGCAGTGGTGCGATCTCGGCTCACTGCAACCTCCATCTCCCGGCTTCAAGCGATTCCCCTGCCTCAGCCTCCTGAGTAGCTGGGATACAGGCACCTGCCACCATGCCCGGCTAATTTCTGTATTTTTAGTAGAGACAGGGTTTCACCGTGTTGGCCAGGCTGGTCTCGAACTCCTGACCTTATGTGATCCACTTGCTTCCGCCTTTCAAAGTGCTGGGATTACAGGCGTGAGCCACCGTGCCTGGCCTGATTTTCTGTTTGAACCTCATAACAACCCCGTGGGCCGCATNTTTTGGATATGGAGTTTCATTCTGTCACCCAGGCTGGAGTGCAGTGGTGCGATCTCGGCTCACTGCAACCTCCATCTCCCGGCTTCAAGCGATTCCCCTGCCTCAGCCTCCTGAGTAGCTGGGATACAGGCACCTGCCACCATGCCCGGCTAATTTCTGTATTTTAGTAGAGACAGGGTTTCACCGTGTTGGCCAGGCTGGTCTCGAACTCCTGACCTTATGTGATCCACTTGCTTCCGCCTTTCAAAGTGCTGGGATTACAGGCGTGAGCCACCGTGCCTGGCCTGATTTTCTGTTTGAACCTCATAACAACCCCGTGGGCCGCATGTTAACTGTGTCCTCACCTGAAGAAGAGACTGAGGCACAGAGGCCGTGCCCCAGGTCACCCAGGCTGGAGCCATGGCAGCTGGCCCGTCTGTGCTCTGTTGCCCCTCGGTGGGTGGGTGATGGATGAGGCTGCAGGCTCCGAGGGGGAAAACAGGGTGATGAGAGAGAGGGACTCGGGTCGGGGACTTCCTGGCAGTGCTGGCCAGGGAGCCCCTGAGTCCAGCCCGCCCCTGCTGCCACCCTAGGTCTGGAGCCTGGCTGCCAACCACTTGAGCTTCCTCAACTCCTTCAAGATGAAGATGTCTGTCATCCTGGGGGTTGTGCACATGGCCTTTGGGGTGGTCCTTGGAGTCTTCAACCACGTGTGAGGGCCAAAGCTGCCTGGGGGATGGGAGGCTGGCAGGCCAGAGTGGGCCCCAGTGACCACGCCTCCCTCCTACCTGCCAGGCACTTTGGCCAGAAGCACCGGCTGCTGCTGGAGACGCTGCCGGAGCTCACCTTCCTGCTGGGGCTCTTCGGTTACCTCGTCTTCCTAGTCATCTACAAGTGGCTGTGTGTCTCGGCTGCCAGCGCCGCCTCGGCCCCCAGCATCCTCATCCACTTCATCAACATGTTCCTCTTCTCCCACAGCCCCACCAACCGGCCGCTCTACCCCCGGCAGGTGTGCTGTGGCTGGGGGGCCCAGCTCACACAGCCTCATGGGGATCCCACGGTCACTCGGCCACTGGGAGCTGCAGGATCCTCGTCCAAGAAACGGGGATGCAGGCCCCGGGCTGTGCAGACAGGGCTGTCAGAGGTGATGGTGTGCATCTTTAGCAGGTGGCACAAGTGGAGCTGGGAACCTGGGGTCCCTTCCCTCAGGAGTCCTTATGGAGCCAAATCCTCACTCAGTGAGGGCACGGAGCCCCCGGGGGCCCTGAAGGGAGGAGCGGCCACAGACTCTCTGGGCCCTGTGACTGCTGTGATTCAAGTTCCTGTGCAGGTGTGCACAGCAGGGGTGCCCTGACTCTCGCCCTCTCCCTGGCAGGAGGTGGTCCAGGCCACGCTGGTGGTCCTGGCCTTGGCCATGGTGCCCGTCCTGCTGCTAGGCACACCCCTGCACCTGCTGCGCCGCCACCGCCCCCACCTGCGGAGGAGGCCCGCTGGCCGACAGGTGGGACCGGGCCTAAGGTGTAGGGGGCTGCTTGGGAGGAGAGGCCACTGTCCGGTGTGTACCTGACTCCCCACTTCCTCACAGGCTCCTAAGTGGCCAGGAGCAGGCCTGGTGGGTGGCGGGGGCCCTCCTGAGGCTGGAGCGCTGCCAACACTGCCTGCTCGTTCCCCAGGAGGAAGACAAGGCTGGGTTGCTGGACCTGCCTGATGCATCTGTGAATGGCTGGAGCTCCGATGAGGAAAAGGCAGGGGGCCTGGATGATGAAGAGGAGGCTGAGGTGGGTGCAGTGCCTTCCTGAGGGTGGGACGGGTGAGGCCCCGCTGGCCCTCACTGCACCCACCCTGCAGCTCGTCCCCTCCGAGGTGCTCATGCACCAGGCCATCCACACCATCGAGTTCTGCCTGGGCTGCGTCTCCAATACCGCATCCTACCTGCGCCTGTGGGCCCTGAGCCTGGCCCACGCCCGTGAGTGACCTGGCCACCAATGGCCAGCCCCGGCTCCTGGCTTCTCACTTACGGCTGCTGGCTGGGCAGGTTTCTTCTCTCTGGGCCTCAGTTTCCCCTCTGTAAAGTGGGACTGTCCAAGGAGGTCCCTCGCTGGCTGCCCGTGCAGGGAGGGCTTCAGGCTGCGGCAGGTAGATCGGGGGCTGGCAGGCCCCCACTTGCCATTGGCCCCCACTTGCCATTGGCCCCCACTGTCTCCTCCTTTGCTCGCAGAGCTGTCCGAGGTTCTGTGGGCCATGGTGATGAGCATTGGCCTGGGCCTGAGCCGGGAGGTTGGCGTGGCGGCTGTGGTGCTGGTCCCCATCTTTGCCGCCTTTGCTGTGATGACCGTGGCCATCCTGCTGGTGATGGAAGGGCTCTCGGCCTTCCTGCACGCCCTGCGGCTGCACTGGTGAGCAACCACCCCGTGGCCTGGGCTGCTCAAGGCGGGAGTTCCCCTGACCAACCCCTCCTCTTCTCACCCCCAGGGTGGAATTCCAGAACAAGTTCTACTCCGGCACAGGCTACAAGCTGAGTCCCTTCACCTTCGCTGCCACAGATGACTAGGGCCCACTGCAGGTCCTACCAGACCTCCATCCTGACCTCTGAGGCAGGAGAGGAATAAAGAGGGTCCGCCCTGGGGAGTGATGTCTCGTCTCTCTTCCCTCCTTTCTAGCTGAGGCAGGTGGCGGGGTAGAAGACATGGTGTAGGATCTGGGACCTCAAAAAGTCGAGGCCAGGACCTGCAGATCTGCAATGTCAGACTCTTGGGGTGAAAAGGGGCAGAGAAGGGCCAAGGAGGGATGTTTCCAGCACAATCTAACTTGGAGTGAGCAAATGTCTTCCCAGGCCGGGTTAGGGGAGTGAGCTCCCCATCCTTGGAGGTGTGCAACTGGCTGTGAGCGGGTGTTTGGGTTACTCTCTGTTGGGAGTGGTGCCAATATCCATGCCCTGGTGCCAGGCCTCAGGGGGCTGGAAGTACAGAGCAGTCTGGGGCACCTGAGTACCAGTCAGTGCTCCATGCAGGGCTGTGGTGTCACACGCCCAAGGCCACATGCCTGCCAGGAAGGGCAGAGGCTGTCCCGAGCAGCAGACATTACCCAGGGCCCCGGGGGTCAGAACAGGGGCTGAGCCTGACTCCCAGCCCAGCCTCCCATCACCTGAGGCTACAGTCTTCCTGACCCCTCCCAGGTGGTCCTTCCTGCGTTGCTGGCAGGATGGGGGTGGCTTTCTGCAGTGTCCTCTGGCCTGGGTCCCACTCCTGCTGGGAGGCAGAGCCAGTGCTTCCCAGAAGCCAACAAGCTGCAAAGTGGTTCTTCCCACAGCTGTGGCTGTGGCCAGCTGCTGGGAGGAGCCTGTCCATTGGCTCCTGGACTGCCTTGCTCAGGACCTCTGGATGCCAGGGGTGGTATCAGGGCCTCTAATTCTACATGCTGAGCACTCAGCTTAGAGAAACGGTGTCACGGTGCTGGGGTAGGAACAGAGGAGGCTAAATGAAGGACTCCGGAGAGCTGCAGGTGGATCTGGACCAAATTCAGAACCCAATGCCTTACTCCCTCCTGGGGAAGGAGCTGGGCAGAGACTTGGGGCAGGCAGTGAGGTGGGGATAGGTGAGCAGCACTCGTGGCGACTGGCCCGTGTGATTTAGGAGAGGTGTGGTATGGGATCCTAGGGAGATGACCAGTCAGCCCTACCCTGGCTTTGACATGGGGGTACCTGGCAGTGGTGGCTACAGAAGTCCAGTTTGCCACGAGAATGGCACATAAAAAGGCACTGGGGTGGGCACCTCTGGGGCATGAGGTCACTGGGAGACACAGGGATGGGGTGGGTCACGTGCGTGGAAGACTCGGCAGTGAACAGCACAGGCCCGAGCCCATCCCGTCCATGTGAGCTTATGGCCTGATGCAGAGACTACCAGGGGCTCCAGGAAAGTTAAGGTGCATGGAAACGATGGGCCAGGGCCGGGCCCAGGGTGGTTTAGGGAATGCCAGTGTCTTGGGTAGAATAGCAAGGCCTGAGATTGTAACTGAGCTGACAGCAGGGCAAAGTGAAGGAACCCAGTATTGGAAGATTGGCTCCAAATGTATCTCTGCAAGGAGACTGCAAGCAAGCTCGTGTGTGAAGGACCAGGCAGAGGCGAGGGCTAAGTGAGGCCAGCAGTGGCCTGGGCACAGTAAGATGGTGAGAAGCCACCAGAGCTCCTATGCAGGAGTGCAACACCATTGCTGTTTAATTCAGTTTGGCTTCACCTGTTTAAAACTGTTAACTCTCTAGAAGGGTGAAAAGTGAACGCCTCCCTCCTGCCCCTGCCCAGCCGCTCGGTGTCCCCAGGCACCAGCGCTGCTCCCAGTCTCCAGAGTCCTCCAGGGCTCTTCATTTCTGGGCTAGAAGCAGGGAAACCAGAGTGTGACGGGGAAGAAGAGGAGGTGGAGGACGGCCGATGGGGTCACACGCTGCTGGGATGCCAGCTGAGAGCAGTGGGGCACTGCTGAGCTGAGGGACTGGGTGGGTGCAGATGGAGCCCTCCCTGAGATTTAGGACACATCCAAGGGTGACAGCTTGAGGTTGGGTTTTTATTATTTTATTTGTATAGTACAATCTCTGTGGTAGCAGAAATATATGCACAAAAAACAATTCAAATAAGAGTTCAGAGTAAAAAAAAGTCAGCTAAGACTGTATCCCGCGGGACATTTCATATATATGGATTTCACAGCTACACTCAATCCACGCCGTGCACCACATAGAGGCTGCTGTCTCCCACAAGAATGATGATGTCAGGGACATCGGGAAAGGTAAGGGCCGGGAAACTGGGCCCTCAGAGAACCCAGGCCAAGGTTTCCCTCACCCTGCCCAGGGGCGGCCCAGCCCACTCAACAGGATCCCACACTTCAGGCAGAGCAGGGGGCAGGAGAGGCCCAAAGAGCTGGGTCAATCAGCTGGCTCCCCTGGGAGGGGAGCTGGGAGACAGGGAGGTCCTCACACTGCCCCGTGGCCACAGACGGCTGTCTGCACACTCCATCAGGAGGAAGGGCAGGGAGAAGTCACATGCAGTACAGTGAAATTCATCAATGTAACACACGCCCAGCAGGAGGGGAGAGCTCTGCTCCACACGCAGGCGGCCTTGGCCGCTCCGGAGCAATCCACTGCTCCAGCTTCAGCCATGGGACCAAGAGGATAGAGGAGCAGCTTCTGGGGGCCCCAGGCAGAAGCCACCTTGCAGTAGTGACTGGCGACTTCACAGTACATCTCTACTCACTTGCCGTCCCTTGGGAGTGAGCAGCGTCTATAACACATCGCCATCTACAAAAGCCTGGTCACAGTGTTCACCAGCACATTCATGAAAAAAAAAAATTTAAATCAACATTAACCAAAGTACCTGCAAGTAACACTGCTTACTCTTGCTGTTTGCCCTTTCTGACTGGAAACCTTAGCCCCCAAATATGAAACGCCTTCTCTAGATTAAAAGGATTCAGAGATGTTGCACTATTGCACTATATTTCTGCTTCCCAATCTCGTTTGAGTCCTAGTGAAATCGTAAACAAGAGGTGAAATAAATGTTGCTCCATTTTAATACAGTCTTTAGTATCATAAACATCTGTGTTCAGTAGTGAGCCACCCAAAGCCTCCTGCCGCAGGAGCAGTAGTCGAAGCACAGAGGGGACCCCGCTCCGCCGCCTCCCCATGCAGTCCAGTGATGAGGTGGATGGAGTCCTCCCCACAGTCACACCCCAAGCTTCCTCTTCTGGTGGAAATAGGCATCAAACCTTGCTTGGGCGTAGTCCTAGGAGAGAGCAAAGAGAAGCAAGGAATCCTGCTGGCCTGACCCCTGCCCATGTGCCCCCCAAACCCCACCCCTGGCAAGAGCTGAGGGCACGGACCCATGAGACCAACAGCACGGGACTGGCCTGTGCAGCAGGGCTGCTCCGCAGATGCAGGCTCCTCAAGCTCCCGGCCCACCCTGCACACCTTCATTCTCAGGAGGCCTGGTTTACAGGCATGGGCCAGCCCAGCCCTGCCTCTCAGGACGGACATCTCGTCCACATGCTTGGCACTGCTACCATTCATCACCTTGTTAACCTTGGGTGCTGTGGGCACTGACTGACTGACATAACACACCTTTTAGGGCAAAAGGCCCCTGGGACATAGGCAAGTCTAGAACAGAAGGGGAGAAAAAAGAGGATGCCCGTTGCCTATTTCCTGGGATCTCCTGCAGCATGACTTTTAAGAAAGACACCGAGGGGCAAGGGAGAACACCTGGCTTGGTGTTCTGTTTCTGCCGCTGTCTTTTTCTGGGTCTCTTCCCTCATCTGTCCATCAGTGAGGACAACACAATCTCAAAGAGCCACTCCTGCAAGTCTGCAATTCTAGAAGCCAGGAAGATTACAATAACACTTTTTTGAAAAATTAACTCTGAGCTGTAATTTCTACTCTTATCAGCATGAGCCCATTTTAAGTGTCCAGTTGGAGGCTTTCACAGATGCATCCAGCCAGTTCTCCACCACCGCCGTCAGGAGACCTGTGTTTCCAGCATCCCTACAAGCTCCCACGGGCCTCTTGCAGTTGGCCACAGGCAGCCATCGACTCAATTTCTGTCACTATGGATTGGACTTTTCTTTCCTAGAGTAGCACATAAATGCCAGCATACAATATGTACCCTCGTGCCTGGCTTCTCAGTGTGATGTCTCTTGAGTGGCCCATGCTGTCATGCATTCGTGCCACCTTCCTTTGCACTGCCAAGTGTTCTCAGTATACGGATCTGGCACTGTAGTATCCACGCACCTGCTGACTGGTATTGAGGCTGCTTCCAGTTTGGGACAATTACAAATGAAGCTGCAGACCAGGCGCGGTGGCTCACACCTGTAATCCCAATACTTTGGGAGGCCAAGGCAGGCAGATTACTTGAGGTCAGGAGTTCGAGACCAGCCTGGCCAATATGGAGAAACCCCCTCTACTAAAAATACAAAAATTAGCTGGGTGCGGTGGCGCATGCCTGTAATCCCAGCTACTCAGGAGGCTGAGGCAGGAGAATGGCTTGAACCCGGGAGGCAGAGGTTGCAGTGAGGCAAGATTGGGCCACTGCACTCCTGCCTGGGCAACAGAGCGAGACTCTGTCTCAAAAACAAACAAATGAAGTTGCTATGAGCGTTTGAGTGCAAGTCTTGGTGTGGAATCTGTTTTCATTTGTTCTGGAAAAATTCCCCAGGAGAGCTGCTGGGTGGTCTAACGCACGCATCTTCACGCTGGCTGTCGCAGACTGCATTCCCAGCAGCAGTGCACGCACATTCCCATTGCTCTATCTGCTCGCCAACATTTGGGACTGTCAGTTCTTTCAAGTTTTAGCCATCACTGTGGGTGTGTAGGGTATCGCAATGAGGCTTTGATTCTTATTTCTTTAATGACTAATTATATGACACACATGAAAAGATTCTTACTGGCCATGTGTTTCTCTTAAGTGTCCAAATCTTCCATCCATTTATAAAGCAGGCTGACGCCGGGTGTGGTGGCTCATGCCTGTTTTCCCAGCACTTTGGGAGGCCAAGGCGGGCGGATCACCTGAGGTTAGAAGTTGGAGACCAGCCTGACCAACACAAAGAAAACCCGTCTCCGCGGTGGCTCAAGCCTGTAATCCCAGCACTTTGGGAGGCCGAGACGGGCGGATCATGAGGTCAGGAGATCGAGACCATCCTGGCTAACACGGTGAAACCCCGTCTCTACTAAAAAATACAAAAAACTAGCCGGGCGAGGTGGCGGGCGCCTGTAGTCCCCGCTACTCGGGAGACTGAGGCAGGAGAATGGCGTGAACCCAGGAGGCGGAGCTTGCAGTGAGCTGAAATCCGGCCACTGCACTCCAGCCTGGGCGACAGAGCGAGACTCCACCTTAAAAAAAAAAGAAACCCCGTCTCTACTAAAAATACATAAACAAAATTAGCCAGGTGTGGTGGTGCATGCCTGTAATCCCAGCTACTCGGGAGGCTGAGGCAGGAGAGTCATTTGAACCTAAGAGGCAGAGGCTGTGGTGAGCTGAGATCATGCCACTGAACTCCAGCCTGGGCAACAAGAGTGAAACTCCATCTCGAAATAATAATAATAATAATAATAATAATAATAATAATAATAATAATGCAGGCTGTTTGGTTTCTGGCTGAGTTATGAGTTCTTTATATATCCTAAATATGAGTCCTTTATTAAATATACATTTGTAGTATTTTCTCCCAGTCTGTGGCTTGCCTTTTCATTTGCTCCATGATATCATTCAAAGAGTTTTTGATTTTGATGAAGTCCAACTGTGATGATATATATGCGTGTTTTTGTAGATGGTCCCTGTCTCATAACTCCCACAGCCCTTACTACAGTAAACAGAATCTCTCTCTCTGACCTTCTGCCGTCCTTTCACCTGCCCAAAGCTAGACTCTGATCTGACTGTGGGTCGTCAGACTCTTATTCCAGAGAGGGTCCTGTCTCATACCCTGGGATAAGGAATGCTGTGCAAAGAGGCCCAAAGAACCTGGTCAGGCCTTGCTGGGTTTAGATCACACCTTTTTTGGTCCAATCACATTTCAACACGATTGTCCATGTTTCAATCATGCCTATCCAATGACATTTCCATAAAATGCCCAAGAAGACAGGGTTTGGGGAGTTTCTAGAGAACCGCAGGTGGAGGCTGACAGGAAGGTGAACAAGAATGAGTTCCCCAACCCACCAGCAGGGACAGAAGCTCCTGTGCTCGGAATCCTTTCAGACCTCACCCCACCTATGTGTTTCTTCGCCCTTAAAATACCCTTTGTTAACTAAGCATGGTGGCGGAACGTCTGTAGTCCCAGCTACTTGGAAGGCTGAGGCAAGAGGATCACTTGAGTCCAGAAGTTGGAGACAGCCTGGGCAACACAGTGAGACCGTCTTTAAAAAAATATACACACCGGTAAACTTACACGTTTCCCTGAGTTCTGTCAGACGCTCTAGCAAATTAATTGAACCCAAGGAGGGGAACGTGGGAACCCCAATATATGGCTGGTTGGTCAGAAATTCCAGAGGCCTGGACTTGCAACTGGTGTCAGAATTGGAGGGCAGTCTTAAGGTCTCAGCACTCAACCTGTGGGGTCTGATTCTCTCCCCAGGTAGACAGTGTCGTAATGGAATTGGAGGACACCCATCTGGTATCCACTCCAGAACGGATTGCTTGTTTGTGAGGGGAGAACCGCCCCCCGACTTTAGTCTTCTGCGGTGATGATTGTTGCTGATGAAAGGAATGGGAAAAAGCACTTTGGTTTTTATGTTTCCTGCTCACAGCAACTTACTCTATTTTTTCCTCTTTTATGGCTAGTGCTTTATGTAACCCAAGAAATCTGTGCTTAAGTCAGTAAGCTTTTTTCTTTTTTTTTTTTTTTTTGAGGCACAGTCTCGCTCTGTCGCCCAGGCTGGAGTGCAGTGGTGCAACCTCCGCTCACTGCAAGCTCCGCCTCCCGAGTTCACGCCATTCTCCTGCCTCAGCCTCCCGAGCAGCTGGGACTACAGGCGCCCACCACCTCGCCCGGCTAATTTTTTGTATTTTCAGTAGAGACGGGTTTTCACTGTGTTAGCCAGGATGGTCTCAATCTCCTGACCTTGTGATCTGCCTGCCTCAGCCTCCCGAAGTGCTGGGATTACAGGCATGAACCACTGTGCCCGGCCTAGGTCACTAAGCTTTTCTCTTGTGTTTTCTCACAGAAACTTAATAGTTTTAGCCTTCACATTTAGGTCTATTATCTGTTTCAAGTTGACTGCTGTTTATGGCACGGAATCAGGTTCAGTTTTTTCTCCATATGACTCTTCAAATGTTCTTGCATCGTTTTTTGAAAATTAATCCTTTCCCTCTTAAATTACCTTGGCCTTTCTGTTGAGTACCAGGTGATTACATACATATGGATCTATTTCTGGGCACTATATTCTGTTCCATCTGATTTGTCTTGTTTTGTTTTTCAGATGGGGTCTTGCTCTGTTGCCCAGGCTGGAGTGCAGTGGCGTGATCTCGGCTCACTGCAACCTCTGCCTCCCGGGTTCAAGCAATTCTCCTGCCTGTCTCCCGAGTAGCTGGGATTACAGGCGTGTGCCACCACACGCTAATTTTTTATTTGTAGTAGAGACGGCGTTTCTCCATGTTGGTCAGGCTGGTCTTGAACTCCCAACCTCAGGTGATCCACCTGCCTTGGCCTCCCAATGTGCTGGGACTATAGGCATGAGCTACTGCACCTGGCTGGCTGTGGGTTTTTCATACATGCCTTTATCTGGCTGAGGAATATCCCCTCTAGTCCTAGTTTGCTGAGATTTTTTTAAATCACATTGGATCTTGTCAAATTCTTTTTCCTGTGGTTCCTGAAATAAATCATATGGTTTTTTCACCTTCATTCTGTTAATATGAAGAATTATATGAACTGATTTTTTCAAATACAAACCAGTCTTACATTCCAGGGATAAATGCCACTTGGCTATAATATATTATCCTTTTACATATATTAATGGATTTAATTTTTGCCAATGTTTTGATAGGGATTTTGTGTAATATTTCTTCTTATGTAACATAAAACATTTAAGCTACAAAGCCGTAAGTTTCTAAATACTGCTTTATGTATATCCCACAAATACTGATATGCTATGTTTTCATTATAATTCAGTTTAAAATATTTTCTCATTTTCTTTTTAATTTCTTTGACCCAGGGTTTATTTAGAAGTGTACTGTTTAATTTCCAAATAATTGAGAATTTTCTAGATATCTTTTGTTGTTGATTTCCACTTAAATTTCACTGAGAACATATCTGGTTATTACTTCATTCTCTTTGAATTTATCAAGACCTGTTTGATGGCCCAGCATATGGTTTTTTTTTTTTTGTTTTTTTTTTTTTTTTTTTTGAGACGGAGTCTGGCTCTGTCGCCCGGGCTGGAGTGCAGTGGCCGGATCTCAGCTCACTGCAAGCTCCGCCTCCCGGGTTTACGCCATTCTCCTGCCTCAGCCTCCGGAGTAGCTGGGACTACAGGCGCCCGCCACCTCGCCCGGCTAGTTTTTTTTTTTGTATTTTAGTAGAGACGGGGTTTCACCGTGTTAGCCAGGATGGTCTCGATCTCCTGACCTCGTGATCCGCCCGTCTCGGCCTCCCAAAGTGCTGGGATTACAGGCTTGAGCCACCGCGCCCGGCCTCATATGGTCTATCTTAAGGAATATTCCATATTCATTTGAAAATAATGTGCACCCTGCAGTTGCTGGTGGGTTTAATGAACGTGCATGAGGCCAGGCTGGCAGGGAGAGTTGTCAGACCCTCTCTCTCCTTCTGCGTGTGTTCTTCCTTGTTCTAATCACAGAAGAGGAGTGGTGAGATCTCCTACGTTTTTTGTTTTTGTTTTTGAGATAGAGTTTTGCTCTTATTGCCCAGGTTGGAGTGCAATGGCGCCATCTCGGCTCACTGCAAACTCCGCTTCCCGGGTTCAAGTGATTCTCCTGCCTCAGCCTCCCTAAGTAGCTGGGATTACAGGCATTTGCCACCATGCCCAGCTAATTTTTGTATTTTTAGTAGAGACAGGGTTTCACCATGTTGTCAGGCTGGTGTGGAACTCCTGACCTCAAGTGATCCACCCGCCTCGGCCTCCCAGAGTGCTGGGATTACAGGCATGAGCCACCACACCCAGCCGAGATCTCCAACTTTAATCATGAATCTGCCATTTTCTTCTCTCACTTTTGTCAGTTTTAACATCATGTCTTTTGAAGCAAGACAAGGATTTTTAATGTCCTCTGGATGTACTGATGCCTTTATTATCACAAAATGCCCTTGTCTCTAGTAGTATTCCTTGTTATGAAGTATGCTTTGTCTTACAGTATCATTTGACCATGACTCAAATCTGCTTTAAAAATCCAATGTTCCTTTCTTTTACCTAACATCATCTTTGCATTACCAAACCTTCTGCCTAGAAGTAGAAATCATTCTAGTATAAAACTGAGGAGGACAAAATGAACTAGTCCCATCCCTGCCCCAAAGGAAGGCAGCTCACTAGACTCTGTAGACATTTGTGTTGTCCCCCACCCCAAGACAACTCACCAACATTCATTCACTATGGAACAACAGAAAGGTTTGTCTGATGGTTAAAAATACTTTCTATTTCTATGTCAATGACAGTTCTTTTTTTTTTTTTGAGACAGAATCTTGCTCTGTCACCCAGGCTGGAGTGCAGTGGCATGATTTCAGCTCACTGAAGCCTCCACCTCCTGGGTTCAAGCATTCTCCTGCCTCAGCCTCCTGAGTAGGCGGGATTACAGATGCCCGCCACCACGCATGCTAATTTTTGTATTTTTAGTAGAGATGGGGTTTCTCCACGTTGGCCAGGATGGTCTCGAACTCCTGACCTCAGGTGATCTGCCCACCTCAGCCTCCCAAAGTGCTGGGATTACAGGGGTGAGCCACTGCACCCAGCTGACAATTCTTAAGGTTAAAAGTAAATGACAGCCTAGCTTGGTTACAAACATGCCTGTGAAAAACAGGAGGTCTAATCCAGTAATTACCAGCTTCCAACCTAAAGTCGGGCACTACAGGCTGGAGAATGAAGTGGTACCCAAGAAATAAAACCTTCCACAGCACAGGCAAGAGCCACCCACTCTTCTTCACTTACTGTCCCCTGTGTCAGAAGGGACTGAGGTCACAGCTGGACTTCCAGGGTGCAGATGCCTACATTCCCCATCAGGATTGCAGGACTACCTGGCCCTTCTCTGAAGCCAGGGAGGCAAGGTCTGCTGGCCTGGAAGTGAGGGCAACCTCCAAAGGCAACCACGGCAGCAGTGACAGCAGCTTCTCCCCTGGCTTCCTGGGCTGAGCCACACTGTCCTGATGCCACCAGGTCACCACATTCGGGTATTTGGGGAGACAGAGAACCCTCTGTAAGGAATGGTCATTTGCTGCCAAGCATTCACAAATACTATAGCATTTTTACCTGGGAGTAGGAAGGAAAAAAAAAACACGCTGCTAAAACATACCATGTACCCAAATTCAATAGATGAAATCTTGGCTTGTACAATGGACCAAAGTCCCCAGAGGAAATGAGATGCAAGGGCAAACCTGGAATGACAAAAGCAAGAAACACATATGAGACATACAGTATCAGTTACAGGACTGATGAAATGATTTCATGCCAGATGGACATTTTAACTTGTGTGGATGCAAACCTAGTTAGTGTTGGCAAATCATGGGTCTATATTCCATGGGACTAACTAAGAAAAATGGGAATACCACTCCCACACCCTTCCTTCATCTGCTAGTGACAGGTGCACTGGTGAGTGTGAACACACACAGCTGGCCTGGCCATGGCACGTGTAAATGCCACTTGGCCATAATATATTCACAGGATGAATATATTCACATTCACAGGGTGCAGGTGAAGGCCTGGGTGGCTATGCTGGCAGAAAAGAAAGCAAGCCTGCTACAAGGCAGGGTGCACAGCATCAGCAACCGAGAGGCAGCCCTTTGCTGGAGGTGGGATGAAGCTCTCACTCCTTGAGCAAGAGACTTCTAAATCCCATCCTTGTCCCATCCCCTCCTGTCACACAGAAGTGAAAAGAGCAGATGAGAGAGCGTGAGCCACGTCACCATCTCTAGGTTGTACCAAGCCCCCAAGTCACTGCGAATCCAAGTTCCTCCTCAAACGATACCCTGAGGGTTCATCTACATGAAGATTAAAGCTCAAATTTAGGAGTGCCTGCTCTAGTATCCTCCAACCCTACTCTCTGTTCATCCTGTGGTCCTCGGCCCACTAGAGTCCCTTGTGCTACCCTTTCTGTCTGGGTTCTCCTCCATCTACCTTTATCTATTTCCACCAGTTCAAGAAACAGAAAGAGATAATGTATGCTGTGGTGGGGCCCGGCAGGTAGGCAGATGTGACATCACACTTAGTGTGGGGGATGAGCACTCTGGAGGCCATGAGGAGATGACTGTGGTAAGTGCAGTGGAAAGATGAGGTGGGCCACAGTGACTTCAACAGCCATTTTACCAAATAATGTCACAGGAGACCCCAAATAATAGGAACAACCCACAGGCCTCTTGACTAAAGAGATGGACAAATAGTGGTCTAGACCTTTGCAGAATCTGGAAGTTTCAGGGCCCTGCTTTGAAAACTTGAAAAAACAGTAAAAAGCAAGACTTAAAACGGATAAACATGAGTTTAGTCATTTTCTAGGAGAAACTTAAGAGTCAAACACAGCAAACGGTGCCCACCACTCCACAAGCATCAATGACCAGTTTGCATGGCCAGGTGCAGTGGCCCACGTCTGTAATCCTAGCACTTTGGGAGGCCGAGGCAGGAGAACCACTTGAGCCCAGGAGTTCATGACCAGCCTGGGCAATAGAGCAAGACCCCATCTCTACAAAAAAATACAAAAATTAAGCCAGGCATGGTGGTACGTGCCTGTAGTCCCAGTTACTTGGGAGGTTGAGGCAAGAGGCTCGCTAAGAGTTAGAGGCTGCAGTGAGCCATGATCGCATTGCTGCACTCCAATCTGGGTGACAGAGCAAGACCCCATCTCAAAAAAGAAGAAAAAAAATGCTGTAGGCCCTGGGTGGCAGCAACCCCGTATGGCTGGGTTGTTGTGTCTGGATGACAGTTCAGAATGCCACAAAGTGTCCTGACCCTTCTTGGACACGGGGCCTCTTCTTGTGATATGGTTTGGCTCTGTCTCCCCACCCAAATCTCATCTTTAATTGTAATCCCCATGTGTGGAGGGAGGACCTGGTAGGAGGTAACTGGATCATGGGGGTGGTTTCCCCCACGCTGTCCTCACAATAGTGAGGGAGTTCTCATGAGATCTGATGGTTTTAAAAGTGTTTGGTAGTTCAACCTTCTTCTCTGTCTCTGCCCCTCTCTCTCCTGGTGCCATGTAAGAAGTGCCTTGCTTCCCTTTGCCTTCTGCTATGATTTTAAGTTTCCTGAGGCCTTCCTGGCCATGCACAACTGTGAGTTAATTAAACCTCCTTTCTTTATAAATTACTCAGTCTCGGGTAGTATCTTTGTAGCCATGTGAGAACAGACTAATATACTCTGCCTGCTGTATGCTCAGATCTGAAAGCTCTGCATAGTCTCAGCCACAATGGAGAAGTAGCAGATTCTATTTTTGACAAAGGGCAAGTCCTAAAGATGTACGATTAAAAAGAAGCTCCTAGGTCAGGCGCGGTGGCTCACACCTGTAATCCCAGCATGGGAGGCCGAGGTGGGTGGATCACCAGAGGTCAGGAGTTCAAGACCAGCCCGGCCAACGTGGCAAAAACCCCATCTCTACTAAAAAATACAAAAATTAGCTGGACATGGTGGCAGGCACCTATACTCCCAGCTACCTGGGAGGCTAAGACAGGAGAACTGCTTGAACCTGGGAGGCAGAGGTTGCAGTGAGCCAAAATTGCGCCACTGCACTCCAGCCTAGGTGACAGAGCAAGACTCTGTCTCAAAAAAGAAAAAAAAGAAACAAAAACAAAAAAAGCAGCTCTAAAATACTCATAATTGCAAGTAAGCATCCCAAATATAGTCCATAAAGAGGAACACTGTCTTTACAAATCAAAAAAGGAAAAACGTTACCTATTGACTTCAAGCAACATTTCTTCTTCTATAATGGATTTTTCTTCAGTACTGAGGTTTTCAAAGTCATTTTGGAATGCAGGCAAGTAACTGGAAATAAAATGGAGCTTAAAAGAAAGTAACCGTGTTAGGATCAATGATGGTTAAAACAGACAATGTCAATAGCTGTCACGAAGCATATGCATCTACTGTGACACACTGGGAGACACACACTCGACATGATGTTCAGCATCTCTGACATCCTGGGGCTGCCACCAGTAAGCCAACCTTTGCTAGGTTTTCAGCTGCTCTCTCTCCCCAGGATTTCTAGTGGAGATACAGTGTCTAGGCTCTTCAGCACACTTTTTCCATTTAGAGTAGCACTTAAAACTGGAGACCATTATTTTGGAGGCAGGCTTGGTGCACCCTCCCAGTCCTATTCAACTTCAGCACCGCTACCAAGGCTTCAGTGCTGGGCTGAGGAATGGGAGAGAAAGATACCAGGAGGAAACTCCCATGAGAACTGATTCTCCACACAATCTCCAGCCTCCTACCATCATTCAGGACAGGAAAGGGAACTATTAAAACCAAAGACATAGGCCGGGCGCGGTGGCTCAAGCCTGTAATCCCAGCACTTTGGGAGGCCGAGACGGGCGGATCACGAGGTCAGGAGATCGAGACCATCCTGGCGAACACGGTGAAACCCTGTCTCTACTAAAAAAATAAAAAAAAAAAAACTAGCCGGGCGAGGTGGCGGGCGCCTGTAATCCCAGCCACTTGGGAGGCTGAGGCAGGAGAATGGCGTGAACCCGGGAGGCAGAGCTTGCAGTGAGCTGAGATGCAGCCACTTCACTCCAGCCTGGGCGACAGAGCGAGACGAGACTCCGCTCTCAAACAAAAAAAAAAAAAAAAAAAAAACAAAGAACATTTCCTCATTATTAACCCTTGGCTGCCAAAAGATTACTTCTCTCCTCCAGCCACAGTGTGAAATGAATAGAAAAAGGTCAGTGATCGCAAAAAGATGCGCCAGAAAGCGGAATCAAGCTGCGTTATTCAGAAAAACACGTAGAAGCGAAACTACAAAGCGCATGCTAAAGCCTCGCTCTCTGCAATACAAGCTTATCTCCTGACACAGCAGATTTTTAATAAGCTGACTAAAAGCGTGCAAGCTTTGTCGCTGTCTACATTTAACAGCCAACAACATAACATTTTCTAACCATTAAACATATTTTTTAAAAGGTTAATCTTTTTTTTGTCTTTTTTTGCAGACGCCCAGTCTCGCCTCTGTGGCCAGCGCTGAGCAGTGGCGCGCATCTCAGCTCACTGCAGCTCGCCTCTTGGGTTTACGCCATTCTCCTGCTCAGCTCCCGAGTTAAGCTGGACTACAGGCGCCCGCCCTCGCCCGGCTAGTTTTTGTATTGTTAGTTAGAGCCGGGTTTCCACGGCTTAGCTAAGATGTCTCGATCTCCGACCTTGATCCGCCCGTCTCGGCCTCCCAAAGTGCTGGGATTACAGGCTTGAGCCACCACGCCCGGCCTTAAAAGGTTATCTTTAAAAATGAAGATGTAGGCCAGGGGTGGTAGCTCACGATTGTAATCCCAGCAGTTTGGGAGGCTGAGGCAGGAAGATCACTTGAGCCCAGGAGTTTGAGACCAGCCTGGGCAACTTGGTGAAACTCCATCTCTACAAAAAATACAAACAATTAGCTGGGCGTGGTGGCATGCGCCTGTGGTCCCACCTACTTGGGAGGCTGAGGCAAGAGGATCACCTGAGTGCAGGAGGTCAAGGGTACAGGGAGCCATGATCGCACTACTGCGATCTGTACTCCAGTCTGGGAAACAGAGTGAGACCCTGTCTCAAAAAATAAAAAAGAAGATGCAATTCTAACTGCATGAAATTGATGTACTTTTCCTATCAAGTATACAAAAACTCATCTCCTACCTGCTGTTTCTTGGTGGGATACTTCCGGATGTTTGCTCTGAAAAAAGGGTACTTTTCATAGCTATAATCATACATCCACTCACAGAAGTGATTTCCAATGTCAAATCCCCTGAAATAAGAGATAAGACAGTGCACAGAATGAGGCAAACCGTATGCCTGGAGGCTCCCTGACTGCAGAAGAAAGAAAGGCTGAGTTCTGAGCATGCCACTCCTATTGCCATCTGGACTTGCTGAGGGAGCAGGACTGTAACTGCTTTAATGACAGAGACAGCCAACAGATGGTTGTCAGCATCACAGCTGACTAAAGCTATACAGGCGCACCTGAACCACAGCTCCAGAACAATGTGTCTCCTCAACCAGGATTTATGAGAAGAAAATAATCTCTGAAGCCAAAAGAAAATGCCAAAGTCTAGCTGAATGGCATGGCTGTCCCCAACTAGCGCTGTCTGCTAGGAACAAGGAGGGCTGTGCCGCTTCACCACAACCATCACGGGCCACTGGATGAGAAGCCACTGATTCCAGGTGAAGCAGCTTGCAACTCAGGGTGGCATTTTGACTTATTTTCTCTAATAACTGTTAATTAAGCATATCATAATGATAAAACAATATTGAGATGGAAACACTGGACTGTAACATATTACCTGTAATTGTAACTGCTGTATTCGAAGTCAATGAGCATCAGTTTCTGTTTTTCAGAATTCTCTTGGCCTTCCAGCAACAAGATATTACCTGCAAAAGGTTTGGATAACATGGCTTATGTTTTACAATAGAAGGTTCAAGTCCTTGAACAGCAGAGCCGAGAGAATGGATCTGATCCCTTAGGGAATCCTAAGTGAATGTGGCTTTTGGTCTGTGGACATTGCCAGGGCCTAGACAGAGGGTAGAAGTGCTCACGGGAGGCCTACCCCTGTGCACGGAGGCTCCTGACCCACCTGGCCATAAGAACCCCTGCTCACAGCCCTAGTCCCCGCCGGACCCCCAGGCTCACTATGGAACAAAGCCTGGTCTCTTGCTCTGCTGTCAGAAGAGTACTTCCCAAATGTTCTGTATGGTGGCATGCAGGAGCTCGGGCTAGCCAACCACCACCCTCAGCAGCCCTGGGACTTGGTTTGCTGTCTGCAGGCCAGCTGGTTGCAGCACCCCAGCTGGGAAGCTGTGGGAGTGCCTTCCAGTAAGAAAGACAAGGAAGAGCTCAGCCGCCACAGGGGATCCCCTGCTTTGTTCTTGCCTGCTTTTCCTTCCCAACAAGACCACAGGCAGCATTCCTACACCACTATTTCCTTTAGTGTTGGATTCTGGGTCAGGAGTTGGTCGGCCATCAGCCTGGCTCTGCAGGCCTACATTCCTGATATCCCCACACTAGACATGACGTTCAGCATCTCCGACATCCTGGGGCTGGCACCAGTGAGCCAACCTTTGCTAGGGTTTCAGCTGCTCTCTCTCCCCAGGATTTCTAGTGGAGGTATAGTGTCTAGGTTCTTCAGCATACTTTTTCCATTTAGGGTAGCAATTACAACATAAACTGGAGACCAGAAAACATGTATTGGCTCACACTTGTAATCACAGCACTTTGGGAGGTGGAGGTGGGAGGATCACTAGAGTCCAGGAGTTTAAGACCAGTGTGGAAAACACAGAGAGACTCCATCTCCATGAATTATTAGCCAGGCATAGTAGTGTGTGCCTGTGATCCCAACTACTCGGGAGGCCAAGGTAGAAGGATCACTTAATCCCAAGAGGCTAAGGCTACATGGAGCCTTGATTGCGCTACTGCACACCAGCCTGGGTGACACAGTAACAGTCTCAAAAACAAAAAAAAAGGCAAATGGGAGGCAGACACCCAAAGTAGCAGAACAAAATTAACGTACAACTGTTACCTCTTCGATCCCTCCTACACTTTGCCATCATCAACGCAGCTGATCTCCTCCAGTCCCCTCTCTCTAGTGATGTCTGTGCCATTTATCACCCCCTCACCACCAGAAGGGCAAGGATAATACACAAAGTTGTAGCTGTAATGTCTATACCCTCCTTGACTTGAGTTAGCCAGCTACAAGCAGCTAATTAGTAAAAGGTAATTTGGCTCAAATGAATGGCTTACGGTTGAAGGGTCTTCATGAGAGACCGTTCTCAGGATTAAAAGCAAACTGCTGAGCCTGGCAAAGAAGGGCTCAAGGTGTGACCTGAACTACTGTGACTGGGGGAGGCAAGGTCAAGGCAGAGCAAGGCCATGTCAGCAGCACCAGTGGGAGCTGCATAGTGGGGGGCCTCTGGTGAGACTATTCAATGTGCAATTGCGTGGGATGAAGTTTTGTTACAGTAAGGAACATAGCACTATCATGTTTTCAAAGCAGAGAAGCCCGAAGTAATTAATAGCACAGTGCACTGATACTAGGAGAGAAAGTGTTAGGATTACACGTGTTGCAATAAGCAACACTATGCTATGTGATGCGGAAGGGAAGGGCCCAGGACTGAATGGGGCAGGCAGTGGATCTTGTTCTTTTATTGCTTTTTCAGGTTAAAAAAAATCATACATGTTTACCACAAGGAGTTAAACACTGAAAAAGTAACATGTGACTTAGAAAGTTTAAGTTCTGTATCCCAATTCCCAAGTTTAGTGAATATTCTTTCGGATTTCTTCCATGTAATATATATACATATATATATATATTTTTTTTTTTTTTTACAGGATCTTGCTCTGTCATCCAGGCTACAGTGCATAGTATACTATAGCCTTGAAATCCCAGGCTCAAGCCATCCTCCGGCCTCAGCTTACCAAGTAGCTGGGACTACAGGTGCACACCACTATGCCTGGCTAATTTTTTAATTTTTTGTAGAGATGAGGTCTTGCTATGCTGCCCAGGCTGGTCTAGAACTCTTGGGCTCAAGCAATCCTCCCACCTTGGCCTCCCAAAGTGCTGGAATTACAGACATGAGACACTGTGCCTGGCCTCATACTCTAAAAAAATAATACAAAACCTCATTGTCTGGTTGTATCATAATTTAATGTACCTAATACACTCTTGATGCTACCCGGCATTTTTCAGACACACTGCTAGTAATTTTCTAAGTATACACACAAACCTCATCTGTAACAGAACATAGCAATTCTTACCTTCTTGACAGTCATTATGACAAAATACAACTGGAGATGGAGTAGATTCAAGCAATGATCTGAAAAGAAAGGTTTCACTGTTACCTATCAAGCTTCTCAGTCAGCTGCACACCGTCTTGCCTTCTCCACATGGCCAGCACCAAATTCGTGCTCCAAAGCAACACACAGTTTGGGAGTAGTATCTGTGATGTGAATTCTGACAACTGTGTCAGAATTCCACAACAGCTCCACAGCAACAACTCCACAGCAGCTCCCGCCTGAAACCCCCACAGGCCCTCTGCACTCAGCTCTTCCCCCAGAGGACCCTCTGCATGTGCCACTCCCTCCTGGAGCCCCTTCCTCTGCTGGTCTCGGCTTGTACAACACCCCCTTAGACAGTCCTTCTCTTACCAGTGACCCAAGCAGGTCCTCCTATGCAGACTAAGGGCCTACTTTGGTCTATGTTTCTGTCACAGCACTTATCACAATTTGACATTATTTTATTTGTTTACTTGTTTTCCCTTGGCAGCGATCATCAAGCCTAGCAGAGGAGGCACATACCTGAGTAATTAAAGGTGTAAATACTTATGGCTGGGTGTGGTGGCTCACACCTGTAATCTCAGCACTTTGGGAGGCCGAGGTGGGCAGATCACGAGGTCAAGAGATCAAGACCACTCTGACCAACATGGTGAAACCCCGTCTCCACTAAAAATACAAAAATTAGCTGGGTGTGGTGGCGTGTACCTGTAGTCTCAGCTACTCGGGAGGCTGAGGCAGGAGAATCACTTGAACCCGGGAGGGGGAGGTTGCAGTGAGCCGAGATCGCGCCACTGCACTCCAGCCTGGCAACAAAGCGAGACTCCGTCTTATTAAACAAACAAAAAATGGTGTAAATACTTGTTAGTGTACAGATGTGAGTGGCCTGCACCCAGCATCACTCTGAGGACAATGATGGCCTTGCTTCAGAGATCAGCAGGAAGATTCTGTTTCTCACAAAAGCCAAGGTTGAAATGTAAGGAAGAGGGATTTTTCTCACACTCCCCAGCCTGCCCTTACTCCCTTCTCCCCAACACAGAAAATCCACCCCGCTAGACACTCTACTGCCCTGGCCATCAAGCCACTCCTTCGACATTTTCCTTCTCTATGGAACTTTCACAAACTGACTAGAGGCCACGTGTGAGCCTCTAGTCCATAGAGTCTATAATCTCTAGTCCTCTAGAGAACCATAATTCCAGATGACAAAACTTATCTGTTTAAATTCATCCTGTAAAATCAATGTAAAATGCCAGACATAAGGCAAGCTCATTCAATGTTTACTGACAACAGTTTTAGTGACTAAGAATATTTAAAGTCAGGAAATAGAAGGAAAACTCACCTCAGGTTTTCCAGTTCCAAAGGCAGATTGTAACTGAGCAATTTGTGGAGCTTTTTAATTCTGGATTCCTCAGTAAATTTAATTCTCAGAACTTCATTTAGATATCTGTTAAATTTTTTTTTAAAAAAAGAACAGAACAAAGAATCACCATCAATTCACCAAGGCTTGTTGTTCTTGGGGCTTTGGTTAAACATTCAATCCCAGTGCAATCCCAATGCCAGCGGGACCCCTCTGGCTGCCACGACTGAGGGAGAGGAGTAGCCTTGGGGGTTCGTGGCATTCTAGGAAGGTGACTTTCTGCCCCTTCACCCGTTCAATAGCATTTTTGTATAAGCTTTCTTTCTTGGTTTAGGAATTGACTTTTATATGTAAGAAAGACTTACTTATGAGACAAGTATCACCAGCTGACACCCTGCACTTCAGTGAACTAGGAAGACCTAGTTGCTCACTCTGGTACTTCTAGGAGCCACCACTGTAAAACTACATTAGGACCAAGTGATTTCACCACTTACTTTTCCATTGTGCCAAAAAGCCATTTTGGTTCCTTATTGAATGGCATTTTCATACCATGAAATGTAGCCATTTTCTCAGCGATTTCTGCAGAAATATCTGGCAAACTTAATTCTTCAGTATCTAATCGCCGGCTCTGAAATAGAAAAGGGAGTTAAAACTGACCTTTACCAAGTAAACTAAAAAGAGTGAGATTACACAGTCTTAGGAACGAGAAGCCAGTTTTTGTAGTGCATTTAAGTCTCACCCAATGCCCCAAATTCCCTTAAGAATGGACGCTGCGTCCCCATAGACAGTGACCCAGCAATTGCTATGGCACTTCGACAGTAAGGAGCCGGCCACCTCCAAATATCTATTTCATTCTGAACCCCTTTTAACTGTGAGAACTCCTTCCTTAAATTTTATTGAACTAAAACTACGCTATCATCTCTTCTTCTGGTCTCTAAAACCACAGCAAATGTCTATTCTCTACCCAATGCTGAAGTCTATGTCTTCAGCAGTTTATCACACAGCTCCGCTCCCAGCTCCTCCACCAGCTGGGACATTCTACTCTGATGTGTTGCAGGTGAGATGCGGGGTCCAGAACAGGTCCTAACCAGGAGATGTGTCACAGGGACAGGGGGGCCGTCTCCAGCTGCTCCCAGTGGTGGTGTCAGCACCTGGCCTGGCACAGAGACGGTGTCCAGGGCAAAGGTGGGCAAAAAAACAGTGTCTAGAGGACTTCCTCCTGGCCTCTGCATCCTGCACTTCCCCTAAATCAGCCTGAGGCCATGCTTGTTTGGCTGCCCTTTTACAGGAGGCCCATGGGAGCTCACAATCAACTGAAACCTCTAGAGCTTCCTCGTGTGACCTACCACCCTGCAGAAATCTAAAGAGAGGTTTCTGTGAAAATGCAAAGAAGTACAGCACAGAGGTAAGAGTGAATGCTCCCAACTTAGGGAAACCCCAGTTGAAATCGTGGCTTTAATTCTCATTTCAAAGCTACATGGCCATCCAAGTTACCTCATACATCTGTGTGTTCCCATTTTTATCAAATGGGAATCAGGACATAAAGTCTCTCACAGAGTTGTCAGGAGAGCTGGAGGAGAGAATACAGGTGAGGTCTCTGGGACAGCACCCAGCCCAGGGTGCAGCTCAGCAAGTGGCAGACGTCTGCTACTGAGAGCTAAGAGCTCACTGTAAGCATTGGGCTCAACCTTCTATTCAACTCCCTCCAGAAAGCACTGTCACCACAACACTGTCAACAAATTACCATGCTGTGATAAGAACAGGGACTCCACTTCCAGCAGCAGGACACGCAGGACTTATTAAGGTTGCTCACTCAGCTTTCAAAACTGCCATTAATTTGGCAACAAGGAAAATCTAAAGCTAACATGCTCAGATATGGACATATCTCAGTATTCCAAATTCCTTCCCCAGCACAGAGAGAAACAGACTACCTACCAGCCCTAGTGGCCCCGCTATTCTCACATGCCCTTTGAAAGATGGCTACAGGAATCATGAAACTAAATCACCTGATCCCAAGCAGTGAAGAGTAAACCTAAGCCAGGCGTGGTGGCTCATGCCTGTAATCCCAGCACTTTGGGAGGCCAAGGCGGGAGGATTGCTTGAGCCCAGGAATTTGAGACCAGCCTGGGCAACACAGGGAGACCCCATCTCTACAAAAAAATAAACAAAATTAGTCAAACATGGTGGCACATGCCTGTAGTCCCAGCTACTCAGGAGGCTGAGGTGAGAGGATTGCTTGAGCCTGGGAGGTTGAGGCTGCAGTGAGCTGAGATCAAGCCGCTTATATTTCACTATACTGGGCAACAGAGTGAGACCCTATCTTAAAAAAAAAAAAAAAAAAAGCAAATCTAGAAATAACATATAGTATTAGGTTGAATCAAATGAAACTGCCATTCTTGTTGGTCAAAAACAGTTAAACACCAGCAGCATCATATGGTTCAAACCTAGTATATAACAGAATTTTAAAAAAATTTTCACTATGGCTGGGTGCAGTGGCTCACACCTGTAATCCTGGTGACTTAGGAGGCTGAGACAGGAAAGGAGCTTGAAGCCAGGAATTCAAGACCAGCCTGGGTAACATAGCAAGACCCATCTCTACAAAAAAATTTTTTTAATAAGCTGGGTGTGCTGGTGTGCACCTGTACTCCCAGCTACCTGAAAGGCTAAGGCAGAAAGATCACTTGAGTCCAGGAGTTCGAGGCTGTAGTGAGCTATGATCATGCCACTGCACTCCAGCCTGGGCAAGACAGTGAGACTCCCATCTCAAAAAAAAAATTTAATATGTAATAAACAATATATACAAGAGCATAGATAGAACTTAAGAACTAGAACAAAATCGATTCCACAGATACTATAATCTATGTGTCCTCATGCCTGCCCTTTTTGTCCCCAAGATACTTTTATTATTCTGAATTGTGTTAACGCAATTCCCTTACCTTTTCCAAAAAGAGAACTTTCACTACATGTGCATATATTCTTAAACAATTTTTAAAATGTATCAGGCTTTATAGAATGGTATGATACTACTTACAGTCTCCTGCAGTTTGGTTTTATCATTCGACATTATATTTGTAAGATTCACGTATATTGCCACTTATAACCATATGAGGTTTTATTATTTCCAAAATTCTTTCAAAAACTTATTATCTCGGCCAGGTGCAGTGGCTCACGCCTGTAATTCTAGCACTTTGGGAGGCCAAGGTGGGCGGATCACCTGAGGTCGGGAGTTCAAGACCAGCCTGGCCAACATGGAGAAACCCTGTCTCTACTAAAACATAGCCAGGTGCCAGGGAGCAAACTAAAGGTAAAAGCTGGCGCAATGAAGGCACCATCCACTCATCTAAACACATCCTCAGCACTGGCAGCTAGCACAATGCTAGCACAGATGGACAGCACCACTGTCAACTAGAAGAGGATATCTCCTCTGGGGAGACAGAGCACAACTAGCCTCCCTGTTTCTGGGCTGTGGGATTAGACAAAGAAACCCCTGCCCCTGGTCCCTAGCCAGACATAGCAGAGCACCCCTCTGCCAGGCATCCTACTGCTAGGCTCCATCTGCACAGATGTACAGGACAGCCCTGGACATGCCCAGGCCTCTCATGGATAAGACATCTCATGCAGCAGGGCAGGAAAAGCTAGCAGCTTATGACTCTAGTCCTCAAGGAGCTTATGCTCAATTAAAATGGGGAATATCTGGTCTATCTAGGAAGGGAGTGCAGGCTGACACAGACCAGCATTGCCAACCAAAGAAGTACTGCCAGGGCTCAGAGCCATACTTCAAAACACTTAGGGTTCATGAGAACCCCTGGGCATGAATAATTGTGCAGGGCATGGAGTCGGGGGTGGGTGGGTAGAGAGACAGAAACTATGCTTTAGATATGTACATGTAACTCTAAGACATGGTATACTGGTAAATGTTATAGCAACACTAAAACTGCCTTGGGATAATAAGAAAGGGAAAATAATCCTGACTGCTTAGAAATAAGACTGCAAGGTCTTGGAGCAAGGCCTTGAAATCTAAGAATCTGACCAGCATATGGGGACAGGAAGATGGGAGGTAGGGAGACTCAGTGGGAATGCACAAAACAAACCAAGGAAGGGTGATGGGAAAGAACAGGCATGGCCCCCTCACAGGGCTACAGCCAGAGACTGAGCAGGGTACAGTCAAGGCCAACGTGTTCTAGCAGCAAGTTCTATAAAGCAGGGCCCCAGAAGTTGAGAGGAACAAGGTGAAAAAGGGCAAAGTCTCAGGGTACACAGCCTCAGGGGACAATGAAATAAGTTTCATATATTTTTCAAATTTGGATGAATATACCTTTACAGGAAAGAAAGAGGTTCTGATGTGAGTACAAAATAAATGCTGCTTTCCATGATTTCTGATACAGCTTAATGACATAGGTGAGGTTAACAGTTCAAGAACCAGCATTGCAGGTTCTTGCAGCAATGAGACAAAGAAGCCATCTTCTGTCTGTGGCTTATGTCAACTGAGCCTTTATGAACAAATCTTACCGGGATGAACTGTTCCAGTCGGCCTTGGGGAAAGATGCCATAGAGTTTTGGCCCAAGTGACCTCTCTGCGAGAATGGCAAACATAACGCTCTCCAGAACCATGGCTTCGGCCCCCTAAAACAGACGGCAACAAGTCAGGTGTTTACTGAGTGTTTGCTAGGCGCCAGGCATCAGAGGCACTCTCACAGGAGCGTTTCATCTAGTCCTCACGAGTATTCTTTCATGTGGACACTACTGGTATCACCATCCCCATTTTAAATATGAAGAAATAGAGGTTCCAAAGTCACAAATCTTGTCATTTGCAGGATTCATGCTTGCAAGCACTACGCTATACTGGTAAGATTTAAAATGTGAGTTTAAGTTAGGTCACTAGTTCCAAAAATAGAAAAATATCCATCAGTGCTTTTATTGTTTCTATTTATTTCGCAACCTATATAGGAGTCTCACTCTTGGCATCTCACCAAAGGCCACAACACCATCCATTCTGGTAAGGGTTGATTTGCTTTTGGTTGAGTGCACCTAGTTAAAGCAAAGGATCCAAAAGACCTTCTGCCTACTAAATTGGGCTCATGGGTCCAACAAGCTTGAAAATTACTGATTTAGGTCCAGGGTCTATGGCTCTCTAGTCCAAAGAGCAGCCGAGCATGGAGCATCCCAGATTTCAGCTGGCATACCTGACCTTTTCCTGTTATTGAATGTTTGTCTTGCTGAAATCTCTATGATGCTGTCTGTTCTGTCTTCGTCCTAATAATTAATGTGGGATCTATCATCATTTTGCCTTCAAAATCCATGCTTTGATCTCAAAGCAAATTCAGTCCTTGGTCTTTCCCCCTTAAACAGCACATTACAGCATAAGGGTTTCTATCTGTTGGAGTGAAGGAGTCACTCTTACCCAGAGGTCCACCTGAATCTCTTAAAGAGCTTTTACAGGCTAGGTGGTGGCTCATGCCTGTAATCTCAACACTTTGGGAGGCTGAGGTGGGAGGATCACTTGAGGCCAGGAGTTAAGAGACCAACCTGGGCAACACAGTGAGATGCCCCATCACCACCAAAGTCTCTTTAAAATAAGAAAAGAACTTTTGCAAAGAGATTCCTAGGTCCTACCCCAAGTATTAAAAGAGAGGCACCAGCAGAGCTGTTTTGAAAAAGCTTTCAGATGATTCTAATTCACCCCCTGTGAAGAAATGTGCTGTGGAGGAACATGATCCCAGAGAAACATTCTCTAAACACATTCACGTTACCAAAAACTGAGAAACCAAGAGGACAAACTTATTAGGAAATGATACAGTACTAGAGTTAGTAAGAAGAAAACAAAAAAGAAAAGCCACTTCCAAAAGATACCAGACCACATTAAAGCAAAAAGTATTTTGGTCACTTTTACATTTTGTGGGAGCAAATGGATTTGTCGGTAATCCTCCACAATTATCATCTACAACCATCATTTGTATAATCCTCACAATTATGACCTGTCATCTTGTGAAGCTCAATCTTTCCTAATTTGTGGTTTTGTGTATATGACAATAGACTGACAACATCAATCTATCAAGCTAATGAATTTTAGGGTGGGATTTGATATCAGACAGGTTTTATTTCTTAAAACCTTAGAGAACGACAACAAAGATCTAGCATCCTTGTTTAGTTGTCAAAAGGTTTCCAAGCACTTTTCAGTCCTGTGGTAGAGTCTTCCAGAGGTGCAGTCCCCATCTTACTCCAAGCCCAACATCACAGAAACTTTCTGGGGCATTTAAGCAATGGTCTGCAAAGCCTCCTCCAAGTCTCTGCTTAGACATTATGTTCCCCTGCTCCCCAGGGGGCAGCAGAGTCCTGGTGCTCCGGAGACTGTGGTCCCCACCCCCACCCTCATGCTGTGTAAAACACAAAAGTAACCAGGGGCTGGGCATAGCAGGACAAGGGGGTGCTGGACTCAGAAGTTCAGCATTTTGCACATCACGTCCACTGGGAAGGATTCTCAGAGGTGACTTTATTTACGTGTGGCATTGTCAACACATGTCACCAGCACTAGCCAGAATCCTCTCCAGAGCTGAGTCAACCCAGATAGGACATAGAGAAGAGGAAAAGAGATGTAAGAACTTTCCAATTCTCTTTAGCACCGCCCTAAACATTGTAAACAAAAACACCCTTATTCTTATGTAATACTGCAGTTCAATATTTATTCACAGTGGGAGAAAGGGGGAGATGGTACATGGAGAGAAGGATTTGGAGAGGAAGAAAATGAGGCTGGGCACCATGGCTCACGCCTGTAATCCCAACACTTCGGGAGGCCGAGGCAGGCAGATCACCTGAGGTCAGGAGTTTGAGACCAGCCTGGCCAACATGGTGAAACCCTATCTCTACCAAAAAAAGTACAAAAATTAGCTGGGCATGGTGGCGGGCGCCTGTAATCCCAGCTACTCAAGAGGCTGAGGCAGGAGAATCTCTTGAACCTGGGAGGCAGAGGTTGCAGTGAGCCAAGATCACACCACTGTACTCCAGCCTGGGCGACAGAGCAAGACTGTCTCAAAAAAAAAAAAAAAAAAAAAAAAAACAAAATGAAAGAGAACACCAAGGCACAAGCAAAAAAACAAAAAACAACAGGTTAAGGATGGCAGAGAATCCTAGAATAAGTGCACCAACTACTGGTGGTCTTCTCGTCATCACTAAGTCTCCAGGCACCCTCCTGATTGCTCCTGAAAGTGAGCATGGTAAAAGAGGGGTTGGACAGACATGGCTGGGTTCTCTCCTGCACCATGCATTGGTTTAGCCACAGCCGGTGACAGTGGAGGGAGAAGTGGTCCTATTTTTTCACATATCTCAACTTGGAACAATTTACTTGGGCTTCAGAAATACTCATTAATACATTGGCCCAAAACACACTTACATGTCTACTCTGTCCTGGCATTGTGCTAAGCGCCAGGGAACCAACAAAGAACAAGACACATAAGGCCCCTGCCCACAATGGGGCTTACATGAGGGAGGGAGGGATAGAGAGAGAGAGAGAAATGGACAGTAAGCAAGTACACACAGCTATGGACGGGGCTCACTGTCATGAGGGAAACAAGGGTGACTGGTGTGGTAGAGTGGGTATTTCTAAGGAGGCCACACTGAACTGACCTGAGATCTGAGGTGTGAGAAGCCACAGCAGCCCCACAGGAGCACAGGGCCATGAGGGAGGAACAAGTGTGATGCCTTCAAGGAACTGAGAGGCCTGTCTCACTGGAACAGGGCAAGTAAGGAAAAGGAAGAGAACAGCATGAGATAGCTGGGTGGACTGGGGCTCACAGAAAGGACTACGCCAAAGATACCAATTCACAAGTCCTCAACATGTTGATGATGTTTACAGCTCACAAACTGGGTTCGATCCCCTGGGGACAGAAGAGGAACCACCACAGGCCTTAAAATGCCCTTTCTTACTGTGACTGTCGAAACAGTAAGAAAGCTTTCTGGCCGGGTGCGGTGGCTCACGCCTGTAATCCCAGCACTTTGGGAGGCCGAGGCAGGTGGATCACGAGGTCAGGAGATCGAGACCATCCTGGCTAACACAGTGAAACCCCATCTCTACTAAAATACAAAAAATGAGCCGAGTGCGGTGGCAGGCACCTGTAGTCCCAGCTACTCGGGAGGCTGAGGCAGGAGAATGGTGTGAACCAAGGAGGCGGAGCTTGCAGTGAGCAAAATCGCACCACTGCACTCCAGCCTGGGCGACACAGCGAGACTCAGTCTCAAAAAAAAAAAGAAAGCTTTCTACAGGGCACCCTCGCATACACTCCCAAAACAAACATTATCCACAGCAATACTCCCTCTCACAACTGGGCAATGCTTATTAATATTGTCCACTCTATTTCATTTGAAAAGCAATCAACATGCTAACATTTCATGCCCCACTAGAGGTTCACAAGCCACAACTTGAAAACTGGTTTAAGTTCAGGCAGTAAGAAGAGGGCCCACGCCGGAAGATGAGGTGAGGCAGGCACCACTGCGAGGAAGGAGAGTGGCATTCCCTAATAGTGCTGCAAAGTGGCCATTAGATTTGGCAATATGGAACCTGTTGGTGACAAAACAAGAACAGTTTCAGAGTGATGGGAGGACAGGTGTCAGACTGGAGCATGTGAAGAATGAGCAGAAGCAGGAGAGAGAAGTGGTTGAGAATGGAACAAGAGGTTTAAACTGACTTTATCTATGAAGTCTCCTTTACTTAAAATCCAGGAAGAAGAGTATTGATGTTATGAACCTCTTGAGAAGACATAACAGCATTTCTGTGGTATTTCAGCCAAAACTCATAACCTCAATTGGGAGAAAACACTAGACAAGCTGAAATTGAGGAGACATTTCCAAAATAAAGGATCAGTACTCTTCACAAGTATAAAGATTATAAATAACAAAAGAATTGTTACAGGCTGAAAAGACTAAAGAGAAATAGCCAATGCAATGTTGAGATCTAACTCAATCTTGAGACAGAACAAAAGAAAATATGCACAGAAAACTTCTAAAATTCAATTCAGTTCACAGTTTAGTTGTTATTATAGTTATTATTATTTTTTTTTTTTTGGCAATGGAGTTTCACTCTGTCGCCAGTTGCCCAGGCTGGAGTGCAGTGGCGAGATCTCGGCTCACTGCAGCCTCCGCCTCCCAGGTTCATGCGATTCTCCTGCCTCAGCCTCCCAAGTAGCTGGGACTATAGGCATTTGCTACCAAGCCCAGTTTATTTTTGTATTTTTAGTAAAAACAGGGTTTCACCCTGTTGGCCAAGCTGGTCTCAAACTCCCGACCTCAAGTGATCAGCTCACCTTGGCCTCCCAAAGTGCTGGGATTACAGGCGTTTAGTTATTATTATTGCATCAAAGTTAATGTCCTGGTTTTGACCACTGCACTGTGGTTATGTGAGATGTTCACATTAGGGAAACTGAGTGAGGGGTGCATGGGAAGTCTCTGTACTATTTTTTTTTCTTTTTTGAGGCGGAGTCTCGCACTGTCACCCAGGCTGGAGTGCAGTGGCACGATCTCGGCTCACTGCAAGCTCCGCCTCCTGGGTTCACGCCATTCTCCTGCCTCAGCCTCCCGAGTAGCTGGGACTACAGGCGCCCGCCACCACGCCCAGCTACTTTTTTTTGTATTTTTAGTACAGACGGGGTTTCACCGTGTTAGTCAGGATGGTCTCGATCTCCTGACCTTGTGATCCACCTGTCTTGGCCTCCCAAAGTGCTGGGATTATGGCGTGAGCCACCATGCCCGGCCTCTCTGTACTATTCTTGAAATTTTTTTCTGTAAGTCTAAAATTGGTATGAAATAAGTTAAAAATAAGTTCATATAAAAAAGACTGAAATCAAGCAATATGACAAAATAAGTGACTAATTCTGCACAGTGAGAATAAAGGTGCTTACTATACTTTCCCATGCTTTCAAACCTGTCTTCCGAAAAAGGAGACGGGGAAGTGAGAAAGCAGAGACAGGAGATACCGCCTCCAGAAATCTTGCGGGAAAGGAAGCAGGGACAGGGTGGGGCCAAGAAAAGCATGAGGCAAGTGACCAGTTTATTATTTCTCACGATTCTGTGGGGTGACTGGGGCTCACCTGGATGGCAGAGCGGTTGAGAAGAAACAGCCAATGAAAAAGGGGAGAGGAAGGCACAAGGAGTGAAGGGACAGGTCAAGAAGTCAGGCCCAAAAGCAGACAAGTGGAGAGCTCAACACATGCAGCCCAGGGAAGGACAGCCCTTCACAGTCAGTGGAAGACACGGGTACAAATGCAGAGGGCTTACAGGCAAAGACAGGAGAGAAGCAGCAGCTGGGGAGTGAGGTGATACTGCCTGCTCAGGGCAGGAACAGGGAGGTTTGAAGAGAAAAAGGAAGGCCTGAAACAGACCTCTCAGCTCTGGAAGGCAAACCTAGAGAAACTCAGAGGCTGCCCAGCAGTGGTGAGCACCCACCCGAGGCTTGGCCCCATAACTGTAAGATGAAGCTGGTCCTGCCAATGATGGATTTTTCCTCTAACAATGTTCAGCTGCTTGGGTGCAGCACAGAGAAGGCAAGTGGGTGGCCGGGTTTGGCAGGGGTGGGGTTTTGTGAGATGAGTCCAGCAGAAGGCCAGTGGAGAGAGTGAGTGAGAATGTGTGGAAGGCAAGGCTCATGATGGCAGAGTGTAGTTCTTCAGCCGGGCAAGGTGAACGTGGGACGGAGGACTGAAGGAAAGCCAGGAGTCAGCCGTGTCTGGACCAGAGGTCTCAGTGGTGGTCACAGAGCCATGGCTACGGGGGTGCCAAAGTGTACTGGGAGGTCAGCAGATGGGTTGTTGAAACTGGCATGTCATCACTGGCAGGACCAGCTTCATCTTACAGTTATGGGGCCAAGCCTTGGGTGGGTGCTCACCACTGCTGGGCAGCCTGCTGATTTCTCCAGGTTTGCCTTCCAGAGTCAAGAGGTCTGTTTCAGGCCTTCCTTTTTCTCTTCATGTCAGAGAGGGCACAATTTCTGGCAATTAGGTCTGGGGCACATCCATGAGTGGATAATGGAAGAGCAATGAAAGGAAAAGGTTGTTAGTGGATGAGGAGGTCAAGATACAGAGCCCAGAGAATGACAGCAGGAACCAAAACAAACTCAGAGGCTGAGCCATGGACTCATCTCACCAAGGGATGAGAGCCGTCAGGAGGAGTCGAGGGCTAGAGCCACGGGTGGGAGCCTCACAAAACGGGGTTTTCAACACAGGAGACATGGCAGGCAGGAATGAGGAAGGAGTAAGAAGGCACCAACCCCACTAGTGGCCCTGAGGTACTAGAGAAGTGACTGGGGAAACCACCTCCTCTGGAGAAGGCTGTAGGGCAGGGAGTCTCCTGAGACATAGAATAAAGACAGTGGACAGTGAGGCTTGGAGAAGACCAGTTAGTGGAGGAAATGTTCAGAAGAGCAGGGTCTGCAGACCAAAACCGGCAACTCAAAAGGGCCCAAGTAAGAAGACAAAACCAACTCCTCCACTCTGACAACCACCTGCCTACCTTTTGACCCAAATCTCTGCCGTTTCTCGGGAGGCCCTGAGGAGGGAGAAGTGGTGCTGCTATAACTGAAGGGTCACCTGAGGTGAAGGCATCTGAACCTGATGAGAGGAATGGGACAACAGTGTGTACCAGCAGGTAAGGGTAGAATGTCTGAGACATCCACTGGCAGCAGCCGCCACCAGCCTTCAGCAATTCTTCACTGCGTCCTCCTCTGTACCCGCTGCTACTGTAGTTGCAGTGGGACAGCAGGAAGCAGCAAAAGCCTGTTTTGAGTTCAGCGTCTCGTGTGAGCAAAAACCATATAATACTGAAAATTTACAGCCACAGAAAGTGCAAAGGGCCCAGGGGCAGTGGTTCATCCCTGTAATACCAACATTTTGGGAGGCCGAGGTGGGCAGATCACTGGAGGTGAGGGGTTTGAGACCAGCCTGGCCAACATGGCGAAATCCCGTCTCTACTAAAAATACAAAAATTAGCTGGGTGTGGTGGCACATGCCTGTAGTCCCCAGCTACTCAGGAGGCCAAGGCACAAGAATCATGCCTCACCACCTGGGAGGTGGAGGTTACAGTGAGCCAAGATGGCACCACTACACTCCAGCCTGGGCAACAGAGCGAAACTCTGTCTCAAAAAAAGAAAAGAAAGAAAGAAAGTAAGTGCAAAGGGCTGGGCGCGGTGGCTCAAACCTGTAATCTCAGCACTTTGGGAGGCCAAGGGAGGCAGGTGGATTTCTTGAGCTCAGGAGGTCAAGACCAGCCTGGGCAATATGGCAAAACCTCATCTCTAGGAGAAATACAAAAAATTAGCCAAGTGTGAGGGCATGCACCTGTAGTCCCAGCTACTCGGGAAGCTAGGCAGGAGGATCACTTGAGCCTAGGAGAAGGCTTCACTGAGGTGCAGCTGCACCACTGCACTCTAGCCTGAATGACAAAGTGAAACCCTGTCTCAAGAAAGAAAGAAAAAAAAACGCAAAGAAGTGCCTGGTGTTGTGAGAGCATGAAATGAAAGCCCCAACCTTGTCTGGAAAGCCAGGAGGGGCCCTGTGCAGGAAGCCCCAGCCGATCCTCATTATGAGAAGAGCTAGGGGGTGGGAAACAGGTGAAGGCCTGGAGCCAGCCAACAGGAAAGGCATCTGCAAAGGCCCAGGGCAGGGAAAAAAACACAGGGTTTAGGAGAACCTGGCTGGAGGGAATGAAGGGTGGGGGAAGCAGGTTGTGCGCTGAGGGTGGAAAGGTCAGCAGGGGTCAGACCATTGAGGACATGGGAGGCAAAGTCCCCCTTAACCTGGCCAGAGGTGCAGAGCGAACGTGGAGGGATCTTAAGCAAGGGGTGGACACGAGCGGGTCGGCAATTCAAAAAGATGACTATGGCAACGATAAAGGAATGGTTTGTGGGATACAAGAGAAGAAGGCAGATGTAAGGTGCAATTCAAAGGCAATATCAACATCATGGTTAGGATGCCGGGGTAAGTGAGAGCAGGATCTCGGAGATAACGCCCTGCTTTCTGGCCTGGGAACTAACTGGCTGAGCAACCAAGAAAAAGAGATCACCAGAAAGGACTAGATTTTGATTGTGCTGTGGGGGGATGTGAAGAGCCCAAGCATGCAGTGTAGGACATGGCGAGTTTGAGGGGCGTGTGAGATATCCGAGGAGAGACTGCTAGCCAATGGCATTAGTTCCAAGTCGAGGTCAGGGCTGGAGGAAAAATGCAGTGGCCCTTTGGCCTATAGATCAGGTGACTGAGGGAGAGAGGACAACATGAGAAGGGGCCTACGGTCAAACCATGGGGCGCCCCAGCACGTAGACAGCCAGACCTGTACTTTGCGTCTCTGTGTCACGGCTGCCCTCAGGAAAGGAAACATGTCAAAAGGGCGAGGGTCATGTCAAATGCTACTGAGAAGTCAAAATGAGAACTGAAAAGTACTTTGGATTTAGCATCACGGAGGTCCTTGTGATCCAACATTTTCAGCTACCAGGATGTCCAAAGGTCTCTGTACAAAGGGCTTAGAATGGTTGACAACAGAATGTCAATCACTTCCCACCCAAGGACTTTCCAGTCACTGTCACTCCAGAGAGCACAAGTTCTAGATCTTCTAGCAGGGCCCCCAGAGCAGGACACATATAAAACAAGCTGCTGAAACATGTAGAAAAACTATCATCACTTTCATTCCTTTTTTAGCTCAACTGTTTTAATGTCTAGTTCTTGAAATTTTTTTTTTTTTGCATTGGGGGGACAGTGTCTTGCTCTGTCACCCAGGCTGGAGTGCAGCGGCACAATCTGGGTTTACTGCAACCTCCGCCTCCCAAGTTCAAGCAATTCTCCTGCCTCAGCCTTCCAAGTAGCTGGAATTACAGGTGCCCACCATCGTGCCCAGCTCATTTTTCTGTTTTTAGTAGAGACGGGGTTTCACCTTGTTGGCCAGGCTGGTCTTGAACTCCTGACCTCATGATCCACCTGCCTCAGCCTCCCAAAATGCTGGGATTACAGGCGTGAGCCACCACACTCAGCCTATTTCTTGATTATTTTAATAATCAATATACAATTGGTAAAAGTGATGTGGCGACGTGTGTGTGTATCTACATCTTAGATCCATGTATGTTGGGCATGTGTGCACATGCATCCTTCTCTGTGAGCCTGCACATAACAGCAGAGATGCTCAAAAGGTGCTTACGCTGGGGCATGCAGACCAACACCCCAGACCCCTGCTTCTGAGGCTCCATCCATCAGTGCTCTCGGCCTCAAGTCATCTGCACATGTGAGTTTCAGAGAGTGGGGTCACATTCTCTAAGTCTAGGAAGAAGCTTTTCCAACTTGGGTATCATGCATAGGAAAAAACACTGCTGCTTGCCCAGGGAAAAAGGGTGGTCACCAAAACCACTGGGCAGTGACCCGCTTCCTGATGGGAAGCGTGGGTACGACCAAGAGGGGGTGAGAAAGGCATCATAGCAGCAGCAGCCAAGGCCTCCACATTGGGTACCACACACGAATGCTCCCCTGCTGCCATCTGCCAGCATCCCAATGCTGTTTCGATTGCCATAAAGACACCAAACTTCCATAGTCTACACTCTCAGGAGGAAAGAGGAATACCCACTGCTCACTCAGTCTCTGCGAGGTGGCTTCCAATAGATATACCAAGAGCCCCTCCTGGCAGAAAGACACTGCCAAGCCCTGGAGTAGCAAAGGGTGGCTAACACTAGTTCACATCTCAAACAGATGCAGAAAGACTCAATTACTTACTTGAAATTCATTTTCTTTCTGAGCTTGTTCGGATCCCTCTTTATTACAGGATCTCTATGAATGAGAAAAAGGAAACGCTTGCGGTGAGATGGGGAACACTGAACAAACACTAACTTTGCAACCACCAGAACAGTCAGGGTTTATAAAACATCACAGGTCTTTAAGGAAGATTTCTCAGCCCACCGATGTGACGGGCAGCATCTAATGCACCAGCAGCCTCCAGCACTAGTACCAACGCCTTAGAAAGTGCTTCATTGCTTTACGAGAAAAGGGATGTGCCGGTGAGACCCGATAGCTGCACGTCTCACAGCCGCCCCATGTACCTTTCACAATTTCATTGTTAGAGGAAAGTCAATAGAGTGCACTCTTCCAATCAGGCCTTCTAAAGACAAGCGGTCAGGCTGAGTCTCTCACCAATTTAGCTACGTGGTTCTCTCAAGTCAACCTGCAAGAACAGGGAGTGTAAACATGCCTGTGGACAGCTGTGGTCAGCACAGAACTCGGACAGAGAAGAAAGCACTGTGCAGGCAGGAAACCTGGCACAAAATCTGTGCAGACATGCCCTGCCGACTCGCCACTTTCCTGGAGTAACCCCTCTAGTTCAGTCGGTCACCAGCTCAAGCTGAACTGTTCCTCCACCATAAAGAGGACTGTGTGAATTTAATAAAGTCTCTAAAATTATTTCACATATTAATATATTAAGAAATACTTTTACATCACTTTCCTCAATGAAATTGCAAATTTATGGTAACGAGGATTCTAGCAATAACAACACACTAGATCATTAACTACCATAAACAACCCTTGGGCTACATTCTTCATGGCACAGATCATATATTTTAAGAGCAACCCCCCACCCCAAATGCTTTAAAATCCTTCGTACTATCTTTAATAAGGGAATGGGGAAAAGTAAAGTCAGAAACTTGTGTCATGACAAACTTTTATACTCAAACACTGCCTCTAAAAATGTTACTTGTTACAATTAAACTAAGTCTGCTTAAGCCAGACCCAAAAGGAATCCCATAAAGGAAACCTCTTTAAAAAAATTTAATGTAACAGATTCTTGAACATCCCATGAAAAACATACCTTTCCATTCCACAGCTTTATCAAAAATACCTGTACCAAGGGTGGAAAGTGTGGACAGGAAAAAAAATGCCACGTTAAGCAACACCAGCTACTCTAGCACCAATCAAAAACCTAGTGATTTAAAGCAACCACTCATCCATCACACACTGAAATAACATTCCAGACATTTTAATGCATGTTTTGTATAAACAGTACATGTTCTATCTTACTCAATATAAAAGTAAACAAAAGAAGTACCCATGTTCATAAATCTATTTGCAAAAGACTCTTAATGTTTGCAATGATACATATTCAATACTATATTTAGCATACAGTTAAGTATACTTCATACAAAGTACAGAAAGTACAAATGGGGATTTTTGATATTTTCATTTGTGTAATCTGCAGTTCTCTAATGAAAAGATGTTACAGGTTAAATCTCGTTACAATGAAAGTTATAAAAATCAAAATACTACAAAAATGCTTTCAGATCTTTGCAGATGATTTGATGTGCGATGTGGTAATAAGCACTGGAAAGCTTCACTTCACCCTAATTCCAAATACTCTCATGACTGCACTGTTACCTTAGACTCTGCTTTGATGGTCGCCCCTTCTAAGCAGTCTGTAAATTCCTAATGAATAGGGACTGCATCTTTTATTGATATTAGTCTTTTCCAGAGCACCAAGCAAATCTTGATGCCCACTACACTTTTTAGGCTGCATGAATAAATGAACGCTCCAGAGCGGTACAGCACGAGGCAAGTGAGCCCAAGGAGCTGCCTGGTGCCATGCAGCCAACCAGCAACAGCAAATTCCCATCCAGGATCTTGGTAACAAGGAAGCTGGCCGTGGGGTTAATTAGAAATGCCCCTTCAGAAGTCCTTATGCTTTTTTCCCCAAAGAAACTTAAGAATAAAAAAGTTCTATGATACATTACATATTAATACTTTGCAGTATAAGCTTTAAGACAAATAAGAAAGTTAGACACTCTTCTGAAATTGTTGTAACGGGATTTGACCTGTACACAATTCTAAATTACTATGGTTATTCCTATGCTGTTGTTACTCTAACTGTATCTTCTTAGGGAGATACAGTTAATGGGTTATTTAGCCATCAGAAGTCCCTTTCCCTTATCTAATGGTGCTCTCAAAGCAAGTTACTTCATCCAAAGTTAAAAATTGGCTGAGTCCCCAAGGCCTTGCCTTTCTTTAAACATACTGGCACTCTCAGTGGTAGCAAATTCCATGATAATCTCCCCTGCCCAATCCCCCTCAGTCCACCTCCAGATGAATTCATTACTTATACCAAAAGAGCACCATTAGAAGGTTAGATGGACTTCTGTAATATCCAGCCCTCTGTTCTGTTTCCTCAGTACAGAATGTTCAGGCTCCCTAAGTCCTGTAAATAAGAAGTGTAAGACCAGGAAATCTCAAACCAAGTGGATATTCATGGAAAGGTAAGAAGAACTTTTTCGTCCAGGAAAGTTAAATACATTTAGAAAGAAGACAGGAAGTTAAATACATTTTGGGGCCGGGCGCGGTGGCCCACGCCTGTAACCCCAGCACTTTGGGAGGCTGAGGCAGGTGGATCATCTCAGGTCAGGAGCTTGAGATCAGCCTGACCAACATGGTGAAACCCCAACTCTACTAAAAATACAAAAAAATTAGCCGGGCATAGTGGCACGTGCCTGTAATCCCAGTTACTCAGGAGGCTGAGGCAGGAGAACCGCTTGAACCCCGGAGGAAGAGGTTGCAGTGAGCTGAGATCATGCCACTGCACTCCAGCCTAGGTGACAAGAGCAAAACTCTGACTCCAAAAAAAAAAATACATATATATGTATATATATAAGCATCTGTGGAATTTTACTTCAGTGACACAAATTCATTTGAAGCAGATACTAAAATACATTGTGTATTTAGTATGACATCAAACTTTTCTCTAACAAGTTAATAAAAATTATCTTCTATAAGTTATAAAACAAAACTAAGCTTTTTACATTTATTAGAAATTTGAACACTGGTTATTTAATATTAAGTAATTATTAAAATGTTTTAATGTGAACATTACTGTGGTCATTTTTTAAAAATCATCTTGTATAGATACAGACTGAAATATTTACAGAATAATATAACACCTGGAATTTGCTTTAAAATAACCCTGGGGGAGTAAATGAGGGAAAGACGGAAGAAGACTGGCTGGTGAGGGAAGATAAATGGACACTGGGGTTCATTATACTCTTCTACTTTAGGGTATATCTGAAATTCCCCATAATAAAAACTTTAAAAAAATAAACACTGAAATTTCAAGACTTAAGAAATCAGAATGTCTCAATTATGCCTAAGACACCCAACTCCATAAATATACTGAAAACCACTGAATTCTACACTTAAAAGGCACATAATAATAAAAAATATATTGCCACTCCTTCCTATTTTGGGCTTAGTTTTCAAGAGAATCTTAAGTTAGAGTCATATATTCATTAGCCTGTGATGTAGGAAATAAAAGAGGCTACAGTGACGACATTAATAAAGGAGGCATAATTACTATTTTAAGTTAGCTTTTAAGAGGTGAAACTTTAAAAAAAAATTTAGAGACTGGGTCTCGCTCTGTCTCTCAGGCTGGAGTGCAGTGGCAAGAATAGGGCTCACTGCAGTCTCAACCTCCCCAGGTTGAGCAATCCTCCTGTCTTAGCCTCCTAAGTAGCAGGACCACAGGCATGTGCCACCATACCTGGCCTTTTTTTTTTTTTCTTGTAGAGGCAGGATCTCACTATGTTACCCAGGCTGCTCTTGAACTCCTGAGCTCAAGTGATCCTCCTGCCACAGTATCCCAAAGGGCTGAGATTACAGGCATGAGCTGCCATGACCAGCCTGAAAAAGATTTTTTGATTGGCCAAGAACTTTTAAATTTAAAAACAAAATTCCTGAAAGTCTACATTAGCTAGGGAGTAAAATGAAAAAAGAGGACTTTCATTTTACTTTAAATACTTCTATACTTTAAAAGTGCTTAAAAGCTTGTATTATTTTTATAATAAATACATTTGGTGCAAGGTTTCAAATGTTTACTTTTCTAACAAAATTGCATTTTAAGGCTTTGGGTTTTGTTTGGTTTTGGTTTTGTTTTTGACACAGCATCTCATTCTGTCACCTAGGCTAGAGTGCGGTGGTGCGATCTCAGCTCATTGCAACCTCTACCTCCTGGGTTCAAGTGATTCTCCCACCTCAGCCTCCTGAGTAGTTGGGATTACAGGTGTGCACCACCACGCCCGGCTATTTAGGCTTTGTATTTTAAATGAGACTATGAAAAGCAGTAAATATTCATATTATAGAGCACGGGTTTTCAAAATGTTCTACTTCATGCTTTAAAAATAAAATGGGCCAGGCACAGTGGCTCATGCCTGTAATCCCAACAGTTTGGGAGGCCGAGGCGGGCGGATCACGAGGTCAAGAGATAGAGACCATCCTTGCCAATATGGTGAAACCCCCTCTCTACTAAAAATACAAAAATTAGCTGGGTGTGGTGATGTGCGCCTGTAGTCTCAGCTACTTGGGAAGCTGAGGCAGGAGAATCGCTTAAACCCAGGAGGCTGAGGTTGCAGTGAGCCAAGATCACGCCACTGTACTCCAGCCTGGCGACAAAGCGAGACTCCGTCTCATAAAATAAAATTTAAAAAAATCAATAAGTAGTAAGACAACTCCAGGATCAAGGAGGAAGAGACATCCCTTTATTGTATTTTGTGTTATGTGATTTTAGGATTCAAAAACCTACTTTAAGTTACCTAATGTTCCACAATACAGCAGGTGTATTTCTTTTAACCTATTTAAGCCATCAGACAGAATAAACTTACTTGGCCAGTACTTAATGAAAGACTTCTCTAATACTGAGGGAAGCAGGTCTATGACTAAAAGAATAAAGCCCCATTGGGAGATGAAACAAACCAGCACCTCAGTTTTCTCTAGAGTCTGTGCATAGTAAGAATTGGTGAAAGTGGCATAAAGAAAGTGTCGTTAAGTCACATATAGCTATCATTTAAATGTCATTTAAAACATCTTTAACATCTGAAACATTTATCTTCAAAGTGTCTTTAGAGGTCCACTACTACATGAGCTGCTTGTGAGACAGATTTTAAAAAGTGATGAATCAACTACAAAGAACACCATGTCATCAATAGCAAAATAAATTGGAAATGCTATTTAAGAAACCAAATCATTATCGATTATGGATAATATAATATAAGCCAGGCACAGTGGCTCACGTCTGTATCTTAGCACTTTGGGAGGCTGAGGGGGGTGCAGATCATTTGAGGTCAGGAGTTCAAAACTATCCTGGCCAACATGGTGAAATCTCATCTCTACTAAAAATACAAAAAAATTAGCCGGGCCTGGTGGCAGGCGCCTGTTATCTCAGCTATTTGGAAGGCTGAGGCGGGAGAATGGCTTGAACCTGGAAGGCGGAGATTGCAGTGAGCCAAGATCGCCCCACTGTACTCCAGCCCGGGCAATAGAGTGAGACTCCATCTCACACACGCACAAAAAAATCATAAGATAGAATAGAAACAGGTACTGTTAAATATAATGGTGGCTACTGAACTAAAATGATATACAAATAAGATTATAGGTTTTTTGTAGAAAAAAATTTGTGCCATCCATTTTTTAATAGAAAAAAAAAGAAAAATATATACAAAAAAAGAAAACTAAGAAACATGGATAACATTCTCTTCTTCCTACCACCCCTTCCTCACCAAAAAATAACTAAATGGATCATTCACCTTACTATCTCTTTTAAAGGCTTTACATAAAACAGTAAATTGATTGTGACCTTTTAAAAATGTTTTGAGACCTATAAACAAATAAGAATAATCCTTTCTGGGCACGGTGGCTCATGCCTGTAATCCCAGCACTTTGGGAGGCCAAGGTGGGAGGATCACCTGAGGTTGGGAATTTGAGACCAGCCTGACCAACATGGTGAAACTCTGCTTCTACATAGAATACAAAATTAGTCAGGTGTGGTGGTGCATGCCTCTAATCCCAGCTACTCAGCAGACTGAGGCACAAGAATCACTTGAACCTGAGAAGCAGAGGTTGCAGCAAGCTAAGACCATGCCATTGCACTCCAGCTTGGACAACAGAGTGAGGCTGTCTCAAAAAAAAAAAAAAATTCCTACTCAAAAAAAAAAAAAAAAAAAAA